>NW_008359324.1:3559315-3616465 GCF_000622305.1 Nannospalax galili
TATAACTGTAATAATTCAACTGTAAACCTAAAAATTTACAGCCAAATTTGAAAGAGATGCATCCTACCTCAGGAAAACGTTATTGAATATGTCAATTGTGTTGTAATGATATGCTTCTTCTAAGTATGTTGTTATTAAATAAATCATTTTTAAAAATTAAAAAAAAATAGGTCATATATTATTGTTTGTCTATGCACTGTTTACATGTGCTTATGTTAAATAATATTTCATTTAGCATCGAATTGACTTACAATGGACTGTTCATGTACTGGAGTTGTAAAATAGGACCAGATTCTTTTTGGTTCACAGTAAAACTAAAATTTTAAAGGAAAAGTTTCCAACAGGTTAAATTAGCTTGGACACATTCCCAGGTTACCCACAGGGGATATTAAATCAATGGACAATTTTTGACCAAGAAGTAGAGGTAAATAATATTCCTAGATCATTTTGAAAGAATTAAAATGAGTTTTTAAGTTTAAATATTAAAATAATTAAATCAAGGTATACCAAATTATACAATTCTGGTTAAGATGTTCTCTCCTTGATTCTTTTCTCAGTTCTCATTCTACAGCATAGGTACCATTTTTGAGAATATAAATTTATTTTTTAAGATAAAACTCTAACAAATAACATTTATTTTTTTCTTTTACATATATATTTCACAGCATGAAAATCACATTGCCTTCAGAGAAAGGTGCTTTGTGTACCATTATAATTTATTATTTACCACACAGGCATTAAAAATTTTCATTTGTATGATGAGACAATTTGCTGATAAACATTTAAACACACAGATATTGTTTTAAAAATCACAACATATTTTGGATCATAACAAAGAAAATATATCAAAATATAACATTGGCTAATATTTTACAATCAAATAATATTTAACTCTACATAGCTTATTCAATAGGCTGTGGCTATAAATAATATCACCAATCTCTTTAATCAGATCCAAAAATCCTAAAATTCATTTTAATTGATATGAAATGCTCTATTGATGTAGTTTCCATATAGCCTTACATGTAGTGGGTATTTAACCTTAAATATATGAAAAGAGAAAGTACTTAAGGCTTTTTTATTGTACTGTGTGTATTAGTCAGGGTTCTCTAAAGAAACAGAACCAGTATAATGAATGCATACACACACACACACACACACACACACACACACACACACACAAATAAAGAATGCATACACACACACACACACACACACACACACACACACACACACACACACACACACAGAGAGAGAAATATATGGATTTATCAGATTAGCTCACAGGATAGAGTCCAAGTACTCCAACAATGGCTGCACCATAATTAAGAGGCTGAGAATCCAGCAGTTGCTCAGTTCAAGAGGCTGGATGTCTCAGTAGCCCCAATCTAGTACTGAAGGTTTGATGAATTACAAAGATCAGGTAGTCTTCATTCTATAGCAACAAGACAAACTCATCAGTGAGAGAGAAGGCATGAAGCAAGTTAGCACTCTCCTCTGTCATGGTCTTTTGTATGGGCTGCCATCAGAAGGTAACACCCACATTTAGGGTGTGTCTTCCAGCTTCAAATGATCCAATCAAGAAGACCTCTCTCATTTCAGTTAATCCCAGATCCAGTCAAGTTGACACCCAGGGCTACCCATCATACTGTGTTTCTGGAGAATTTCTCCCCTTTATTCCTACAGTTCTTTGAGTACCTCCTTTTTACAAATTAAAAACACCTTTAGTAACACCTTTATACTACTACTCTTTTCTCTCAGGTTCAGGACCCGAAGACGATGGAAGAAAGACCTTCCAGAAGCAATATGGCTGTTAAATGAAAATGCCAATGTTAGAGGTGGGTGGCCTCCCTATGAGCTGTGGGCCTGAAGGGCCCTAGATGTCCCCCAAACAATAAAGGCCATTGCCAGTAATGTTGGTTGTACCCCAGAAGTGGACAGAAAAACCTTTTGCTGAAGACACTGCTTGATGTGAATGCAGGAGAGTGAGAAATGAAGCTTAAACTAAGGTGTGAACTACCTGACACCAGATGAGTGTCCCCTATACTTCTGTTCAACTATGGACCCTGCGTGTTTCATTAGCAACATACCAAACAAGATCTTCCTACTGGTGCAATAATGGAGAATCAAGTGTATGTACAACCAGAAAATTTCCAATTGGGTATATAATGCCCACTCCTAGGGGTGGAACACACATCTGGTACTGTAGAACAGGCCAACCTCCTGTGGCAAGGAAGAATATAGGCACCAGTGGGAAGTCACTGCAAATGTTTTGTTAGATGGATGTGATGCACCTGTTAAAGTACTGTCTGAGCATTTGTGTTTACACCCATAGGTTATTATAGCAGTCATTGTTCAGGTGTCCTTTCTTCTTGCTGTTTGTGTTTTTATTGTAGATGGAATCCCATTGAAATGGGCCAACAGTCCATGTTAAACTGAAGATGCAGAAACCTGAAAGTTCAGTGCCTTGCCACAATGGGAAGAAGATCATTTCACACCTACCATCCCTCCAAGCTGAGGGACTTTTGCAGAAGAGGGTGGTGGAACGAATGTAAGAGTTGGAGGAAGGGGTTGAAAGTTAAATGGAAGTGCCCTCTGACCACTATGCCAGCAAGCTATGATTGCATCTCCTTCTCATGCTCATCAAGGAGTCCTCCTTCCCATGTCATCAAGGAGCCCTCTCACCTAATCAGACAACCTCCTCCTCATGCTCATCAAGGAGCCCTCCCACCCAATTAGACAACTTTAGCTGCATGTGGGTTAAGGTCTAAGGATATATAAACCAAGAATACCTGCAGGTACCTCTATCTACATTTTGTGCAGCTGTTGGGAAATCGCAAGATCTGTATTTGAATGTGGACTTTCCAGTGCAGCCGGAAATGGGGAGAACCCACTCTTCTGTAAATAAACCTCACCCTATGCTCTGTTAGCAAGCCCCAAAACCAGTTAGGATTTAAAGACGAAGAAGAGGAAGAAGAGGAAGAAGAGGAAGAAGAAGGAGGAGGAGGAGGAGGAGGAGGAGGAGGAGGAGGAGGAGTTAGGAGGAGGAGGAGGAGTAGGAGGAGGAGAAGGGAGAACAGAGCTAATGGAAACCTTCATTATTCCTCCACCAAAGTTGATCCCATATTGGTAACTTTGGTCTTTGATTTTTTGGGGGAAGTGTCTTTCAGGGAGAGGGTCTCCCTGTGACCCCAGCTGGCCTGGAACTTGCTGGTTGGACTGGGTTGTTCTCAAGTTCACAGAGATCTGCCTGGTTCTGCCTCCCAAATGCTGGTATTGAGGATGTGTATCACTATGCCTGGCTTTAGTTCTTTGATTTCTTATCCCTGCTTTTCCACCCCTAAACTTAATTGTATATATATATAATGTGTGTCAAGTTATTTCTGGAAAAATTTATTAAAAATTGCCTCTCTTTGAAATAATAAAAATATTCTTAAAAATAAATAAATAAAAAGAAAAAGTACTAAACTGGACTGAAAAGGTTTGTTTTGATAACTACAAATATGTCTTGTCCATGTATTACATTCTTAACATAAAGGCAAATATTTTAATAGAGAAGCTATCAGTCTAAAAAATGTAAATTTGCTAATTGTGAGGAAAACATTGCATTTAAATTTGCACTCAGTTGAAGGTTACAGTACTAGCTCAGTATAAATACTAACAGGAAAAATATTCAGCAGGAAAAATGAAAATTAACTCTTATGATGGAGAACTAGTTACTGAATACTGCACCACAGTTAAAGTTTTCCTAGTGGTCTAGGGTTTCTAACACCTGTGACTATCCTTCAATCAACAAAAGAGGAGGCATCAGGCATGCTTCAATCCATGGTAAAAAGAGCAAGAAAACCCAAAATATATAAATTAATATTAAGAGATGATTACTCCTGTTCCAGGGCACAATTTTTCTTAGGGATACTTGCTCTCCTGAGATGCTCAACATTTTCTTCCAAGTTTTAAGAAATATCATTTATCTCTGATGCTAAAAGTACATTTGTATGATTTTATATTTTCTATATTTTAAATCTCATATATTATATATGTATGTATTTTTATTGATTTTAAGGTCACTACGGCCTCTTTAAAAGAAAAAAATATGTTTTTCAAGGTTCATATCTTAGCTACACCTGTATAAAAGGATCTGTAAACATTTAAAAATCAAATCGATCATTTACAAATTTTCTTTCAATACTTACTGTGATGATGAGATGATTTGTATATGTGTGCCCCATAGGCTCCAAGTATCTGGACAATTTGTCCCTAGTTGGTGGTGGTGTTTGGAGAGATTGGGCGATGTGCTTACAAAGGAAGCATGTCATTGATGGTGGAATTTGATAATACATTGCCTTGTCCACTTCCAGTCTGGCCCTCTCTTCTTCTTGTACAGGAAATAGTCAATCTCATTTTAAAAATGTGTTTCCATCATCTGTTAACTTTACTCTGTTAGACCAAGCAATATTCTTTTTTTATTTTAATTTTAAGTATAATAATCCTGTTATATGTCAGAAAGTAAATATTGTGTTTGATACATGGTCAACAACAAATAAAATCCATATATAATGGCTAATAGTTTGAAAATGACTCAATACTTTCTTCTTTATTGGCTTTGCCAGCTATTTCCCATTCCTGAAGACTGCTCTTCCTGCCTGCTACTACAGCCTTATTTACATAAGATCTGAGAAAGTGTTACTAAAAAATATGGGAATAAATATGTGGCTACTGCATCAACAAAATTATATCCTTGGCCAATAGGTGGAAATGTGAAGAAAAGTTCCTGAAAAAAAAAAATCCTGCATTTTGCACTGGACTGAATTTTTTTTGCAAGACTTATGAACTGATTAGCATACAAATGACTGTAGACAGTAGAGAATGTTGCAGATCAGGAGTCTATTTAAAATTTATCTTGAACCATCTTTATCAATACATAGTCATAACTTGTCCACCTCTATTTTGACTTAACATTCTGTGACTAATACCTACAACTTTTGGAATGTTTTAATTTAGCAAAACCCTAAATCCCACTAACTAAAAGACTGAGTGTCATCAGAAGCACCATGAAGACTTTAGCTGGGATTTCCCTTTTCCTATCAATATCTAGTTAATGTTTCCACCAATGTATTTGAGAATTGTCTTGATTTATGATTTTCTTTGTTCTGCTATTCTAAATTTTCATGAAACTGCTTCCACATGCTGGAACATGGGATTTAGGATAGCCTGGATCTGTGTTCCTGGTATATGTCACTCATATTTGGCACCAGAATAAATTATTGGTTATCCTCTTTGAGGTGAGAGTTGTGTTTTTGCATTTTTCATTCAAACCACTATACTATCTAAAAGGTATTCTGTGAAAATATAAGCACATGTGCTTTATTAACTGGCTAGATATCTGGGTTTTATATTTTATTCATGATTTTTATTTTATTTTATGTGCATGAGTATATTGCCTGCATGTATGCAAATGTACCATGTCATGCAATGTTCACAGAGATCAGAAGAGAGAATCAGGTTCCCTGGAACTAGAGCTACAGAAGGTTTCTAGCTATTGAGTGAATGCTCAGAAGTTAACCTGGGTTTTCTGCAAGAGCAGCCAGTGCACTTAACCACTGAGGAATCTCTCCAGCCCCTAGATCTCTGTTTTTAAGAAATAAAGTGACTTCAGTAATTCCTTTCCCTGACATATTTCACAGGATTAATACTTGTCAGTTTCACAAGTGTAGATGCTTTCTAATGCACCATATCACTAAAGTGCTAATGGAAATATAATTATTGTGGTTAGAAGTATCTCTGATAAATCAAGCTATTTGTGAGTTCTATAAAATGGTTCACTGAGATAAATAGATTAGTTTAGAATGATGAATTTGAACTTAAAAATATAATTAGAAATTTTCAGGATTACTGTTTTAGAACTCTGTGATAAATTTCTGATTTAGGTTATAAACACAGTGTTTTGTGCATCTTTTTCAAAAATTATTTATTTAATAACCACATACTTAGAAGAAGTATTTCATTACAAGAGTATTATCATATTCAATAACAATTTTCTGAGCTAAGATGCATGTCTTTCAAAATTGGGTGTAAATTTTTTTTATTGTTGAATTATTACAGTTATACAATATTATACTCTATAAACCTATAAGACATAAAATTAAAAGAGGTTGCTCTGCTTCCCTGGGCCTGAAAGACCCACCACAGGACTCTCTCCTATGTGCAGGGCTCTCTCTTGGACCAACGCAGCTCTTCAGTGCAGTCTCCAGGAGTCCATGGGGCCTCTTCCCACCCCATATGCCTTTTCATCGCTGGGTTGTATGACCACCAGCTGCCCAAGACCAGCATCTTTCCTGGGCCAGACTCCCAGGCCAGTCCAACCAAGAAATTCCTGAAGCCAAAATCATTCCTAGAGGGATTCAGACCTTAGGAGAAAGCTTGAAAACATCTGACCCTCATCTGAATTGGGCCTATGAGGGAACTCCTGAAGACAAAAGTAATTTGGCCACTCCAAAATAAAATTAAAAGACAGAACCAGAATCTTAGAAGAACCAGCTTTTCTTGCCCCAAAAGTAAACCACAAAGACACATAAAGTTCACAAAAAAGAAGCAGGCCTAAACTTGAAGGCCTGAGTCTCACACGAGAATCAGAAACTACAAAAGAAATTCACAAGTCAAAATCACAGAGAAAAAATAATAACATGAAAAAACAAAATAACATATCCCCACCAAATACCAATAGTCCTCTAGAGGAAAACAATGAGAAGCCCCTAGAGATAATGCAGGACATGGAACTCAAAAGAACAATCATAAACATGAATAAAGAATTCAATGAATTTAAAGAACACACAAAAAAAGAAATCAAAGAACTGAAGGAAGATAGGGATAAACTTCTGAATGAATTCAGAAAAAAGAGCTAGATATATTGAAGACTACTCAGGCTGAAATGAAGAAGGAAGCGAAACACTAAGCCAATTAGAAATGACATGAGAAGGCCTCACCAATAGGATGAATGAAATGGAAAACAGAGTATCAAGACTGGAAGATGAAGTGGACAAACTAGACCACTCAAGCAAAGATTATGAAAAATTTAAGAAATCACAAGAATGGAATATGCAGGAATTGTTTGACACCATAAAAAGACCAAAATTATGAATCGTAGGTATACAGGAAGTGGAAGAATCCCAAGATAATGGCATGGACTGGATCTTCAACAGTATCGTGGAAGAAAATTTCCTAAAATTAAAGAAAGACATGCCCATACATATACAAGAAGCATATAGAACACCAAACAGGCAGGACCAGAAAAGAAACTCTCCATGGTACATCATAGTAAAAACACTACACATACAAAACAAAGAGAAAATTCTTAAAGCTGCAAAAAAGAAACAAGAAGTCACATACAGAAGAAAACTCATTAGGATTACAGCTGACTTTTCAGGGCAAACTATGAAAGTCAGAAAAGCCTGGACCAAAGTATTCCCAGTTTTATATGACCAGAGATGCCAACCCAGATTACTATAACCAGCCAAAATGTCTAGTATAGTTGAAGGGGAATGAAAAATCTTCCATGGCATAAATAGGCTGAAGGAATTCATGTCCACAAAACCAGCCCTTCAGAAAGTTCTGGAAGCAAAATAAAGAGCTGAAGAAAGGAATGACTATACCCAAGGGATTGAAGAAAGAAATCTAATGATGGTAAAACTGTGGAAAAGTACAACTATATCAAGAATGTAAACAGAAATAAAAATAACAGGATTCAATACACATCTTTCATTAATAACTTTAAATATTAACTGACTGTACTCCCCAGTCAAAAGACACAGACTATGTGAATGAATTAAGAAACAAAACCCATCTTTTTGTTGTCTGCAAGAAACTAATCTCGTTTTAAAGGATAGACACTATCTCAAAGTGAAAGGATGGAAAAAAATATACCAGGCAAATGGCACTAAGAAAAAAGCAGGTGTAGCAATTCTAATATCTGACAAAATAGACTTTAAACTAAAACTAATCAGAAGAGACAAAGAGGGCCACTTCATTTTGATCAAAGGAACAATGAATCAAGAGATATTACAATCATGAAAATATATTCAGCAAACGATGGTGCACCCAACTTCATAAAAATGATACTACAGGACTTTAAGACTCAGATTAACCCCAAATCATAAATAGTAGGGGACGTCAATACCCCACTATCTCCATTACATAGGTCAACAGGGCAGAGATTTAACAGAGACATCTGAATTAATCAATACCATACAATAAATGGACTGAACAGACCTATACTGAGTATTCCACCCAAGCACCAAAGGACATACTTTCTACTCAGCACCCCATGTAACCTTCTCCAAATTCGGCCACATATTGGGGCACAAAACAAACCTCAACAAATACAAAAAGATTGAAATAATTACATACATTCTATCAGAACACAATGTGATAAAGCTTACAGTCAACACCGGAAGAAGCCCTAATTACCACATGAACACATGGAAATTAAACAAAACACTCCTAAATGATGAATGGGTCAAAAGCGAAATTAAGAAAGAAATAAATGTATTCCTGGAATTAAATGAAAAGGATAATAAAACATGACAAAACTTCTGGGACACGCTGAAAGCGGTCCTTAGATGGAAGTTTATAGCTCTAAGTGCCTGCATCAAAAAATCAGAAAGAACACAAATAAATGACTTAACATTGCAACTCAAAACACTTGAAAAGCAACAACAAATGAAACCCAAACCCAGCAGACAAGAAGAAATAACAAAAATCAGGGCAGAAATTAATGAAAATGAAACAAAAAAAAATACAAAGAATCAAGAATTCTAAGAGCTAGTTCTTTGAAAAGATAAACAAGATTGACAGACTGCTAGTCCAGTTAACCAAAAGAAAGAAAGAGCACCTCCAAATCCACAAAATCAGAGATGAAAGGGGAAACATCACAACAGACACCAGAAAGATACAGAACATTTAAAGGAAATACTTTAAATATATATATGCTACTAAATTTGAAAACCTAAAAGAAATGGATGGTTATTTAAAGGCATGCAAACCACCAAAACTAAACCAAGAAGAGATTAACAGGTTAAACAGACCCACAACACAAAAAGAAATTGAAACACTAATACAAAACCTCCCAATTAAAAAAAAAAAAAAAAAAAACAGGCCCAGATGGATTTACAACAGAATTCTATCAGACATTTTAAAAAGATTTGCATCCAATACTATTTAATTTATTCAAAAAATAGAAATGGAGGGAGAACTTCCAAATTCCTTCTATGAAGCCAAGCATCACTCTCATACCAAAGACATATAAAGATACAACCATAAAAGAAAACTATAGACCCATATTCTTAGTGAACACTGATGCAAACATTCTCAACAAGATGCTTTCAAATCGCATACAGACACACATCAAAAAGATCATACACCACGATCAAGTCGGCTTTATCCTTGAGATGCAAGGATGTTTCAACATACGTAAGTCTAATAAACGTCATAAATTATATAAATGAGCTCAAAGACAAAAACCATATGGTCACCTCAATAGATGCAGAGAAAGCCTTTGACAAAATTCAACATGCATTTATATTCAAAGTCCTAGAGTGAATTGGACTGGAGGGAACATACCTCAACATAATTAAAGCCATGTATAACAATCCTACAGCCAACATCATTCTAAATGGATAAAAACTGGAAGCATTCCCATTGAAATCAGGAACCAGAAAAGGCTGTCCACTATCCTCACTTCTCTTTAACTTGGTACTTGAAAATCTTGCAAGAGAAATAAGACAAGAGAATGAAATTAAAGGAGTAATAATTGGAAAAGAAGAGATCAAATTATCACTTTTTGCAGATGATATGATATTATATCTAAGGGACGCCAAAAGTTCCCCTGAAAACTCCTAGAAATTATTAACACGTTCAGTAAATCTGCAGGTTACAAAATTAAGCTACAAAAGTCTATAGCCTTTCTATATACCAATAACAAGCAATCTGAGATGGAGCACATGGAAACACTCCCATTCAAAATAGCTGCAAAAAAAATAAAATATCTCAGAATACACCTGACCAAAGACGCTTAAGAGCCCTACAATGAAAATTTAGTATCTTTAAAGAAAGAAATTGAGGAAAACATCAGAAGATGGAAGGACCTCCTACGCTCATGGATTGGAAGAATTAATATTGTGAAAATGACCATCCTACCAAAAGTCATATATATATTCAACACAATGCCAATCAAAATCCCCATGACATTTTTCACAGAATTGGAAAAAAACTATCCTAAGATTCATATGGAAGCAGAAAGACATCGGATAGCAAAAACAAACTTGAGCACTAAGAGCAATGCTGGGGGTGTTACTATGCCAGATTTAAAGCTGTACAACAGAGCTAAAGTCATAAAAACAACATGGTACTGGCACAAAAATAGATCCATAGACTAAGGGAACAAAATTGAAGACCCAAAGATGAGTAAATGATATTTCAGCCACCTACCTGATATTTGACAAAGGGGCCAAGAACATTAACTGGAGAAAAGACAGCATGTTCAGCAAATGGTGCTGTCAAAACAGGATCTCCACTTGTAGAAGAATGAAACTAAACCCCTATCTTTCACCCTGCACAAAGGTCAATTCCAAATGACTCAAAGACCTCAATGTAAAGCCTGAAACTCCTAAACTATTAGAAGAAAATATTGGGAAAAAACTACAAGATATAGGTGTAGGAAAGGATTTTCTAAACTGGACATCAATTGCTTAGGAAACAAGGGCAAGAATTATCAAATGGGACCTAATAAAACTAAAAAGCTTCTGTACATCAAAGAAGACAACCACGGAAGCAAATAGAAAACCCACAGAATGGGAGAAAATCTTCACCAGTGAGGGATCTGACAGAGGTTAAATGATCAGAATTAATAATGAACTCAAAAAACAAAGAAACAAGACAAGAAGCAACCCAATTAAAAGATGGACTAAGGAGCTGAACAGAGAGTTCTCAAAAGAAGAAGTAAAGATGGCTATGAAACATCTTAAAAGATGTTCAACATCACTAATAATTAGGGAAATTCAAATTAAGCCACTTTAAGATTTCACCTTACACCAGACTGGCTAAGATCAAGAATACAAATGATACCAAATTTTGGAGAGGATATGGGGAATTGGGAACACTGGTCCACTAACTGGTGGGGCTGCACACTCGTTCATCCTCTATGGAAAGTAGTGTGGAGAACTCTTAAAAAACTACAAATGAACCTACCATTTGACCCAATTATACCACTTTTTGGCATATACCCCAAGAACTCATCTTATTGCAGAGACACTTGTATATCCATGTTTGTTGCTGTTCTTTTCAAAATAGCTAAGAGATGGAAGCAACCTAAGTGTCCCTCAGTTGATGAGTGGATATCTATGAAAGTGTGGTTCATTTATATGATGGAGTTTTACTCAGCAGTAAAGAAAGATGAAATCATGAAATTTGCAGGTAAATGGATGGAACTAGAAACTGTTATACTAAGCGAAGTAACACAGACTCAGAAAAAAAAATTGACATATATTCGCCCTCATATGTGGATCCTAGAACGAAACCCTGATAAGTGAGTATGTATCCAGACATAGCTACAGGAACCAGGATAATGGAAAGGAAACAGAGGTAAAGGAAAAGAAATAACCTGAAAGAGATGAACAGTAGGAAACAGGCCTTAATAAGGGAGCTATGGATAAAAATTAGGTTAGTTAAGGGAGGGGAGGGAAGGGTATACAAGGAACCTAGGGGTTAAAGGGAAAGAAGGAGTTCAAGAGAGGTAGAACCATAGAAGAAGGGTATTATGCTGGAGTCCAGCTCCAGCTGAGTCCAGGGCCTGAAGGGGTGAAGGTGACTGCGGCGGTAGAAATGACTATACCAGAAACCACAATTGCAGTTCTAGTAGTGGCTGTTGACTGACCCTCTTGGGCAGGTCAGCCAGAATGTCTTTTACTTCTCTTCTTCTGAAAGCAGCCTTCTACAACCTTTACTTATAATTAGAAAGACTACAATAGCAGTAAAGCATCAGACCATAAATCAAACCATGAGTTTTCACAGTATTTCTCAGTTCACAATATTTTTCAATAATCACAGTAAAAGGAAAGTACAAAGTTCAATGATTAACCTTTTCTTAGCATAGCCAAGCAATGTCTTCATTGTTTTCGTTATAGCCTTGCAGTTTCTATTTTACCACAGAAGTGTAAGACAGCCTGTCCTCACTTGCCCTTTAATTCTTTGAATTTAATATTTACAGGTAGGCGTTTATATTTGAGAGAATTATTTTTCTCATGGGAATGGGAATAACTAACTCTTTATTTACTGTGTAACCAATATTCCAATTTGTCTTTTTCTTCTCCCTTTTGCTATTTCTTCCTGAACGTTTTGTACTCTTTGAGTCATATTATTATTTTCTCTATTTCAATATCCTTTATTATTTTGTTGCCATTTATCTTTAAGGGCTTTTTGAATTGCTTTTAGTCTTTGTAAAAGAATAGGCACTTTTCTTCAGAGGTCATGCATCACCAGCTTTTTAGTGACTTAGCTAATGTTTCTATCTAAGAAGGAGTTACGCTAAGCCAAATAGTTTTTCCTTATACCAAACTTTAGTCTCAATAGTTCCTCATTTAGGGTTAAGGTCATAAACTCCTGTAAAAGGCAGCAGGGCATCTATTGCACACTATTCCTTTTGGGGGAAACCAAACCTCATTATTAATCACAAATGCAGGTCCAAACGACGTCATAGTTGTAGGAGGAAGTCATCTATCTTTCTACTTTCGTTTTGTTTCAATAACATGATAATTCTTCCAAAGGCAGAGATGTTTAGTTTCCCATTCCATCATCAGAGTTGGTTATCATAATACTTAAAGAAGAGAAGGTTATACAAATTACAAAAACCAGGAGTAACTGGGGAACGGATGTCCACCAAAAGAACAGTGGCCATCGGCTTTTGGCTGGAACTTTGTCAAACAGCACTTTTGCCAAGAATCACAGAACTCTTGGAGCCAGCAGTATTAGTAAGGGAGAAAGGGAGGAAATGGGGGTACCTTGAGTGTGAAAACCATGATGGATGGGTGAGACAATATGAGAGATAAACAATGCCTAGCTGGTTTTGAAAACCAGAGATAACCATATTACTCCTACAACCTACTGAAAAATTATACATAGTAGATCAAGAAATATATGTCTAGGTTAGGTTTATCTGAGAACAACTTGTCTTTGCCCAAGATTTATCTACATGACACACAATAATTAAAAATACCAGAGATTGAAATTAGCCAAAGATTAAAGGGGCCAATATAATTTCTTAAGAATTACATGACACACAGTAATTAAAAATTTCAGACTGGTGGAACTAACCTTCTTGGGTGTTTAACAGACGTACTTTGAGGTCTATAATAATTTGGTCAGAGGGACATAAAATACACTTTTTGCTCCTTCCCCTCCTAGGTCGACTAGTTTCAGGGGACTATGAGCATCTCTCAAAATGTCCTATAATGGTGGTGGGTCACCTGTCCTCCTGATCAAGGAGGCTGAGCAGACCACACCAGATGAACTTGAACCAGTATCCAGTCTATAAATAGGAGGGTCAACACAGAGGAATCATTTCCTCCATGCTTCCAAGCAAAGCCAACCATGGTCAAACAGGCAGAACTGGTAAAAGAAAGGAGCCAAGGGCTCCTCCCAAGCCCATGTGACCCCTGAGGAACAGATTCTCAAATGGCCTTAAGAGTAAAAATAAATCAGTTTATCTGGACCAACTGTATGGCTTTAAACACCCAAAAGGAAAGCATAACCAAAGATTAAAGAGGCCAATATAATTTCCTGAGTCCATATGTATAGCTAAAGGCTATATAACAAGCAACAATGCCAGACAGGCAATAACTTCTTTTGAGCTGTTGGCCAAGGTGGCCAAAGGGATTCCCAGATAGTAACCCAGCATAGAACTGGGAAACTGAACAGCAGACCCCAATCTTATCTAAAGGAATATTGACAACTGATTGCTGCTAGATGAGGAACAGCTGACCCTCCAAAAACAAAGACCTCTAGATAGGCTGACTAGATTCACCAGAAGGGCAAGTAGTAGGGAACGATTGGGATGCCAACAACACAGTAGACAGTGGCAGGGATATCAGAATATAAGGGCTTTAGTCGGGGCAGGGAGGCAATGGGCAAGTGCTACCTGGGAAGTGGATGTATAAATAAATTACAAAAATAAATTCTTCAAAGCATAAAAATTTGCTCTTTAATAATTAGTAGATGTGGAAAACATTGCCATTGAAATCTACCTGATGACTTTTTATCCATTTTCAGATGCCAAGGAGTGCAGAAAGTAACCAACTGTGACTAGTAATAATCAAATATATAGAGATTAGAAATGCCTGTGCATATTAGTGTCAATTGTATTGAAAATTAATTTTTCTGTATGAAACTGTGTATTTTAATAGTGAAATGGAGATCATTTTGAAAGTTTAAAGCCTCATTTAATTTTATGTCTTATAGGGTTTATACTGAGTACAGTACTGTATAACTGTATTAATTCAACTGTAAACCTAAAAATTTACAACCAATTTTGAAGGAGATGCATCTTAGCTCTGGAAATTGTTATTGAATATGTCAATGTTGTTGTAATGAAATGCCTCTTCTAATCATAGGGTTATGAAATAAATAATTTGAAAAAAGACCAATAAATAAATAAAAAGATTACTTTGCAAAATCTATTAAAAATGGCTCATTGAATTTATTAGGGCTGCTTGCATGAGATTGGAAAAAAAAAAATCAGAGAAAAAAATAATTGGGTTTTAAACTTTGTAAAAGATGTCCATTTCATTATTAAAATGCACAGTTTCATAAGGAAAAATTAATTTTTAATGCAATTGACATTAAGATATTTGCACATCTGTTTCTAATCTTTATATATCTGATTATTACTAGTCACAGTGGGTTACTTTCTGAGCTCCTTCGCATCTGATCATGGATATAAAATCATTAGGTAGAATTCAATGATAATGTTTTTCACATGTACTAAATAATAAGGAGCAAATTTTTATGTTTTGAAGAATAATTTTTTTAAAATTTTTAATAGCTCCATGATTAAAAGGATCATTTCACTGCAGCTTTAATATATTCAGTAACACACTTCAGGGCAAGAGTACATCTTTTCACAAGTGGGTGCAAGTTTCTAGGTTCAGAGTTGAATTAATCCTGTTATACAATATTGAACTCAGTATAAGCCCTGTAAGACATAAAATTGGATGAGTTTTTAACCTTTAAAAAAGGTTTCCATTTCATTTTAGAATATATTGTTCCTTGCAGAAAGACTCATTGTTTTTGCTACTAACACTGAGATGTTGGCGCATGCATCTCTAATCTGTATGTATCTGATTATTACTAGTCATAATAGGTTGCACTTACATCCTTGGTGCCTGTGCATGTCTATAACATCATCAGGTAGATTTCAATGGTAATGTTTATCACCTCTACTAATTAGCATGATGTAAATTTCCATGCTTCCTCCTCAAATATAATACATTTTTAAATATGTGGATTTTTTTGTGTTTCTCTGTGTGTGTATCACACAGAACATCCCAAACCATCTTGTTCAAATATACACCCACTTCCCAGATGATACCCTCCCATATCTTCCCTCTTTCCACTAGAGCCCTTATACTCTGATATCCCTCCTACTGTCTGCTGTGTTCTTGGCACCCCCAGCAATTGCCCACTACTTGCCCTTCTGGTGAATCTAGTCAGCCTATCTAGAGGTCTTTGTTTTAGGAGGGTCAGCTTTTCCTCATCTAACAGGAATCAGTTGTCAACATTTCTTTAGATAAGATTGGGGTCTGCTGTACATTTTCCCAATTCTGTGCTGGGTTACTATCTGGGAATCCCTTTGGCCACTGTGGCCAGCAACTCAAAGGAAGGTATCTCCTGTCTGGCATTTTTGCTTGTTATATAGCCTTTACCTATGCATATGGACTCTTAATAAATTATATTGGCCCCTTTAATCTTTGGTTATACTTTCCTTTTGGGTCGTTAAGGGCATACAGTTGGACCAGATAAATCAATTTATTTTTACTCTTAAGGTCGTTTGAGGGTCTGTTCCTCAGGGGTCACATGGGCTTGGGAGGAGCCCCTGGCTCCTTTCTTTTACCAGTTCTGCCTGTTTGATCATGGTTGGCTTCACTTGGAAGCATGGAGGCAATGATTCCTCTTCTTCGTAGACTGGACACTGGTTCAAGTCCATCTGGTGGGGTCTCCTCAGCCTCTTTAATCAAGAGGACAGGTGACTGACCACAATTACAGGACATTTTGAGAAATGCTTATGGTCCCCTGGAGCTAGTCAATCTAGGAGAACAAGGAGCACAAACTGTCCTTTTTGTCGCTCTGACCATATTATTATAGGACTCAAAGTATGTCTGCTAAATAGCCAAGAAAGTTCCACCTCTCTGGTACTTTTAATTACTGTGTGTCATGTAGACAAATCTTGGGTAAAGAACAATTGTTCTCAGATAAACCTTACTTAGACATATATTTCTTGATCTACTACGTATAATTTGTCAGTAAGTTATAGGAGTAATATGGTTCCCTCTGGTTTTCAAAACCAGCTAAGCATTATTTATCACTCACTTTGTCTCATCCATCCATCATGGTTTTTCCCCTTAAGGTGCCCCCATATCCCACCTTTCTCCCTTAATAATACCCTTTTCCTATGGTCCTATCTCTCTTGAGCTCCTTCTCTCCCTTTATGCCCCAGGTTCCTTGTATACCCTTCCCACCCCTCTCCCTTAAACTAACCCAATTTTTATCCATATCTCCCTTATTAAGGCCTGTTTACTACTGTTCTTCTCTTTCAGGTTCTTTCTTTTCCTTTACCTCCCTGTATCCCTTCCATTATCCTGGTTCCTATAGTTATGTCTGGATACATACTCACTTATCAGGGTTTGGTTCTAGGATCCACGTATGAGGGAGAACATGTGTCAAATTTTTTTCTGAGTCTGTGTTACTTCACTTAGTATAACAGTTTCTAGCTTCTTCCATTTATCTGCAAATTTCATGATTTCATCTTTCTTTACTGCTGAGTAAAACTCCATTGTATAAATGAGAGGGACACTTAGGTTGCTTCTATCTCTTAGCTATGATGACAAGAGCAGCAACAAAAATGGATATACAAATGTCTCTGCAATAAGATGAGTTCTTTGGGTATATGCCAAAGAGTGGTATAACTAGGTCAAATGGTAGGTTCATTTGTAGTTTTGTAAGAGTTCTCCACACTGCTTTCCATAGGGGTTCAACAATTTTGCAGCCCCACCAGCAGTGGATGAGTCCTCCCCTTTCCGCACATCCTCTTCAACATTTGATATCATTTGTTTTCTTGATCTTAGCCAGTCTGACTTGGCTAAGATGAAATCTTAAAGTGGTTTTAATTTGCAGTTCCCTACTTATTACTATTGATGTTGAATATCTTTTAAGATGTTTCATAGCAATCTTTAATTCTTGAGAACTCTCTGTTCAGCTCCTTAGCCCATCTTTTAATTGGATTTCATCTTGTCTTGATTCTCTGTTTTTTGAGTTTGTTATATATTATGGATATTAAACCTCTGTAAGATGTTTTGCGGGTGAAGATTTTCTCCCATTCTGTGGGTTTTCTGTTCACTTCCCTGGTTGCTTCCTTTGATATACAGAAGCTTTTTAGTTTAATGAGGTCCTATTTGTTAATTCTTGCTCTTGTTTCCTCAGCAACTGATGCCTGTGTAGGCCCAGGGAATCAGAGGGAGGTGAGGATGGGACCTGGCCCAGAAGCAGTGCTCCCGGAGCCCCGAGAAGGATCTGAGTTCGTCTGGATGCAAAGTATCAGGAAGCAGTGGTGGTTCCCTGTCTGGATAGCCAAGAAAAGGAATGGGACAAGACCCAGGCTAAGAGGACAGACCTGCAGGGGAGATGGGAGAGTGCCTGAGGCTGTGGGAGTCAAGCACCAAGGGCTCCATAGACTTACCTTGGAGAGAGAGGCCTGAGGGTCGGAGAGAGTTGTATACCTTTCTAAATGCTCTTGGTGAGATAAGCTTGATTCACACAGTAGAAACTTAAACAACGAAATTTAGGCAAACTACACAGTTTCTAGTTTCTGAAGGTTAATGCCACCAGTAGAGCTGAATTACAGTAGAACATATAGTGATCACTCAGCTAGTAAAGACATAGCCCCCTAAATTGACTCAGGCCAACTTGATTGACCAAAAGTTATTTACTTATGGATATCAGTGCACCACATATAATAGAAAAGAAGATTGAACAATCAATGAATCAAGCAGCAAAGACACAACTAAACTACAGAAATTGTGGAAACAGAGACCAAGTGTTTTCAGAGTCCTTCCTTTGTTGTTCTACTTGTAAATTTATTTTCTTTTCTTTAAAAACATTGCCCAGAAAATATTGAAAACCAACAGTTCAAAAGTTTTTATTCTTAAAGAATAAAAGAGATTATTTTTCCTGCTTTCCTTAGAACTGACTTCAAAAATTCTTGGGTAGGCTTTGACTATGGAGCCTAGACTACTGAGCTGAAATTTTGAGCAATCTACATTTAAAATAACACCATGGAGATAAAATTATGCAGGAGAAGATATGAACACAGAGCAGTCTTTCATATAAATCTTAGATTAAAACTTTCAGTTGATTTTAATTCATTCTAACCTAAGTAAATCAGGAATATCAGGAAGCAAAGCAACAAGACAAATTCCTGAATAGGCAACAAGATGAATGAAATGGAAACTAAATGTTATATATGTCATGTGATACACAGAAGGGAGAAAATTAATATATACAAATCATAATAAGAACCCTGTATTATTTCTTTTGTAAAACATACATTATTTTATTGATATTTAGCATTAGTATGCTATGTAGAATATTTTCAAATGCAATACCAAGGTCCCCAAGGGCTCCAAGTGGGTTACTAATGGTACAGAAAGAATAAAATGAGATTAAAAGTTCTACAGACACATGAGAAGCCAGAGAAATTTAACTTTATGGATTTTATTTACACATCAATGTAAACTTAATATACAGTAGATATTTGTATAAAACATCCTTATTTAACAGAGTGGCAGGTTCAAAGAATAGACACAATATAAATTTAAATTAATAACAAAGCAAAGACAAAACAATACTTAATATTTTATTGCTATGCTAGCAAATAGTGCAATAAAGAAATAAGTAAAATCCAGTTGGAGAATGATCTTCTAGTCAAGGAATGCAGGAAAAATTATGGGGCTCCAAATGATGATACAGAATGCTGGTGCTTGCAGTGTGCCTGAGAAGCAATATTTACAAGGATGGAATATATTGAGGTATATTAAACATGAGGAAAATGGTATGATTTTTGTGAATTATTGGAGAGTTCACAGAAATCAGCTAGAACTGAAAGAATGAAAGACACAGTGAGAGAACGGAAGATGAAATATGAAATAAAATCAAACTTGGGCTTTTGATACAGTTTTAAAATGCCTCTGAAGCTGTAAGACATCTTTAGGGAGCAAGAATTCATATTTGAAGAACAGAGAAAAAAAATGAAGACTGAGAAAAGAGTCTCTAGGAAGTCTTCTTGAAGTGATTGCATCTTTTCTGTCAGTTTCCATGAGTACCAGCCAGTTATTTCCCTGGCTTCCTTCACACAAAAATTTGTACCATCATTTTACAGACATGGACATGAAATTTCTAAGGCCTCAGAGGGATCTTTTCAGTTGTTAACTAAGGCCAACAAAGAAGATCACTTTAAGATAGGTAATGATATGGCAAACTTATGCATTCTCTATGGAAAGCAGTGTGGAGAATTCCAGAAAACAAAAAGTGAACTTGCTATTTGACCCAGTTGTACCACACCTTCGCAAAAACTCGAAGGATTCATTCTATTGCAGAGAAACTTGTACATCCATGTTTGTTGCTGCTCTTTTCACAATAGCTAAGAGATGGAAGCAACCTAAGTTTCCCTCAACTGACAAGTGGACAATGAAAATGTAGTATATTTACACAATAGAGTTCTACTAAGAGGTAACGAAAGATAAAATAGTGAAATTTTCAAGTAAGTAGATAGAAATAGAATCTGTTATACTAAGTGAAGTAACAGATGCAGAAAAAAAAAAAAAACAATGTATATTCTCCCTCGTAAGCGGATCCTAGCACCAAATCATTATATGTGAGTATGTATCCAGGTGTAACTGAAGGAGCCAGAATAATGAAAAGGAACCTGGGAGGTAAAGGGAAAGAAAGAACCAGAGCAAGAACAATAGGAGAAAGGTGTTACTACAGGAGCAATGGATAAAAAATGGGACTATTTAAATGGGAGGGTGGAGGGAATGTTATACAAGGAATCTTGGAGATAAAAGGAAAGAAAGAGCTGAAGAGAGGTGGGACCATAGGCAATGGGTACTATCAAGGAAGAAATGGGAAAAATGAGGACATTTTAAATGGGAAAACCATGGCAGAAGGGGTAGACAGTGAGAGAGAGAGAGGAAAGACAAATATTGCCTAGCTATTTTTTTTTAGAAAACAGAGGGAACCATATTAGTCCAACAACCTACTGACAAATAATACATACATTATCTCTACATGAGTCCATGTGTATAGTGAAAGGCTATATAACAAGAAACAGTGCCAGACAGGAGATATCTTCCTTTGAGTTGTTGGCCATTGTGGTCCAAGAGACTCCCAAAATTACTCAAGCTACTGCCACAGCCCTTGATGGCCTCCCACTACTTGAAGATAAGTCCATACTGCTGAAGACAGAACATACTTTAGACACAGGATTTGGAGTAATAGAGTTCCAATTAACATGAAACCACTAACCTGAAGGCCTTCCCTCATAGCTTGGGAGAGCACCATGAATGTGCCAAGGGAAAACATCAATGGGTGACCCAACACCAGCTTCCAAACCAAATAACAATGTCAGTGGCTGGCACAGTGCACATCATTGATGCAGTAGTCACACTTTTATCTTGGGGGCAATCAACAGCTACCTAATTGGACTCAAAAAGCCCACTCAATGGGAGAAAATTCAAGTGTGGTACTATAAACATAACCAAATACATATGACTGGACTGGTCATAGATCTTAGAGAAAACCCCAATACTGACACATTGCTAGATTAATGTGATGTCTTACTATGTGCAAAATATGTATCCTTATATTTAGAGACAAATATCCCAGTCACTACTCATCAAAAAAGCTTGGTTTTCACCAGTCAGAGACTATTCCTAAATACCACAACTCGTCACACATGGACATTGTCTATCAGCTGCCCAGGCATAAGTGACATATCTACAATGCAACCTCTATACCTAAGTCTCATGAGACATAGAAGAGGGAAAAAGAAGAGGACAGTAATGAATCTCTCAGTTCTCATTAATGAAGGTCCCTCATGGAGCAGAGGGCCAGGAACACAAATGTCACAAATGGCCAAAGTGTAGAGACCAAAAGTCTGCTGAATTCTGGTCCTTGGACAGGACTCCTTTATTATACCTCTCCCACTCAAGGCTCAGAGACCATCATGGAAGAGGGGATGGCAAGCTTGAAAGAGTCAGTAAGGAGGTGCATGGTCCATATGGAAACAGAGTTCTACAAGCTCCTGGGAACCTGCTTATATGATTCTATGGCAATGGTGTCAGCATACACAAATCCCATGCAAACCCAGGCAGACAAAAATCCAGCATAGAACTGGGAAAATAAATGACAGACCCCAGTCTTACCTGATGAAATATTGACAACTGATTGCTGATAAGTGAAGAAGAGCTGATTTTCCTAAAACAAGGGACTTTAGGTAGGCTGACTAGACCTCACTAGATGAACTTGCACTGGGAAACTTCTAGGGACACTGATGACACAGCGGTCCTTAACAGGGATGACAGAGTATATGGGCACCACTGGGAGGGCTATTTGTGGGTACCAGTGGGGATTGGGGTATAAAAATGATTAATATTATTTGAAATATTCTGTATGAAATACACAAAAAATTTTTTAAAAATCAAAATTACAAAAAGGTAGATAATAATGAAAACACACACTAAAATGTGTAGTGTATGTGTGTAGGGGGATGATTTGCACATCATTGACAAAGGATCAGTGAATTAAAAAGACAGTCCAACTTAGTTAACACTATCAAGTTTGAAAATATGTGTATAAGCAATGATTTCCCTTGGGAGTTTTGAAATTAGTGATCTATCGGCTTCAGTTTGAAATGTGGTTCAGTTCTTATACATATTACTGAACAGTGTCTAGTAACTCTAACGGGAGATCCAGTGTCAAATGATAAAAAGAAAAATGAAAAAGTCTTATGCATATCTGGAAAGCTATCAGTCCCTAGGAGAGGTACTAAGATTCCATTGAGGAACACTGTCCAAATCATCCTAACTTTCCCATTCCTGCTTCTGTGGTAGGCAAGTTCCAAGCTAGCATGGTAAGTCAGATACAACCCACTGAGTCATCATCTTCCTGTTTTGAGATGATCCCAATTCACACTGCTCCTGGCTTCACTTCTAGTCTGACTAGCTAGTCAGAACTTGATTATTTAATCCCCATCTGCCAGACATTGGCCTAGGCTCATCCAGGATGCTGCTGCTAGAGAACTCCAATCAGCCTGTTTAGATAGTCAGATCCTTGGCCCTGGGTCACCATGCCCTATTCCTGTTGCTCAAGGGGTCACATCTATTCTGCTTAAGAGTTAGAACTTACCAACTTTCTCCCCATTGGCCCATCTTGGGGCTAGGAACCCTCTCATTCCTGCTACAGAGTTGTCTGTGACCAGACAACTCCAACTAGACTGGTAAGTCAGATATTGTCCATTGGAACACAATAACTCTTCTTTGGGGAATAGCTACTTCCCATTGATCCAGTGCTAAGTATACTCTGCTCAGCTCTTTAAAACCCACCCACTTGACCTAGTTCTTCCAACCTTGCATATAGTCACCTTCTTATTGCCAGTGACAGACACCTACCACTGGCATGTTTAGTTAGATCCCATCCCCTGCCTTATACCTAGGTCCCTTTTCTTTGCTGCAGAGCTCCAACTCACCATGATGGAACCACACCATGCTTCCAATTAAAAATTAAAAGTTAGATCTTGAAGCACAGACCAACCAACTGATCATAGCATATCACAAAGCAACCAAGCTATATTACAAGCAAGAACAACAACAACAACAGAACGAAACTTCAACTAAACAAGGGAAGGCTCGAATTTCATGTCAGACTTACAAGCAACTAAATTTCATACGCCCAGTTTGCAATACAAATAATATGAAAATGCAAGATAATATATCCCAACCAAATCTCACAAGTCCCACGGGAATTTTCTACAATGAGAAATGTCTAGAGGAACCTCAGGATGTAGAATTTAGAAGAACAATGATAAACATAATCAAATAATCAAAAGACCTTAACTAAAACATAAAGAAACAACTTAGAGAATTCAAGGAGGATAGGAATAAACTCCTGACTTAAACTCAAGAAGTGACAAAGACAATTTAGGATCTGAAAACTGAATTCATGAAAGAGATAATAATCATGAAGAAAACTCAAGCTGAAATTAAGATGGAATTGAAAAAAACTCAATAAATTAA
Source organism: Nannospalax galili (assembly GCF_000622305.1). NCBI lineage: Eukaryota > Metazoa > Chordata > Mammalia > Rodentia > Spalacidae > Nannospalax > Nannospalax galili. The sequence continues at coordinate 3,582,925 of NW_008359324.1, forward strand.
TTAACTGTAAATGACAGGAGAAAGTCTCACCAATAGAATGATTCAAATGGTAAACAGAATAGCAAGACTGGAGAATGAAGTTGAATAATTGGTCTACTCCAGCATATTAGTCAGGGTCCTTTGAAGAAAAAGAACTGGTAGAATGAATATATATATGTATGTATTTATCACATTAGCTCACAGGATCAAGTCAGAATAGTCCAACAATGGCTGCACCACATGGGAGAGTCTGAGAATCCATAGTTGCTCTGTCTGCTAGGCTGGATGTCTCAGTAGTCTCAATTTGGCGCTAAAAGTTTGATCAGTTCTTAAAGATTGGCTAGTCTTCAGTCTCCAGCATCAAGACTACCTCACCAGGTAGAGAAAAGGCAAACAGCAAAAAACAAGCACTCTCCTCTACCATGGGATGTGCTTCAGCTCTTTCCTCCAGGTTCCTGCCCTGGGTTCCTACCTTGGACTCCCTGATGAACTGTGACCCTGAAGAGGTAAGATAAAATAAACCCATTCCTCTCCACATTGGTATTGGTCAGAGAGTTTTGTCACAACAATGGAGAATCAAGCTAGAACAGAAGTTGCTACCAGAGAGTGGGGCACTGTTGTGACAGACCTGATATTGGAGGATTGTGGAGGTATTTGGAGCTTTGGGCTGGAAAAGCCATGCGTGCTTAGAGTTTGTTGCTGTGAAGCTTGGAACAGTTATGTTGAAAGAGTTGTGGACAATGGAGACCTGGCTTGCAAATCTTCAAAGGGAAGTAGAGACTATCAGGGCTGTTTGTGTGAGATTTTGGATTGAGAATCTGTGGGTTCTGGTCAGCTGGGACTGAAGAATCAGCTATGATTAAGAAGAGACCAGATGGGGCTGGAGAGATGGCTCAGCGGTTAAGAGCACTGACTGCTCTTGCAGAGGACCTGGGTTCGATTCCCAGAAAGAGTTTGTTGCTGTGAAGCTTGGAACAGTTATGTTGAAAGAGTTGTGGACGGTGGAGGTCTGGCTTGTGAAGCTTTGAAAGGAAGCAGAGGCCATTAGGGCTGTTTGTGTGATATTTTGAATTGAGAATCTATGGTTTCTGGTCAGCTCGAGCTAAAGAATCAGATGTGAGTAAAAAGAGACCAGAACCTGAAGTAAAACCTTAGCTATGGGGGGACAATTGATGCTAGTTAGCTGGGGCTGAAAAATCAGCTGTATGTAACAAGAGACCACCATCACTGTGGTGAAATCTGGGAGGTATTTCCTCAGGGCACAGAAGCTGAAAGCAGGACTTGGTAATTTGTAAGTCTCCTGCATGGTTCTGTTCTTGAAAGCATGAAGGGGTCATAGGGAGCAGCTGAAGCTTGGAACCCTGAGAGGCCAGGAAAAGCCATGTCTGTGAGGCATCTTCTTGATTGTTGAGTGATGTGAGAGGGCCCAGCCCACTGTAGGTAATACCACCCCTGTGCAGGTGGGCCTTTGTTGCATAAGAAAGCAGACTGAGCAGGGGCCAGTGGAGAAAGCCAGTAAGCAGTGTTCCTCCATCGTCTGTACTTCAGATCCTGCCTTCAGGTTCCTGCCCTGAGTTCCTGCCTTGGGCTTCTTGATGAACTGTGACATGGGAGATGTAAGATAAAATAATCCCTTCCCTCCCCCAGTTGGTATTGGTCAGAGTATTTTGTCATAGCAATGGAGAATCAAACTAGAATTTCAATCAAAGAATTAAAAATATCAGTTTTAAAATACAGGAATGGAATATGCAAGAAATGTGGAACAGCATGAAAAGAACAAATCTATTCATCATAGACATAGATAAAGGAGAAGGATCTCAGTCAATGGCCTTAATCTGATCTTCAACGGAATTACAGAAAAAAGCTTCACTAAATTAATGAGAACATACCTGTAGAGATACAAGAAACATAGAGAACATAAAACAGACATAACAATAAAAGAGATTCCTCGTGGCACATCAGGGTAAAACTATAAATGTTTAGAACAAAAAAGAGGGTACTGAAAACATCAAAAGAAAATCAGTAAGTAACATACAAAAGAAAACCCATAAACATTATAGATGACTTTTGAAAGCAGAGTATAAAAGCAAGCAGAGCCTAGAGTAAAGTTGTTCAAATTTGCAATGGTCATAGTTGCCAACACAGAATACTTCACCTAGCAAAACTGTCTATAACAAGTGAAGGGGGTAAAAAAATCTTTCCTGATAGGAATAGGTTGGGAAAATTCATGTCAACAAAACCAGCCCTGCATCATACCCTCAAAAAAAGATAAAAGACTAAGGAAAGGAATGACCATACACAAGGGACTATACAACAAAAACACTGAATGTATAAATACAGAAATACAAAATAGAACTAAGAACACAAACAGATAATAAAATGGTAGTGACCAATACACGTCTTTGAAAAATAGTTCTAAATATCAATGGTCTAAACTACTCAGTGAAAAGACACAGATTAGTTGAATGGTAAAGAAAGAACCCATCTTGTTGTTGTCTACAAGAACCTCATCTTATGTTCAAGGACAGGCACCATTTTATAGTGAAAGGATGGAAAAGCATTCTAAGCAAATTGTACTAAGAAACAAACAGGTATTGTGATTTTAATATTTGACAAATAAGCTTAAAATTAAAATTAATAAGAAGAGATACAGAATATTACTTCATTCTGATCAGGGAAACAAACAAGAAGACAGCACAATCATTAAGATCTGTGGACCAAACTCTGGTGCACACAATTTAAGAAAAATGCACTGCTGGAGCACAAAACACAGAATAACTCCAACTTACTAATATTAGGTGATTTCAATGCCTCATATTCACCAATACAAATGACATATGGACAAAGAATAAGGAAGTAATACATGAGTTAAATGTTATCATACATCAAACAGACCTAAGAGATATCTACAGAATATTCCAGCCAAGTACAAAAGAAAACATTTTACTCAGCAGTCCATGGAAGTTTCTCTAAAATAGAACACTTACTAGAGCACAAAACAAAACCCAACAAACACAAAAACTGAAGTAATTACAAGTACACTATCACATCACAATGCAATAAGATTTAAAATCAACAGAAAAAAGCTCTAGTAACCACAGAAACTCAATGAGATTAAACAACACACTCCTGAAGAGGATTGTGTCAAAGAAGAACTCAAAAAGGAAATGAAAGTATTCCTTTAACAAAATGAGAATGATAACACAACAAAACCTCTGGGCCAAATTAATAGCAGTCCTAAGAGGAAATTTCATATAAAATCAGAAGAGAAATCAATGTAATAGTGAAAAGAATACAATACAAAGAATGAATCTAACAACTGATTCTTTGAAAAGATAAGCCAGAAGCTGGAGAGATGGCTCAGTGGTTAAGAGAACTCACTGCTCTTGCAGAGGACCCAGATTCTATTCCCAGCACCCACATGGCATCTGTGAACTGTCGTTAAGTCTGACACCCTCTTCTGAGGTCTGTGACATTGCACATCACGGTTTCACTCATACATGCAGGCAACCTACTCATATACATAAAAATAAATAAATAAAATGTTTTTTTTAAAAAAGAAATGATAAGTCAGATAGATAGTTAAGCCTCATTAACCAAAAGAAAGAATGAGCAAATGCACATCATCAAATTCAGAGACAATATGAGAAACATCAAAACAACCAACAAAACTATTTAAAATAATATAAATAATATTTTATAAACCTACATTCTATTAAGTTTGAAAATTTAAAGAAAAGGACAAATTTCTTAATTCAATGGCATTATAAAAGTTAAATCAAGAAGAGATAAAAAACTAAGACCCATAACAAATAAAATAATCTAAAGAACAGTGCAAATTTTCCCATTTAAAAACCACCAGGCACAAATTAATTCACAACAGAATTTTACCATAATTTTGAAGAAGATCTACAATCAATATCACATAAATTTCTTTAAAAGGTAGAAAGATTGGTTTGAAATAAGTGTTCTATTAAGGAATAAGCACTCAGACTCTTGTTCTTTTCCCAATGGCAAGTTGTGGTTTTCTGTGTTATTTACAATCTGCTGCATAAGGAAACTTCTCTAGTGACAGTTAAGAGATACATTCATTCTATGTGTGGAGGTTGCATTGAAGGTGTGTCACTTAGGAATAAGCATTACACAAAAACTTATTCTCTGCATTTGAACAGTTCTGAAATTCTGCAATAGAATACACCTGTGCAGAAATAAGCTTTGTGGATGAAGAGTGAGTGGTACAGTTTTCTGTAAATGTAAGAAAACATACTTAAAATATAGTGTGAAATTGAATTAGTCTAGGGATGTTAACAGATAAAATATTTTTCTCTAGTATGTATAACCTCTCCAGCAATGCATATTTGGTTATGTTTACAATATTGCACTTGGGTTACATCATATTGAGTAGATCTTAATTCCAACTGGACAGCTTCTGATTACCCTCTAGATAAACGTGCTTCTACTGTACCAATACAATGGGCTGCTGGACCAATCATTTTGTTTATAAGACTTTAACGATTAGTAGGAGTATTGATTGGTTTTCTCTCTTCACAGCTTTCATATTATCTTCTGATATTATGAGAGCTAATCTTTAGAAAGAAGGCTTCCAGTTCACGTCTAGCTCATTTGCTCTAAATCCTGTGTCTGTAGTGTGGCCTGTGTTCAGAAATAGCATCGTGAGTTAAAGGTTTTGGAGGCAATCAATTTCTATGGCAGTAGCTTGTGTTATTTGGGGAATATCTTGGACTACCCCTGAAGGGGAGGTTGGATCTGCCTGGTACTGTGTTTTTTTTGTTATATAGCCTTCAGGTATGCACATGAGTTTGGAGAACTCCCAATCTCTTTCTATGAAGCCAATATTACTTTATAATTAAATCAGGTAGAGATACACAAAAACAAAAATTATAGGCACATACCTCTAATGAACACAGATGCAAAAATTCTTAACAGAATATTTGCAAATTGCATATAGACCCAAATGAAAAATATCCACCATGATCAATTTGGCTTTATTCCAGAGAGCAGGGATGATTCAATATATATGTCAATAAAAAAGTAAATCAGATAAATGAACTTAGAGACAAAAATCATATGATCATCACAACTGATGCAGTAAAGGCCTTTGAGAAAATACAAAGTACATTCATGATGAATATTTAAGAGGATATTGAACATACAATAAACCCACGACCATCATAATTTTAAATGGAGAAAAACAGGAAGCATTCCCATTAAAATGAGGAACCTGACAAGGTTGTCCGTTATCTCCACTCCTTTTCAATATAGCTCTTGAAACTATTGCTAGTGCAATAAGACAAGAGAAGGAAATTAAAGGACTACTAATTGGAAAATAAGAGGTATCCCTATTTACAGATGATGGGATACTATACATGAGTTCCCAAAAATACCACCAGAAAATTTCAAGATCTACTCAATACTTTCAGTCAAGGTTATAGAAACAATTTTCAAAAATTATTAGGCTTTCTATACACAAATAATAAGGAATCATAGAAAGAGTTATTGGAAATACTCCCATTCACAATGCCCTATCTTATAAAATTAATTTTTAAAAATATGAGAGTGGGCACCCTATATTTATGGCTGCACTGTAAAATCTACACTCAAATATAAACCCTGTGACCTCCGAACAGCTACACAAAATTGTAAGAGATGTTCCTCTTGCTATTCTCAGCTTATATCTCATTTGCTTCTCTCCACACATGCAGCTAAGTTTGACTGATTGGGTGGGAGGGTAGCTGACTGCCTCTCAACTCTTTGATGAGCATGGGAAGGAGGTGTGAATACAGTTTGCTGGCATAATCATCAGAAGATATTTCCAGTTAACAGTCGACCCCTTCCTCTGGTTCTTACATTCTTTCCACCAACCTCTTCTGCAAAAATCCCTGGGCCTTGAATCCCTGGGTGGTAGGTGTGGGATGACCTTCCTCCCATTGTGGCAAGGCACTAAACCTTTGGGTCTCTGCATCTTCTGTTTTCCATGGGCTGTTGGACAGTTTCAGTGGGATTTCATCTACTATAAAAACACACAGAGCAAGAAGCAAGAACAACTAAACAGTGACTGTTATAATAGCATACCCTATGGGTGTAAACACAAATGCTTGGTGGGTACTTTAGCAGGTGAATTATTCTCATCTAACAAAGCAATTGCAGTGAATTCCCAATGGGGCCAATATTCTCCCCTGGCACAAGGTCTTGGCTGGGTCTACAGTACCAGATGTCTTTTCTACCTCTAGGAGTTGGCATTAGATCCAATAAAAACTTTGCTGGTTGTACATACACTGGATGCTCCACTACTGCACCAGCAGGAACATCTTGTATGGTATGTTGTTAGAGCAGCACATGGGGTCCATTGTTGAGGAGAAATACAGGGGAATATTCTCTCTTAGTCATGTTCATGTTGCCTTTTCATACCATGAAAGCCTTCCATCCAGTGGCAGAGAGTATCCAGATTAGTCCAAGTTTGATTTCTCCTTCTCCCACACTCACATTATGTCTTCAGGAACAGGGTTTTCTGTTCACGGCTGGTGTACAATCAACGTTATTTGTGATGGCCTTTATTGTTTGGGGGGACCCCTAGTGTCCCTCAGGCCAACATCTCATAGAGAGCAATCCACCTCTGGCAGTGGTATTTTCATTTAATAACCGTATTGCTTCTGGAAGGGCTTTCTTCCATCCCAGTAGGGTTGCTTAAGGGTTTGGGTTTTTGTTTTTTGTTTTTGTTTGCTTGGTTGTTTTTTTGTGTGTGGGTTTTTTTTTTTTTTTTGTATATCTGGAGAAATTTTTTCCTACTGTATTCATATAGGTATTTGTATAGCCCTCACCCCTTTTTACATATTTCTCCCTTAATAACACTTTTATCCTAATACTCTCTTTCAGGTTCCTTCTTTCCCTTTATTTCCCTGTTTTCCTTCCACATTTCTGGTCCCTGCAGTTATATCAGGATATGAACTCACTTGTAAAGATTTGGTGGTAGGATCCACAGATGATGGAGAACATACTTCTTTTGTTTTTCTGAGTCCGTTTTACTTTACTTAGTATAACAGTTTATATATCCATTCACTTACCTGCAAATTTCATTATTTCATCTTTTTTTACTGATGAATAGAACTTCATTGTGTAAATGTACCACATTTTCCTTTACCACTCAACAGTTGAGGGACATTTAGGTTGCTTCCTTCTCTTAGTTGTTGTGAAAAGAGCAGCAACAACCATAGTTGTACAAGTGTCCCTACAATAGGATGAGTCCTTTGGGTATATTACAAGGAGTGGAATAACTGGCTCATAAGGTAGATTCATTTCTAATTTTTTAAGAGTTCTTCATACTGTTTTCCATAGGGTTTGCCTGAGTTTGCAATCCCACCAGCAGTGAATTAACAGTCCCCTTTCTCCACACTTTTGCCGGCTTTGGGTATCATTTGTTCTCTTGAGCCTACCATTCTGACTGGGGTAAAGTTAACCCTTAAGGAAGTTTAAATTCATATTTCCCTAACTACTAACAGTGTTGAACAGATTTTACATTGTTTCCTAGCCATCTTTATTTCTTCCTTTGAGAATTCTTTCTGTTTAGATCTTTAGCCCATCTTTTAATTCGGTCATTTGCTTTCTTACATCTTTGTGTTTTGAGTTCTTTATGTATTCTGGGTGTTAAACCTCTGTCAGATATATCACTGATGAAGATTTTTCCCACAAGTATAGTTTGATATATTCTTTTCCAGTTAGTACTCCTTTAATTTTCTTCCTAGTCTTATTGCTCCAGCAAGAGTTTCAAGCACTATATTGAAAAGTAGTGGAGAAAATGGACAGCCTTGTCTGGCTCCTGATTTTGATGAGAATGCTTCCAGTTTTTCTCCATTTAGAATGATGTTGGCTGTGGGTTTGTTGTATTATGCTGAGTTATGTTTTCTGTAGTACTTTTATCCAATTCCCTTTAGTACTTTTATCCATTTTAGTCCAATTTCCTTTAGTACTTTTATCATGAATGCATGCTGAATTTTTTCAAAAGCCTGTTCATCATCTATTGAGATGATGATGTGGTTTTTATCTTTGAATCTACATATGTGATTGATGGTGTTTATTGATTTTAGTGTATGGACCCATCCCTGCATCTCTGAAATAAAGCCTACTTGATCATGGTAAATGATCTTTTTGATGTACCTCTGTATATGGTTTGCAAGTATTTTGATGAGAATTTTTGCATCTATGTTCATTAGGGATATGGGTCTATAATTTTCTTTTTTCATTGTATCTTTACCTAGCTTGGGTATTAGAGTGATGCTGGCTACATAGAATGAGTTTGGGAGTTCTCCCTCTGTTTCTATCATTTTGAATAATTTAAGTAGTATTGATTGGAGGACTTCTTCAAATGTCTGGTAGAATTCTGCTGTTAATCCATCTGGGCCTGGGCTTTTTTTTAGTCTGTAGCCTTTGTATTACTGTTTTGATTTACTTATATGTTATGGGTCTGTTTACATTTTTAATCTGTTCTTGCTTTAACTTTGGTGGTTCCCATGATTTTAAATATCTATCCATTTCTTTTGGGGTTTCAAATTTAGTAGAGTATAGGTTTTTAAAGTATTCCCTCATAATGTTCTGGATCTTTATGATGTCTGTTGTGATGTTTCCCTTTTCATCTATTATTTTGTTAATTTGGAAATGCTCTTTCTTTCTTTTCATTAACTGGGGTAAGGATCTGTCTACTGTGTTTAGCTTTTCAAAGATCCAGCTCTTAGAGTCGTTGATTCTTTGTACTGTTTGCTGTATTTCTATTTCATTAATTTCTGCTTTGATTTTTGTTATTTCCTCTTGTCGTCTAGGTTTGGGTTTCATTTATTCTTGCTTTTCCAGAGTCTTCAGTTGCAAAGATTGGTGAGACCAATATCCTTCACCTTGAACGAAAGTCAACTCCAAATGAATGAAATGCCTCAATGTAAAACCTGAAAGTATTCAAAGAAAATATACCCTAAAAGACATAGATGCAAGAAAGTTCTTTCTAAATTGGACATTTGCTCTAGAATATAAACAATTGACAAATGGGATTTCCTTATACTAAAAGACTTCTACCACCTATGGTACACATCTAACAGAGGACTGATATTCAGAGTAAATGAAGAACTCAAAAATAGGTCATGAAAATCAATGACCCAATTAAAAAATGAGCTGTAGATCTGAATAGCGAGTTCTCAAAGGAAGATATAATAATGGATAAAAAATACTGTAAAACATGTTTAAATATTTTATTTAATATTTTTATTTTATGTGTATGAGTGTATTGCCAACATATGTGTAAGTGCATCTGTGTTGTACAATGCCCAAGGAGGTCAGAAGACAGCTTCTGATCCTATGGAACTGGAGTCATGAACGGTTGATAGACATCATGTGGATGTTGGAAACAGAATCCTGTTCCTCTTTCAGAGCCGCCAGTGCTCTAAACCACTAAGCCATCTCTCCAGCACCTATGAAACATGTTTAACATCCTTATTAATTAGAGAAAGGGGCAATACAACTATCTTAATGTTTTTATCTTACTTCATTAAGAATTGTAAGATCAAGAGAACTAGTGATATGAAATGTTTGCAAGGATGAGTGGAAAAGGGAACCATCATCCATTGCTGTTTTGATTGCAAGATGGCATAATTACTTGAAAATCAGTGTGAACTCAAATATATCTTGAGGGTAATGAAGAGCTATCTAATTAGACTTAAGTCCCTCTCAATAGGAGGGAACTCATGGGTGGAACTGTGTCTGAGTGCTTACTCCTCCTTGGAAAAGAATTTTATCAGTAAGAGGACAGTGACTGTACAACATAAATAAATATTCTGGAGAATACATATTTGAACACCATAATACAGATGAAAACTAAGGAAACTTTCTGCTGAGAGTTTGATGCTGATTTCTGAACAGGAAATCAAAAGCACTAATCCTATGTCAAAACATCAGCTCCATCCCTGCTATAATAACCTATATAACACAAATATTTTACTATTCTCACTGTTTTGTCTATGACTATATTTGCCCTATCAAACCTTACTCAAAGAAACTCCACAAGTGATCCATTCATAATAATTTAAAAATTGCTTTAGTTGACTAGGAGGGTATTTAAGCTCTTTGACCGTGGAGGAAGCTATTTAAAAATATTTTAAAAGCCTGTTGATGTTTTCCTTCATAATTAATTTCCATAACAAATGATATCTGGCTGGCCTTTAAAATACAAAGTTAGAACTTTCCCTGACAATTTTGATAAATGCTGTCCAGGTTCCATGATGAAGAATGTGTTGTCAAATGCTCATCTTTTAAGGATGAAATTATACCCTACACTTGGATTTTAGTGGAATGCTGTGATAGGGTATGATAGTAGTGGTCAGACATGGAATGTGTAGCAAGATGAAAATGTTCATGTGAACTAAACTCATTATCGTAACAAGTAAATAAAAGAAGCATTCTGGTGGAAATTTAAAGACTTTAGACTAGGTCAGAAAAGGTAAATTCAATGTTTGATAAGTGAACTCTTTGCCTTGAACATCAATAATCAGCAGGATGAGAGAAGTACTGAGAACTTCAGGAAGTCCAGGGAGTTAGATATTCCCTGGAAATGTAATTAGCGAGAGAATTATGGTGAAGAATAAAATATTGGAGAAAATATGAATAAGATCAGGTTTGAAAAATACTGATGAAAGTTGTTAGTAAAATGTTTTGGTGGCTTAGTTAGGCAAGTTTCATTTTGGAAACTAGAATGTAAACTAGATTTTAGTTGCAGTAGGAAGGTAAGAGTGATGGAAAGGTAATAGATTTCCTTCTCAAACAGTAAATAAGAGAAGAAGAAAATAACAGATGCAAGAGTGTGCCCTGTGAACACTCTGTTATTTTGTCAGACCAATAAAAACTGTAGGCCTCATGTGATGGCACATAACTACAGTGTGTTGGAGACAGGAGGGAGGATTTCCACAAGTTCAATGACAGCCTGGGCTACAGAGTAAGGTGACTCATCCTAAGAGAGTTTTACAGATAAATATAAAATTGAATTTAAGTATTCTATCAAAGTGGACTAAGCTAGACAAGAACAATAAAGCATATTCAAACTCACTGGCATCAAAAAGGCAAGTATAGCTCTCCTCAAATCATGTACATATAGGTGAGATGCAGAGGAATGAAGATTTGATCTTTACACATACTTTCAATGTGGTTGATGCATTACACAGTCCCTTTACTGCTTTACATCGACATTGTTGATCAGACAGCATGACCTTACATACTTTTATAGAAAATTACATACTGAATGATGTCCAAAATCTATAAAAGTATTTTATTTTTTTATTATTATTGAAAGCAATTACATCATTCCCTAATAGCATTTCCCCCCCCCCACATCCCCTTAAAATGATGCCCTGTCCATTGAAATCAAATGGATGAGATGATCCCTTGTAAGTCTAAAGCTCTCACCTACAAGTGAAAGCGGCATTTCACTTTGTGCATTAGAGCCTGGACATCTAAGATAAAGGTTAATGTCTAACCCAATGTAGATACAAGTCCATAGAATTTTTGTGTCAGAGTGAATGTCTAAAGTTCCCCATTTAGCTAAATTTGGTTTCCTATCATCTCTTGTTTTTTATATCTCAAAATTCAAAAGAGTTCAGATGTTACTCTTGCCTATCAGAAGTGCCATAAATCATTGTCATTAAGATAATAGGGACTAGTCATAAGGTTATTTTGAAAAGCTGAAGATACCTTTATTAAAATTATATTGATCTCCAAAGTATGTTCAATATTATCATGAAATAATGTATTAGTAGTAGAATATTTGGTGAAGTTAATATTATAATAGTTCTTAATATTGGGGAGTAATGGGTATAAATAGAGTTTTAGTAGGACACATTTGAACTGAAAAATAGATTGATACATGGTGAAGGGAAAGTAAATCTTTAGAAATCAATACAACTCAGAATGAAGTATAATTTCATTCATGACTTTGAAAATAAATTGATTCCATCATCACAATTCCAAAGATAATTTATTCTAATGAATTTACATTATATAGTGCAATGTATCTAAAACTGACAATAAAACATCTAATATTATATAACGACTTAAGTTTTTCCATAGTATTCAAATTCAAAATCATATATACACATTTAAATCCACCCTCAAAGATTAGTTCTTATGAGACTATAATATTTTTAATAAAGTTGAAAAGACAGTGAGTAAAATTGTAGTATTATCCTCACTCTCCACACTCTCCATTTAAAGTGTCTCTATTTTCCCCATTTCTCTCCTAATATTTTTTGTCTACTATGCTCCACATGTATTAATATCCTTCTTCCTATTTAAGATATGGAGAGGGACAGGAGTGCTAAATAGAGCCTAGCTAGTCTAAAAAATTGGAGTGAATTTTATTAGTCCAAAAACCTACTGAAAAATTACACATACAATATATCTACATTAGTCTGTGAATATAACTAAAAGCTACATAAAAAGAAACAATACCAGACAGGAGAAATCTTCCTTTGAGTTTTTCTGTCAGGGTAGTCCAATAAACTCCAAAATTATGCTATTTCCAGAGTCTTTGGTTGCCTCACAGAACTTGACGGAAAGACCCTATTGCTAAAGACAGGACATTTTTGGATATAGGATCTGGAGCAGTGGAGCTAGAAATGACCTGGAAGCCACCTCCCCTGAAGGATAGCTCTCATACCTTTGGAGAGTACTATGCAAACTACTAAGGGAGAACATCAATCCATGGCCCAACTCTAGCTTCATGGCCTGAAAACCACATCAATGTCTACCGCTTTAAAGGACATTGGTGTAGTAGTGGCACTTTTATCTTGGGTCTAATGAACAGCTACCTAATTGGACTTAAAGCCCTCAATGGCAGGAAACTCATGTCTGGTACTCTAAACCTATCTAAATACACATAGATGGAGAGGTCATAGATCATAGTGAAATCTCCAAGGCTGTCACATCACTAGACAAATGTAATTTCCTGCTATGTACAAAATATGAACCCTTAAATCTATAGACAAGTATCCCAGTCACCACTCATAAGAGAAGCTTATTTTCCCAAATACAGAGATAATTACAGAGTTCCACAACTGGTCATACACAGAGATTGTCTATGAATTAGCCAAGTTTAAGTGGCACATCTAAGATGCAATCTCTACACCTATGGCTCATGGAACATAGAAAAAGGGATGATGAGAACACTAACACATCTTTCAATTCTCATCAATGAAGCTCCCTCATGCAACAGAAGGCCAGGAACGCAAAAGGTCACAAATGGTCAAAATGCAGAGAATAAGAGTCTTCAGAGTGTGGGTCTTTGGACAGGACTCCTATATTAAAATCCACCCACCAAAAACTCAGGGTCCAGTCCAGAAGAGGGGGTGGAAAGATTTTAAGAGTCAGGGAGGAGATGCATGACCTATGGAAATACTACTACAGCCTCCTCAGATTCTGCTCATATGAACATAGAGCAGTGATGTCAGCATGTATAAGATCCATGCGAACTTAGGCAAAAAAAAAAAAAAAAACCAGGACAGAACTGAGGAACTGAATAGCAGCCTCCATCTTAATCGACTAATTATTGGCAGGTGATTATGGCCGGGTGAGGAAGAGCTGAGATCCTAGTGGATGACCTTGCACTGAGGGGCATCTGGGGACACTAATTTTACATGATAGACCTTAACACAATGACAGAATGTATAAACTCTATTGGGTGAGGGGAAGCTATGGGAGGGTGCTAAAGGGCAAGTGGTATAAAGAAAACTTTCTATATGAAATACAAAAAAAATCAATACAAAATTATTAAATTGACAAAATTAGCACATTTGAAATACCTCCAAATAAATTAATAAATAAGCAAGTCAACCCTATTAAGATTAAAATTAATGCAGCTGGAGAGATGGCTCAGCAGTTAAGAACACTGGTTTTCTTGCAGAAGACTAGGGTTCGAGTCCCAGCACCATGTAGCAGCTAACAATTGTCTTTAACTACAGTCCCAGGGTATCTGACAGACTCTTCTGACCTTCGCGGGCATTGCACAACACAGGTGCAATTTATCTACTTGCAGGCAATATACACATACAGATAAAATTAAAATAAATAAAATAAAATACTTTTTAAAAAAAGTTTTAGAAAAAGATTATAGTTAATTCAAGAACAATATTCAGGGAGACATTGACATTTATGTTCAAAGAAATGCTTGTTATAAAAAATTTCACATAAATGAAGTTATAGAGAAGAGCAAGGTTCAAATCTAATCCATCAGTTGAAAATAGATGGGGAAAATAGATGGGGATCTGCAGCAAAATTTGCGCAAGATCAATAGCTTTAGGGTCTGAACAATTCTAAAAGATATGTTCTCAGTAATCACAAGTTCTGCACATGGACAAATTAGTCAATTTTGGAATCATAGTTCAATGTTCAAAAATGTAATGTGAATTAAAATGGGTATGAACTTAACTGGCACTCTATTAGAAAATTAAGCAAATCATTCAGCAAGCAATAAGTGATAAATTTCCCTTGTGATTGTATTATTTTATTTTTAAATGTGTAGGACTAGATTAAACATGACAGTCAAGCAAGAGATTGGAAAACAAGCTCAACCTACTTTTACAGATCATTTTAGCAAGCAAGTGATTCATATACATAGTCATCAGAAGTTGAAGTCTGCTTCTCAGTTCTAACAGTCCAGAATCTCAGTATCATTTCACAAATAATAATCCTTCATTTATACTGCCATGTGAAATATCAAGGAATTTCATAATTGTTACCTTAATTTTATTAATTAAACTCCAAGAAAATCTACATGAAAAATAATTGCAAAAACTATTATTAGAATACATGTTTTGAACATTATAACTACTCATTTTATAAATCTTTTTTTACTCTCTGTCATTCTAATGGTTTTAAATAGAAAACTGGCTACAACATTCCTGCTTAATATCCTTCAGACTCCTCTGTTACATACCATTCAAAAATACTGGCCAAAATGCCTCACCAGTTCTCCAAAGTTGAGTTCGCTGAACTTACCCTCTGTGAAAGGAATTCCGCATTAACTGAGATTTGCCTCATTGTGTGGTGTTATGAAACATTAGGTCCATGTTTTATAACCCAGGTTTATTGACTCTGAAATGTCAGATCATCCAAAATAGAGGATTTGTTGAACTGAGTAGAGTGCATGACAAAATATCTTTACAATGGTAAGAAAGCCTTAATAAGAAAAAAATACAATAAAATTAGTTTTCTCAGTGCTAAATCTTCCAGGAACTAAAATTTCCTGAAGTCATTAACTAAGCTACATAAATGATCAAAAGTGTTATTTAATATAGAAGCAGGAAAGCTCATTTGATCCTGTACTGACTTTGAATAGTCAAGAAATGTAACAATATCAAAACTTGTCTAGTATCTTTTGTGAAATAACCAATCCTCCATTATCATGTGGTAAATCATTTAATCATAGTATTTGAGTAATACAACTTCCTGTTGTGTGAAGGTCACATGAAAGTTTTGGAAGCATGTTTTCAATCTGCGCCTGAGTGCTTACTCCTTCTTGGAAAATAATTTTATCATTAAGAGAAAAGTGACTGTACAACAGAAATAAATATTCTGGAGAACGCATATTTGAACACCATACAGACAAAACCTAAGGAAAATTTCTGTTTAGAGTTTGCTGCTGATTTCTAAAGAGCAAGCCAAAATTGCTAATCTTATGTCAAAATGATCAGCTCCATTGCAGCTATAATAATCCATATAATTCAAAAACTTTACTATTATATTTTATGACTATATTTATTATAAAAACTTTACTCAAAAAAAGTCCACAAGTGATTCATTCATTTATGTGGTATAAACAAATCATAAGTAAATTAATGCAGATATTGCAATGATATTTAGAATGATAAATATAATATTACTTTAAATATTTCAATAAATGTACACATTTATTGGGTAGTGTGTGATGAGTCCATACATGTACTCATGATGTAAAGATCAAATCAAAATCATTCACATACAATCACGCAAACTTTTCTCATTTCTGGATGATGAAGCATTTAGAATCTTTTATGTACCTGCTCTAGGAGACACAGTGGATTATTGCACAGCACAGTGATCTTCTCAGGCCTCTCTCTATCTCTCCCACTTTTTCCACAACACCCAGGCTATGGCAAGCACTGTTAGGTCCACTACTTTTATGAGAATAGCTTGTTTTCTTCTTATTAATTAAACTTACTTTAGTGCTACATAAAAATTTAAAATTGTATGTGTGTTTTGATTAGCTACCATATGAAGCTTTGATATATGCATGTTTTGTACTAGAATTAAATGAAGTTATGCATAATTATCACCTCAAATATTTATCATTTTAGTGTTAAAATATTAAATATCATTTTTAACTTACTTTTTAATTTTTCAAATTTTATCACATAGCAACTACTATAGCACTATTTTTAAAATATATTTTATTTATTTCATTTTTATGATTTATGATTCTACTGCCTGCATGTAAGTACACCCATGCTGTGCAATGCTCAATGAGGTCAGTAGAAGGTGTGACATACCCTGGAACTGGAGTAAAAGACAGTTGTTAGCTGCATTGTAGGTGCTGGAAATTGAACCTGGATCCTTTGCAAAAGCAGCCAATTCTCTGAACTGTTGAACCATCTCTCTAGCCCTGCCTACCACTTTTTATTCACTATATATTAGGAGAGCTAAAAACTGTGATGAGCTCGTCAATATCTTTACCTAAGTCTCTTGAACTCCTTCACCTCCTTATGCCCCACAGTTCCTTATGTAAACTTCCCCCATCCCTTCCAAGTTAAATACCCCCATGTTATCCATTTCATCCTTGATAACAGCCTCTTCTCTTAAGCTCCTTTTTTTCCTTTGTCTCTATGGTTCTTTTTCTAGTTTTTTTTTCCCTTTAATACATACAATTTTTGTACAATATATCTTAATTATATTTAGGTCTGTAAAGTCAAATTCACTTCTGGGAAGTGCATGGTATCCAATCTCTTCCTCCTATGGTCCTTGAGACAACCTGAGGAAAAAATTCTCCAAACCCCAGTTTGAAGAATTTTAAAAGTTTATTGGACTTGATAACTGAGCTTGGGGTGCGGATTTAGTTACAGACAAATAGGTGCTCCCACATTCATGGCTGTGTTCGAAAGTCCACATGCAGACATAAATCCGGTGGTTCTAAACAGCCTTACAAAACGGTGAGAGACTAGCATTGTGGTTTTCCCAGCTTTTATACCCTTAGCCCCTCCCCTGCAAGCGCTATGGTCAGCCAATTGGCTGAAAGAGGGAAGAGGAGAGGCTTCTTTGTAGGGCGTGGGAAGAAGGCAGGTCCATGGCTTGTCATCACAGGGACAGAGGAACATCCTCTGGGTCACATTCTCCACCCCTTCCTCTGGCTCTCACAGAACTTTCCACCAGCATTTTGCACAAATATCTCTGAGCCTCAGAAAGGGTGGGGCAACCTTTTTCCCATTGTAATAGGGCACTGGACTCTTCAAGTCTCTGCATCATCTGCTTGTCATGGATTGATGGCTTAATTTAATGGCATTCCACCTACTATAAAAATAAACAACAAGAAACAAGAACATCTAAACAGTAACTGCAGTAATAGCTCATGGGCGTAAACACAAATGCTTGAATGGTACTTTAGTAGGTGCATCACATCCATCTAACAATACAATTGCAGTGGCTTCTCCACTGCAGCCTATAACCTCTCCTTCCACAGGGGGTTGGCCTGATCTACAATTCCAGATGCGTGTTCCATCCCTAGGATTGGGCATTAGGTCCAATCCATAATTAGTTTGTTGTACATACACCAGACAAGCCACTATTGCACCAGCAGGAACATCTTGCTTCTCATGTTGACAGTGCAACATGCAGGGTCCTTCACTGAACAGGATAATGGGGGACAATTCTCCCTAAGCCATCTGCATAGCATCTTCTGGCACTATGAAATGCACCCATCCAATGGCAGGCAGTTTCCAGCTTAGTCCAGGCTTGATTTCTCCTTCTCCTGCACTCACATCATGGGCATCTTCAGTAATAGGGTATTACCATCCACTTCAGGTGTGGAACCAACATTATTGGCAATCATCTTTATAGTTTTGGGGACCTCTGAGGTCCCTTTGGCCAACTGCTCATAGGGAATCAACCCAACCCTGGCACAAGGGTTTTCATTTAACAACCTTATGGCTTTTTCCATCCCCGTAGGGTTCCTTCTGGACTTAAGGCTTTCAACTGTTCCTTTAGCAACCCATTTTTTTCTTTCAATTAATCCTGCTCCTGTAGGATTATATGGAAGGTGGAAATACCACTGAACCTGATTATCCTCAGCCTAACCTTGCACATCTGTACCTGTGAAATGAGTGCCTCTCTCTCTATCAATTCGCCTTGGGCACCCATACATGACACTGAGTCCAGTAAGTTCCTTAATAGAAGCCTTGCCCATTTCTTTCTTGCAAGGAAAGGCCTGTGGCAGTGTCCACATAAGTAAGAACATATTTACACCCCTCACTGATTGGCAGGGGCCCTTTCCAGTCTCTCATAGGGGAAGCTGCCTTGTGCATGTGTCCCATCATGGCATCCCTACTCCGGGTCTGTAACTTGGAACACGCCTCACAGGCCTGGACAGCCTGTTGGATGGCAGCATATTTTACTGGAATGCAGGCTGATTTGGCTATTGTCCATCCGGTGTCCACACCTCTGTGGCCCCACTTGATCTGAATCCAGTGAGCTGCTTCTAGGGGAACCTGAGGGCAGACACCCCTCACTTTTGTGAGGACATCAGTTTCCTGATTCCTGGGGGGGCTCACCAGGTGGTGGGCAGCCACATGGTAAACTATCAGGGGCACTAGCTCCTCCTGCATTTTATTATATATATCCTTCCACAATTGTTTTCCCCGAAGTGGCCATCCCATCACCTGCCTGTTTTCTTTCTCCCACTGAGCCATACATAAGATTAAGCCCTTGAACACAACCCAACTGTCAGTACAAATTGTAACTGGCCAAAGGTCCCTAATCATTACTATCCATACAGCTCTCAATTTAGCCCATTGTCTGCTTTCTCCTTCTCCCCTCTTTAACCATATAGTGCCAGTGTTAATCTGTATTGCCACTGCTTCCCATTCTTGTCTGGCACCCCTGCTAGTGCCCAAAGTATACCAGGCATCAGCTGGAATTGGGGGAGCCCATTCTAGCACTCAGTCAGGTCTTGCTGGAGGGTCAAATACAAGAGATGGAGGGAGAGGCTCTGTAACTTGAAATGACACTGGTCCTAGTAATGTTTGAATGGCATTGGTGATCGGGCTTGATGACACAACCCCTCACTATTGCAAATATGCATGCCATCTTTGCAGCATTTGTTTGTTGGCCATGCCTGAGAGGAACTTGGCTAACAGGCCCTATACCCATCCTTTTATGGGGTGTGCAGTTTTTACAGTAATGGGGGTGGGGCCTGTAATGGGCTTAACCTGCTGCAATGCTTTGTAGACAACCAGCAGTTGCTGTTCTAGCTATGTGTACTGGGACTCCGTCCCTTTCCATGATTGGGACCAGAACCCAATTGGGACTGTCTGTTCGGGTTGTTGTTGCCACAAGCCCCACCCTTCAGAGCTCCTGGTGACTTCCAAGAGAAAGGGACACCAAGGTATTGGGGCACAAAGCTGCTTAGCTTGCCCAACCAGTAACTTGGCCTGCTTAAAAGCCTCTTGAGCCTTTACATCCTAATCCCATCTAGCACCTCTTTTTATTAGATTATACAGGGGGTGAGTAACCTTAGCAAGGTGAGGTATGAAAATTGGCCAATACCTGAGAAGTCCTCAAAATACCTGTAACTGCTTAGCATTTATTGGTATGTGTTGTTATAAGATTTTCTCAATTGCTGTACTGAGATACTGGGTATCATGTGAGTGCTGCCTGACCATAAAACAGGTCAGAATTTTATTGCTGTATCAGGCCCTTGTTCTATCTGTGGATTGATTTCCCATCCTTGCTCCATCAGGTGCACTTGCATTTTCCCCAAATGAGCTTCCAAATCTGTAAGGCACTCAGAAGTTAGCATTATGTCATCTATGCAGAAGAACCTTCTTACAGAAGGAGGCAGGGTAACAAGTCCAGCTCCCGGGCCACTATCCCATGACAAACCATGTGGCTGTGGAGGTAACCTTGGGGAAGTACTCTGAAAGTCCATTGTCATCAATTCCACATGAATACAAATAGATATTGGGATTCAGCAGCTATGGGAATACTAAAGAATGCACTAACAAGGTCCACCGCAGTGTGGAAGGACTCCATTTCCTGCACCAGCTGGTCAACTGGCAGTACAATGTTGGGCACTGCTGCATGAATGGGAGGCACAACCTTATTTAACTCCTGGTAATCTACAGTCATTCTCCAGGTGCCATCTGGCTTCCTGATAGGCCAAAGGGGCTATTGTTAAGACCTCTATCAGCATGTTGGACCATGGATTTTACCTTTCTTTGAATTAAAAGTCAGACTCGAGGAGCATCTCCCACTATCTCTAGGTCACTTCCTTCTACCTAACTACTCGACTCTTCCCAGGGGTTCCAGGTTTTAGGACACCAGGATGGGCCTTTTATTATCATTTTAATCTGGGCCTTTTTTCTCTTTTGACCTCCTAGACATAAAAAATGGCATGCCAATACCTCCATCTCCTTTTCTTTATTATCTAATTTATTGGCAAGGTCAGAAGCCAATACGAAAGAGGCCAGCCTCATATCCCTCTCCCATTGTAATTTCTCTCTAACACCTTCAGTTTCCCTTCTGGCTAAGGCCTCCATCTGGAACAAGTTTCTTCTTATCAATAGCAGTGTCCAAGTGGCCTCTGTAGCTGCTTTTGACATTTCTGTCCCTGGTGTGCTACTCGTAGAGATTACAGAATCTGTTCCATACCTTCTGCTATTTTCAGGGCCTCTCCATACTCATTTGGGGGCCCCCACCAGACAAGCAGGCATGCCACTCCATACCATCTACAAGATGGCTGCCACCCTAAGATCACTCCCATCTACCTTGACTATTTAGAAGGCCTCACCCTAGTTAAATATCACACTGGCCACTGCATTAACCATGCCACTACAGGCACCCCACCAAGCCTATGGGTATGTCCCAACAGGTTAACATTTCCTCAGTACACACTCTCCCCTTGCCCCACTTTACTTTGGTTGTTGGTCTATTTCCTCATATCAGTGACATCATCAATGCTTTTCCAAAACTCATTCTCAGTTTCATCATATC
Organism: Nannospalax galili; assembly: GCF_000622305.1. Classification (NCBI taxonomy): domain Eukaryota; kingdom Metazoa; phylum Chordata; class Mammalia; order Rodentia; family Spalacidae; genus Nannospalax; species Nannospalax galili. Next base: position 3,604,183 of record NW_008359324.1, read on the forward strand.
CTACCGACTACGCCAATTATAAGTCACATTCACTGCTGGGAGGTGCATGTAGTATCCAAACCCCTCCTCCCATGGTCCTTGCAACAACCTGAGGAAAAAATTCTCCAAATCCCTGTTTGACTTGCTAACTGAGCTTGGGGTATGGGTTTACTTTCAGATAAGTGGGCGCCCCCCCCCATTCACGGCTGTGTTCTAAAGTCCACACCCAGACATAAATTTGGTGGTTCTAGACAGGCTTACAAAATGGTGAAGACCAGCCTCATGTTCTTCCCAGCTTTTATACCATTAGTCCCTCCCCTGCAAGCAGCTATGTTTAACTGCTTGGATGAAAGAGGGAAGGGGAGTGGCTTCTTTGCAGAGCTTGAAAAGGAGGCAGGTCCATGGCTTGTCATCACAGGGTCAGAGGAACATCCTCTGGGTCACAAGTCCTTTCTCCTATCTGTACCCATACCATAGCCCACATACCACATTTCATGCATTCTGTCATATCTGTTAAGGACTATTAAATAAAGTTTATGTACCCAGAAGTCCCTCTGTGGGATTTCATCTACTGGAGTCTAGTTAGCCCATCTAGAGTCACTGCTTTAGAGAAGATCAACAGTCCCTCACCCAGCAGTAAAAAATGCAGATAGTTCTTCAGCTAAAATTGGGCCTGCTGCCTATTTACACGGTCCTTAGCTGAGTTTTTGTCTTATTGAGTTTACATGGGTCTTTAGCGTACTGTCACCATTGCAGTAAGTTCATATGAGCAAGTTTGCAGAAGTGTAGAGGAGTTTGTTTCCTTGTGGCCATGAGTCAACCCTGGCTCTTACAATCTTTCTGACCTGTCTCCACAATGATCCCTGAGCCCTGGGTAGGTGACGTTTAATACAGGATTCCTATCCAGGAGTGCACACTCCACAGTCTGTTATTCTCAAGAGTTTGACCATCTGTGGTATTTGGTATTGCATTAGGAAGCTTTGATAGTTAAAGTTGAGTGACACATTAGTATTCTCTCTACTCCCTTTTCCACTATTTTCCTGAGCCTTGGGTGCAGACATTCCTCTGTAGTTATGTCGCTTGGGGCTGGGCAGTGTGTAACCAGTTGTGCAACTCTGTGATAGTCTCCATCTTCTGAAAAAGGAAGCTTCTTTGAAGAGTGGTGACAGGTATACCTGTCTGTAAATATAGGATAGATATTTAGCATACAGTAAGAAATTACTTTTGTCTAGGAATGTGACAGGTGTTGGCTTTTAATCTTTGTTATATGATCTCCCCAGTCATGTGCATTTGATTATGTTTACAGAATCAAACATGAGTTCACTAACACTGAGCAGACTTTAACTTCAATTAGATAACTGTTGATTATCCCCAAGATAAAAGTGCCACTAATACACCGATATAGTTTGCTGTGCTGGTCATTGTTGTGGTTGGTAGAAGGCTTTCAAGATGGGGTTGGATCATTGATTGATTTTCTCTCTTAGCAGCTTACATAATAGTCTCTATAATCTATGAGAGCTAGTTTTCAGGGAGGAGTTTTTCAGGTCAGTTCCAGGTCCAATGGTCCAAATCCTGTGTTCAAAATATGTCCTGTCTTCATCAATATGGTCTTAACTTTCAACTTCTGGGAGGCAATCAGGGCTATTGCAATAGCCTATGTTATTTTAGGAATCTCTTGGAATACCCTCATCAACAACAAGAAAGGAGGTTTCTCCTGCCTTGTACTGTGTTTATTCTTACACACATGCCTTCAGTTATACACATGTATTTACGTATGGCTACAGGATGTGAAATTTTCAGTAGATGATTGAACTAACACGTTCCTCTCTAGTTTTCACACCATGTAAGCATCATTTGTCTTTTCTCTGTCTGTGTCTCTGTGTCTCTCTGTCTCTCTCTGTGTGTCTCTGTCTCTCTCTCCCTGTCTAACCCTTCTTCTTTCCTCCCTAGTTAAAGTACCACCATCTTCCCCTTTCCCCCTTGTAAATATTATCTCTTGAGATACATTGCCTCCTTTTCCCCACTGATTTTTACGTAACCTTCCACCCTCGCCCATTCCTTCCAGATTAAATATCCCCATCTTACCCATTTAACCTTTGATAACATCTTTTTCTCTTAAGCTCCTTGTTTTCTTTATCTCTAGGGTTTTTCCAACATTTTCTGGGCTCCTGTGGTTGAATCAGGATACGTACTTATTTAAGGATTTGTGTCTAATATCCACAAATGAGAACGAGCATATGTTTCTTGGTTTTCTGTGTCTGTGTTATTTTTGATTTTCTTTTCCTTAATTACTAAGGATGTTAAACACTTTATAAGGCATTTCCTACCCATTTTTAGTTCCTCTTTTGAGAACTCTCTTTTTAGTTCTTTTAATTGGGTCGTTTGTTTTCTTGATTCTTTGTTTTAGAGTACTTTGTATATTCCAGATATTAATCCTCTGTCAGATGTATAGCTGGTAAAGATGTTCTCCCATCCTGTTGGTTTCCACTTTACTTCCTTGAGTCTTTTCTATGCTGTACTGAAGGATTTTAGTTTAATAAGGTCTCACTTGTCAATTGTTAACCTTAATTCCTGGACAACTAATGTATGATTTGTAAAGTCCTTTATGGAACTTATATCTTGTAATGTACTGCCTATGTTTTCTTCTATTTCAGTTTCAGGTTTCACACTGAAACTTTGATCCAGTTGATGTTGACTTTTATGCATGGTGATAGATCAGGGTCTTTTTTCATTCTTCGGTAAGTGAAGATCCAGTTTGCCAGCACTATTTGTACCATACTTTCAGTATCCAATCATCAGTTGATGGACATTAGATTTTTTCCAATTCCTTGGCTATTATGATCCATGGCAGCAATGAACATGGATAAACAGGTATCTCTCTAGGATAAAGACTATTTGTTGTATCTGCCCAATAATGGTATGAGTGGATCATATGATAGATTGATCACAAGCTTTTTGAGGAATCTCCACAGTGATTTTGATAGTGATCGTACCAGTTTCTACTACAACCAGCAGTGGATAAGGGTTCACCTGTCTCCAAATATTTATGAACATTTGTTGTTCTTGTTTTTTGATCTGACAGTGAGTGGGATGAAACTTCAAAGTGGTTTTAATCTGTATTTCCTAGATGACTAAAGTTTAAATTTTTTAACTTAAATCTTTGTGATTTTCATGCAATAAAATTTAAATGTATTTCAATTCCCACCCCTAGCTGCACCTTCCCTTATGGTTCCCTACACAGTTTACACTATTGAATATACAATGAGGCATAGAGAGTCCAATTTGTATACTTAAATGTCATTCAGTATGTGTCAATCCACCAGAGCCTGGTTAATCTACCAAGAGTCACTTAAGAGACTGAATGTCCCCATTCAAGGAGACATCAACTGCCAATAGTTCCTTAGCTAGGGTTAGAATTTCTTACCCATTTTCCCAAATGTATGCTGAGATTTCATCTGGTTAGAATTTACATGAAACTTGTACATGCTTGAACATTTTATTTCTTTGTCATTTGTGTTTTATCATTAGACAATTTGTATTCAGCTCCTTACCCAAATTTTTAATTGGGTTTGTATTTTTTATGTTATTTATCTTTATTTTTATATTTTTGTATCTCCTAGATACTACCCACCTTTCAGAGGTATAACTGGTAAAGATAGTTTTCCTTTCTGTGGTTTGCTGGACAGAAGTTTTTTAGTTTCAGGGGCCCCATTTATCAAGTGTGGAGTTAATGCTTTGGCTATAGGAGTTATGTTCAGAAAGTCCTTTCCTGTACTACTTTGTCCTCTGCCACTTTTTTTTTTTTTGGTCTTTTTGAGACAGGGTCTTCCTGTAGCCCCAGCTGTCCTGGAACTCACTGTGTAGACCAGGCTGGCCTTGAACTCACAGAGATCCACCTGCCTCTACATCCTGAGTGCTAGGATTAAAGGCGTGAGCCACTAGGCAAGGCTCCCTTTGTAACACTTTCATAGTTTCAGAATATATGTTGAAGTCTTGATCAATTTGGAGTTAAGGTCTGTGCATGGAGAGTGAAAGGCATCTGGTTTAATTCTGCTACATGTAGCCACCCAACTTGACCAACTCCTTTGTTGGAAATGCCATCTTTACTTCATTATGTAATTTTAAATTCTTTCCACTGACCAATGTGCCTGCTTATAATTTTTTGTGTGTGTGTGTGTCTGTGTATAAGTGTATGCCTGCATATGTGGAAATGCACCCATGTCCTTCCATGCCCACAGAGGTCAGAAGGTGGGTTGGATCCCCTGGAACTGGAGTTACAGATGGTTGTTAGGGACCATGTAAGTACTAAGAATCAAACCAAAGTCCTCTACAAGAGTAGCCTGTGCTCCTAACCACTGAGAAATGTCTCCAACCTTATTGTGTCCATTTTTATGCTAGTGCCATGCTTTTTTTTATTAGCAGCATAATCGTAGTAACATAATTCTAGACCAAGAATGATAATGCATCCCCCAGTTTTTTTGTTGTTCAGGATTATTTCAGCAATCGTGAGATTTTTGCATTTCAATGTAAAATTTGTGATTATTTTTACAATTTCTGTAGAGTTTTGTTGTAATTTGTTGAAGACTGCACTGAATTTGTACATTGTTTTTGGTAGGATGGTCATTTTTTTTAATTTAAATTTTCTTTTATTTTATCTTAATTTTAAAATGGATAAGTGATAGTTCATTCTGCAGTCAAATATGAGAAACCGTGTCTGAGAAGCATAGAATCAGGTTAATAAATTCCATGTTCCATCATGGAAACAGTTTCATGAAGTTTTTATAGTAACAGAACAGAAAAAAGTCATAAATAAGACACTTTGCAAATATATTAGTGAATAAGTTCCGTAGGTAGCTCTTAGGTCATAGCAAAGAAGTAGGAGATCTACTGTAGTTCCCAGATGCTATCAGATGACAGTCTTAGTCTTTTGACTGATGGGGACAGAACTATTTCTTTGTTAAGCTGATACATTCTATCAGTCACTAAATGTTAAGGCCAGAATCAAGGTGGGCAAGGAGTGGCTATTTGGAGAATATTCCAAGATGATTATAAATAAACTCTGGATAAGCAACATTACAAACCCTCCACAGTCAGTTGGTCTGCCTTTCAGGAAGTTCAATTCAAGATGAAGGATTTTTTTCTGAGAACTATTGCTGAAAACACTATGTACATGAATTGTTTAAAAAAAACAAGGAGAAATCAAATTGGTGCTGACTTCAAAACCTCATTACTATTGGCTATCTTTCATAGGGTTGTAAGGGGCTATGCGTGCTACCTGAATAAAAAATTAATCATCAAACTTACACAGTTGTGAATCCTACGGTATAAGAACTGGCTTGGTAAGATATGCTCTCCTGTATGCTTCATAGGATGAAATTCATATCCAACAATGATATCAGACCTAAGAACCCAATATTACACAGGTCTTAGACCATAGGGGAGAGCCTAGTACTATTATTCTTCTAAACAAACATAGCATTAAACTGACTCCTAATGACTTATTGTGTTATACACATTGATCAATGCACCTGTCAACTCTCAACAGTGAAGCTTTCTTATGCAGCAGATCGTGATCAGCACAGAAAACCAAAACCAGCCAATGTGCAAAGAATAATGGCTGCTCATCCCTTAATAGAACACCTATATCAAACTTTGCCTTGCAAAGCACAGGAATCATTGTGGAAAAGGGTGCAAAGAAATTATCAGAACCAATGAGTGGTGGAGAAAGACCATAAGGAAGCAGTGTTTTCCAGACAGCTGGAAAGTTACACATATGAATCCATAGTAAGCATGACAGCACACCTCTAAGTCCCATTAAGTGCAGTCAGACATAATTGTAGCATATATACGGGTAAGTGGCCACAAACCTACCTGAGTAACTATTGGCAATCAATGGCTACTGGGAGGGGGACAATCGGTATTTATGGGTGAGACTCTATGTTGACTAGGCTCCTGTGGATATATCTACACTAAAAGGCCATTTGGAGACACAAATTTGGCTATATAGTCATGTATAAATGACATGAAATTGGGTGGTGGGTAAGGAACAGACAATGCACTATTCAAAAACATAAAAAGAAACTGTTACTTAACAGGTTTTATAAACAGCCAGTAGTGGTTTCAGGGAAATAGAAGCAGAGGAAAGGACAAGAATGTTTCCAGTGAATAACCATATTCGCATGATAGTGGCATCTCTTCAAGTTTTCTTAATATGTCACTTGAAATGGACCTATGCACATTAACAAAGGGAAGATAGAGAATCAAGAAGGGAGAAGGAGGGAAAACTATACTTAAACTCCCAAGCTGGAATCAGCAGTAATTTTTGTCCAGGGTAAAGAGATGCTTTTAAACACAAGCTGTACCCCCCCCCTTTTTTTTATCAGCTCCACACAACGACAGCTTTTTCCAAACTGCTAGTCACACACAGTCACAGATTATGTTTCAAGCAATCTTGACCAGCCACTTCAAGTCATGGATGGCAGCAGAGACAGCACACCCAGTCCTACTAGTGGCACTATACTTCAGGAACTCGAGCTTGAGTGGCAACAAAGAGAATTTAAATTATTTTTCACCTAAGAATGAACAGTACTGAAATAGATAAGCTCAGTTAGAAAGTACAATTAAATCATTAACATTTTCCAAATAGCAGTTTTGGAGATATCCCTGATATGGGGAAAAAGACCAAGAGCCAAAGTAAAGTGGGGTGAGCGGAGAGTGTGGGCAGAGGAAATATTAATTTGGTCAGCCATCCCAATAACGTTTGTGGGGGTAGTCTCAGTGGCATGGTTATGCCATAGACAGTGAAATATGTAAGTAGGGTGAGGTCACCTAAGCAGATGAGGTCAATGGGAGAAATCCCAGCATGGAAGCAATCTTGGAGATGGTATGATGTGTCAAGCCTGCTTGAAAGGTGGGGGCTGCCAGGTGAGTACAGAAATGCCTTGAAAACATCAGAAGGCCTAGAACAGGTTTTGCAAGCTCTGGGAGTAGCACACTAGGGATAGAAATGTCAACAAGCTGCTGCAGAGGCCACTTGGCCTCTGCTATTGGTAATAAGAAATCTGTCCCAAGCAGGACACTGAAAGTGTTAGCGAGGAATTAGAGAGTGAGGGATATGAGGCTGGCCTCATCGGTACTGGCCTCTGACCTTTCCAGTAAATTACATAAGAGAGAAGAGACATGGAGTTGTTGGCATGTTGTTTTTTACCTCTAGGAATCAAAAGGGAAAGAAAAGCCCAGATCAGATTGATAATACGAGGTCTGACATGGGAACCTAAAACCTGGAACCCCTAGGAAGAGTCAGGTAGTGAAGATGAAGAGATAGTGTGGGAAATGCCCCTCGGGTCTGACCTTTAATTCAAAGAAAGGGAAAATCCTTGGTTTAGCATGCTGAGGCAGGTCTTAAGGATAGCCCAGTGCAGGAGACCACAGTAATCAGAGAATAGCACCAGGGATGTTGGAACTAGGAAAGACATTCAAACAAGAAATAAAGAAAACCTTATCCAGCTACCTGGCTTGTGAGACTATGGGACATGGGGGCAGATGGAATAATTTTAATTTCTACAGAAGCAGAGAAATGAAACAACATAATCACTCATCCATCTTTGAGACAAAGACTTCACGATTTAAGGCAATATGAGGGAAATCAGTCCATGATGGATTAGCTTGTATGAGCATTTGAGACACATAGTTATCCCCAGCTGAAATTTCCATAAATATCAGAGACTGGAAAATCATAGAGGAAGGACAGGCCCTGTTGAAGGAATTGGGTATGAGGGAAGCTGTGTTTGATGCCCAATTCACAAGCCCAGACAGAAGTTTTTACTGAGACTTAAGAAAGAAACTGATTCAGCAAGGTCCACGAGACTTGTATGGAGCTTTGGTGGCTGTGCTAAGCCCCATGGTCGGGTGTGACATGTGTGAGGCAGGAGAGGCTTGGTGGACTTAAACGATTTAGACCAATGTGTAAACAGTGTTCAAAAAGTGCTAAAGCAAGTAGACACAAGGGAAAAGGGCAGGAACTTGGCCAAAGGGGCCTCCATGTCTCCTAAGCACAAATGTTGATGGATCTGCACAAAGCAGAATTTGCTAGGCACAAAATAGATGGGCAACCAAAAGCTGTGCTGATGAGCCTATGGAGAGCTTTCAGACTAGATCAGCAATTCACCACAGGAGTAAGAGAAAATGGAGACCAGGATGTGCAGGTTACTCCAACTGTGCCACCTGCTCCAGAGGAAGGCAGCCTTATGGGATGGGACCCCTCCCAGCCACTTCCTTGAAGGAGTGGCAAAGATTGCCCACAGGTGAGGGCTATACTGGGTGACCAGAGGACACATGTTGAATTGAGGAGTTTTTTGGTCCCCTACTAATATACAAAAGACATGGGCCCTAGTGGATACTGGAGCACAGTGTACATTTATTCATGACAACCTCCGAAATCACCAGGGCCAATGGATGGTGGTGGATGCGTATGGTGATGAAACCATATGGGTAAAGTGGAGTAGACTCATTCTGGGAGTCTGCAGTTATCCTCCCCAGGAGTACAAGGTGTGCATCTCTCCCCTGCAAGAGAACATTCTATGGGTGGATGCCCTAACTTTGGGTCACACCCTACATCCTACTGTGGGAGAGATTCAACTGAAGGTTTGAACAGTAAAAGCAATGATTCAGGGGTGGGCAAGGTGGGAGCCAGTCAATTTGCCCACCCCATGGAGGGTGGTCAATACCAAACCGTACCGACTGCCTGGAGGCGGAGATGAAATTACATAAACCATTCAAAACTAAAACAGGTAAAGATTATCCGACCAGCTCATAGCCCTTTCAATAGCCCTATTTGGCCTATCAGGAAGCCAGATGGCTCCTGGAGAATGACTGTAGATTACAGGGAGTTAAATAAAGTGGTGCCACCCATTCATGGTGCTGTGCCCATCGTTGCACTGCTAACTGAACAGCTGTTGCAGGAAATGAGGTCCTTCCATGCTGCATGGAATGCATTCTTTAGGATTCCCCTAGCTGCTGAATCTCAAGACCAACTTGCATTCATGTGGAACGGATGAGAGTGGACCTTCAAAGTACTTTGCCAAGGTTACCTCCATAGCCCCATAGTTTGTCATGGAACGGTGGCCCAGGATCTGACCCTTTTACTCTGCCCTCTTTCTGTAAAGAGGTTCTACTACATAGATGACATAATACTAACTTCTGAGAGCCTTACAGGTTTTGCAGCTCATTTAGGGATATGCAAGTGCATAAATTCTGAGACATTTCATGGTCATTTAGAGCTCACATGATACCCAGTGTGGTGGTTGAAAAAAATCTTAAAACAACCTGTACCAATAAATGCCAAACAGTTGCAGGTATTTTGGGGACTTCTAGGGTATTGGCAAATTTTTTACCTCACCTTGCTTAGGTCATACATCCCCTGTATAATCTAATAAAGAGAGGTGCTACATGGGATTGGAATGTAAAGGCCCAAGAAGATTTTGAGCAGGCCAAGGTATTGGTTGGGCAAGCTAAAAAGCTGTGTGCCCCCAATACCTTGGTATCCCTTCCTATTGGAAGTCACCAGGAGCCCTGAGGGTGGGTGGGGCTTATGGCAAAAACAACTGGAGCAGAAGGTCCCAATTGAGTTCCTGTCCCAAACATGGAAAGGGTCAGAGTCCCAGCACACAGCTCTAGAACAGCAACTGCTGGCTGTGTACAAAGCATTGCAACAGGTGAAATCCATTATGGGCCCAACACCATTTGTATTAAAGCCATATATCTCATAAAAAGGATTGGTGGAGGGTCTGTTAGCCAAACCTCTGTCAGGGGTAGCACAAAATCAGATGCTGTAAGACAGCATGCATATTTACAGTAGCTAGGGGTAGTGTCAGCAAGCCTGATCACCAATATCATGCAAGCATTACTAGGGCTGGTGTCATTTCAAGGTACAGAATCTCTCCCTTTGCCTCCGATAGTTAACCCTCCAGAAAGACCTGACCGAGTGCTGGAAGGGACTCCCCCAATTCTGGTTGATGCTTGGTATACTGATGGCACTAGCAGGAGTGCCAGACAAGAATGGGTAGCAGTGGCAATACAGATGAACACTGACACAATGAGACTCTAAAGAGGAGAAGAGAGAGAACAGTCAATGGGTTGAATTAAGAGCTGTATGGATAGTAAGAACTCAGGAACCTTGGACAGTAACCATTTGTCCTGTCAGCTGGGCTGCATTCAATGGCTTAATCTTATGGATGGCCCAATGGTAGAAAGAAAACTGGTAGGTGATGGGATGGCCACTATGGGGACAACAGATGCTGAGGGACATATATAATAAAATGCAGCAGGAGCTACTGCCCCTAGTGGATTAATATGTGGCTGCCCAGCACCTGGTGAGTCCCCCCAGGAATCAGGAAGCTGATGCTCCTTCCAGGGTAAGGGGTATCTGCCCACAGGTTCCCCTAGAAGCAGCTGACTGGATTCATATCAAGTCTGGCCACAGGGGAGCCAGCACAGGGCAGAGAGTAGCCAAAGCCGCTGATGTTCTCATAAAATACTCTGATGTTCAACAGTTGGTCCAGGCCTGTGAAGTGTTTTCCTGGTTATGGCCCCGGAGAATGGATACTATGATTGGACACGTGCACAAGGCATCTTCCCCTGTGAGAGATTGGCAAGTACATTATATAGGGCCCCTGCCAGTTAGCAAAGGGTGCAAGTATGCTCTCACTTGTGTGGACAATGCCAGAGGCCTTATGCAGTCTTTCCGTGCAAGAGAGCAACGGGTAAGGCTACTATTAAAGGCCTTACTGAACCTAGTGTTACCTATGGGTGCCCAAGGCAGATTGATAGTGACAGAGGCATTCATTTTACAAGTACCGATGTGCAAGCCTGGATTGAAAATAATCCATTTCAATGGTGTTTCCACCTTCCCTACAATCCTAAAGGAGAAGAGTTGATTGAACTAAGAAACGGATTGCTAAAAGAACAGTTAAAAGCCTTAAGCACAGAAGGAAGCCTATGGGGATGGAAAAACTCTCTTCCAGAAGCCATACAGTTTTTAAATGAAAATCCTAGTACCAGAGGTGGGTGACCCCCCTATGAACTCTTGGCCAAAGGGGCCCTAAATGTCCCCAAGCAATAAAGGAGATTGCCAGCCAACAATGCTGGATGTACACCAGAATTGGACAGTAAGAACATATTGCTGAAGATACCGCATCATGTGAGTGCTGGAGAGGGAGAAATAAAATTTGGACTAAGTTGGAAACTACCTGCCACTGGATGGGTGGCTTTCATGCGGCTGGAGGTGCTATGCAGTTGACTGGAGGAGATTGTCCCCTGTCATCCTATTCAAAGAGGGAACCTGCATGTTACACTATCAACATGTGAAGTGAGATGTTCCTGCTGGTGAAATAGTGGCCTGTCTAGTATATGTACAACCAGAAAATTTTCAATTTGACCTAATTTCCAAATCTAGGGATGGAAAACACATCTGGTATTGTAGACTAGGCCAAGTGGTTGTTATAGGCACCAGTGGAGAAGCCACTGCTATTGTGCAGTTAGATGGAGGTGATGTACCTGCTAAAGAATCATCCAAGCATTTGTGTTTATGCCCATAGGTTAAGTTATTATAGCAGTTCCTGTTTACATGTTCTTGCTACTTGCTGCTTGTGGGCTTTTTGTTTGTTTGTTTGTTTGTTTGTTTATTTTGGTCTTTTTGAGACAGGGTCTATCTGTAGTCCCAACTGTCCTCTAACTTCACTATGTAGATCAGGGTGGCCTTGAACTCACAGAAATCCACCTGCCTCTGCATCCCAAGTGCTGGGATTAAAGGCATGTGCCACCACGCCCAGCACTGCTTTTTTTTTTTAAATAGTAGACAGAATACCATTAAAATGAGCAATACTCCCATTACAAACAGATGATGCAGAGACCTAAAAGTCCCGTCCCTTGTCACAAGGGCAGGAAGATCATCCCACACCTACCATCCACTCAGGGAATTTTGCAGAAGAGGTGGGTGGAAAGATTGTAAGAGCTGGAGGAAGGGAATGGAATGTTACCTGGAAGTTCTTCTGACCAGTATGGTGGCAAGCTATAGTCTCACCTCCTTCCCATGTTTCTCAGAAAGATCAAGTAGGGGGAAGCCAGTTTCCTCTCCCACCCATTTTTTTAAAAACAATATTCTCTATATTTCCTCATTTCGCATAATGTTGATTATATCTTAGTTATGTAACTTTTTTTTTAAGGAATGCAAGAAAAGGATCAGAATTTATTTTTCATTTTAATTTGAGAATAATTATATCAAATGCATTTTCACAGTACGTTTTTT
>NW_008359324.1:3620603-3652410 GCF_000622305.1 Nannospalax galili
GAAAGTATGTCCTTTGGTGTTTGGGTGGAATACTCGGTAGATATCTGTTAAGTCCATTTGATATATGGTTTTGTTTAATTCAGATGTCTGTCTGTTAACTCTCTGCCCTGTTGACCTATCTAATGGAGACAGTGGGGTACTGAAATTGCCTACTATTAATGAGTTGGGGTTAATTTGGGTCTTAAAGTCCTGTAGTATTGTTTTGTGGATTGTTGCATGAAGGGGAGGGGCTAAGGACATATGGATTTGTGGATTGTTGCATAAAGGGGAGAGGCTAAGCCAAGATTGCCACAAGAAAGTTCCCTTGCCATTTTCTTTGGCTGTCAGGAAGCCACAGGATTTATGTTTGTTGTAGACTTTCCAGTATAGTCATGAATGGGGGGTGATGCCCACTCTTCTATAAGTAAGCCAGCACCCCAAGCTCAGTTAACTAGTCCAGTAAAATCTTTAGGATTTTTCAAGCAGCAGTTTTAGAGGATTCTTACCTTGGGTTGTCATAATGACAGTAGGAGGAGGGAACCAGACATCATGTGTCTTCCTATAGTGAATTTGACCTAACACAACTTAAACAGCAACATGTTCCCAAAGTCACATAGAATTATTATTTTTTACTTCCAGGGGCTCTTACCTGTGTTACTAGAATTTTGTTCAGATAGTTATTGCTTATACCTATATTTTGAATGCGAAGTTTCAGTGTTTCAGGTTTTAAACTAAGATCTATTATGCAATTTGAATTTATTTATCCATTAGAGCTGTGGATCTACTTTCATTCTTCTGCAGGTAAATACTCAGCTTTGAGATCACTGTATGTTGTCAGTTTTCCAGTGTATATTTTTGACATAAATATTAGATGAACATAGGCATGTGGGCTTTAGGGGGTCCTTTATGCTTTTTCATTGTTATGTACATCTACTTTTTGTGAGTGCCATGATTCCTTGTCATTAGAGTTCCATAGCATGACTTAACTGGGTATTGTGGTACCTCCAGAAGTGTTCTTTCTGCTAAGAATTGCTTTGGATGTGCGTGGACTTTGTATTTCCACATGAACTTTTGGATTGACTTTTCTAATTTTAGGAAGAAAGTCATTGGAATTTAGATGGGGATTTAATTGACTATGTGGATTACTTTGATAGTAATACAAGATTATATTATACAATATTAATTTACTATTCTTTTCATTTTCTATTGTTTTTTAAATTTATTTTTCTGGGTCATAACGTTTTCATTTAAAAAGCTTTCAATTCCTTAGGTTTATTCTTAGAACCTTTATTTTATTTTAATTTTTGAGCCAGCTTAAATGTGATATTTTTCTTTCTCACAGTTTTTTATTGATATATATGAAAGCTACAATCTCTTTTATTTGTTTTTTTTTTCCTGCAAATTTACTGGAAATCTTTATTAACTCTAAGAGTTTTCTGATAGAGGGTGTAGGATCTTAAAAAAAATTGAATCATGACTTCTATGAACAGGATTCATTGCCTTTTCATTTCATTCTTTATCCATTTTATATCTTTATTTTTCTTTTTCATTTCTAATTTTATGAATTTTGTCTTCTCTCTTTTCCTGTTACTTTGATTAAACTTTATAAATCTTGTTACTCTTTTAAACTAGCTATTTTTATTGCTTCTGTTCTTCTTTTAATCTTTATTTTTATTAATTTTTTACCTTTCATTAATTAATTCTTGGTGGCTACTGGATTTTTTAATTAGATATTTTATGTTTTTCTAGAGCCTTAACATGCATCATTAGATTATTTATTTTATATCTCATCAACATTTTACATGTGAACACTTGCTATTAACTTTACTCTTAGAAATTATTTAACTGTGACCTGGAAGTCCTTGTAGGTCGTATTCTAATTTTCATTTATTTTAGGAAATTTTTAATTTCCTCTCTGATATTTTCAATGACTCAAACTTCATATAAACATGTATTGGTTAGTCTACAAGCATTTGTGCAGCTCTGAAGTTTCTGTTATTTATTTCTACTCTTACTACGCCATGATCTGATATGATATCTGAATTTTCTTGTATTTGGTAAGGTTGCTTTTTGGCCTATGAGAAGATCAGTTTTGAAATTGGTTCCCAGTGTCACTTAGAAGAATGTGGATTACCTATCTATCTGATGAAAAATTCTGTTGATATCTCTTTTTTTATATAATACATCTTAATCATATATAGTCACCCAACTCTACATTCACTATCCTCCCATAGTCTGCACACAGTATTTTGTTTTTCATATAGCCTAAGGCCTCTTGAGTCAAGTTTGTGTACCTAGATATACCTTAGTGTAAGTTCATCCGCTGGAGCCTGTTCAGCCTGCCTAATTTCACTCCCTTAAAGAAGATCAACTCTTGCTAACCCAGCAGTGATCAGCTGCCAAAAGTTCCTCAGCTAAGGTTAGGGCTGCCTGTCCATTTCCACAGTTTTATGCTGGTTTTTGTCTGATGAAATCTAGTTGGTCATTGCTATAATTTAGTTCTCATGTTTCTTTATTGATTTTATTTTGATGACCTATATAAATATGAGACTGGGATACTGAGGTCGTGAGGTCACCTACTTTTATTTGCATATATATCTATATAAACATTTTGTGCCTTTTAATATTTTTTTGTTGTTAATTTTTGAGTCCCATTACTCAGAGCCTAAATGTTCACAACTGTTATTTTACCTCATTGGATTGTTTTCCTTTTAATATGTCATAGCCTGCTTTTATCTATTTTCACTTGTTTAGATTTGAAGTTTCCCTTATGTGATATAAGTAGTTATGGCTGGTCATAGAGGTGCACGGGGTGGTCAGATCTCTGTCAGATCAAGTTCAGCCTGATCTATATAGTGAGTTCCAGGATAGCTGGAGATACAGGGAGACCCTGTCTCAAAAAGAACAAAATAACAATAATGATTATAATAATAATAACTTAAAAATAGATATGCCTGCATGTTTGTTCCTATTCTTTTGTTGATTTTAATTCAATCAAAGTCACAATGACTATTGAAACAACTTATTATGTCCTATGATTTTATAGGAGTTATTATTTTCCTTTCTTAGGTTTGCGGGTTTACTGTGTTGGATGTGATTGGTTCTTCACCTTGATGAGTCTCTTATTGAGGTCGTGAATATAATAAATTTTTCTAATCAGTATATGTTTATTTTAGTTTTCTTTATGCTATTAATTGTTTTTAAATTTTTTGTGTGTTATGTATATGTTGGTGTGTGCATGTGTGTGTGAGGGGATACATATGTTTAACAAAATATATGTGAAAATCAGAGAGTAACATCAAATGTCAGCCATTGACTTTCACCTTCTTTGAGACAAGGTATCTTACTGTTCACCACTTTGTTTGCCAGGCTATTTGTTCCACAGATATCTGTGGATTCTCCTATTTCTGTCCTTCATCTTTCCATGTGATGACTGCGATTTTAGGTAAAACTGCTAAGTTCCAGTTTTACATGAGTACTAGGGATCCAAACTCAGGTCTTTATCTTTTGTGCCAAGATTTCATTAATTCTTTCAAAAAAGACTCTGAGTTCTTTGTCAAATTTTTCATTCCTCTGCATTGGATGATTCCGGCTTCCACTACTGGACAGTTGGGAAGTTTGGAATGACTCAGTGTGTTGCTCAAACTCTGTGTTGTTTTTTTTTTTTTAGTTTTTTTAAATTAAATTTTTGTGTATTTTACTCAGAATATCTCAAAGAATCTTAATCATCTTTATACTTCCCACAGCCGCCCAACTAGAACCCACATACTCTGTCATCTGTATTAAGCCCCAATGTGTCAAGTCAGTGTCTCCAGATGATCCACTGTGCAAGTCCATCCACTGAGGTCTAGTCAGCCTAAATAAAGTCTCTTGTTTTAGGAAGATCAACTCTTCCTCACCCAGCAGAAATCAGCTGCCAAAGTTTCCTCAGCTAAGGCTGGGGTTTGCTGTTCATTTCCCCAGTTCTATGCTGGGTTTTTTTCTGCCTGAGTCTGCATTGAACTTTTATATGCTGTCACTATTGTCATATGAGCGGGGTCCCAGGAGCTTGTATAACTCTTGTTTCCACATGGTCATGCACCTCCTCCATGGCTCTCAATCTTTTTGCCCCATCTTTCACAATGGACCCTGAACCCTGGGTGGGTGAAGTTTAATATAGGAATCCTGTCCATGGACCAGCAATCTGCAGACTCTTAATCACTATTTTTTGTACAGGTGTAACCTTTTGTGTTCCTGGCCCTCTGTTTCATGAGGGATTTTAATTAATTAGAATTAAGAGATTCACTAGTGTCCTTTTATTTACCCCTGATTTATGTTCCATATACCTTAAATGTAGAAATTACATTTAAGATACATCACTGAGGCCTGGACAGTTCATAAACAATGTATGTTTGTGACAACATGTGGCACTTGGTACTAGTCTTCTTTTTGAATTACTTGTTTAATAACCACATTATTAGAAGGAGCATTTCATTACAGCATTAATATATTCAACAACATTTTCCAGAGCAAAGATGCATCTCTTTCAAATTTGGCTGTAATTTTTAGGTTCACAGTTGAATTAATACAATACAATATTGAACTCAGTATAAACCCTATAATACATAAAATTGAATGAGGTTTTAACCTTTAAAAAAGATCTCCATTTCATTTTAAAATATACTGCTTCATACAGAAAAACTTATTTTTAATGCTACTAACTCTTGGATGTTTGCACATGCATCTCTAATCTCTCTGTATCTGATTATTACTAATCACAGTAGGTTACATTCTGAGATCCTTGGCACCTGAGCATGGACATAAAATCATCAAGTAGATTTCAATTGTAATGTGTTTCACCTCTACTAAATAACATGAAGAATTTTTAATTCTTCTTCCTCAAATATAACTCATTTTTTGTTTCTTGAGTTTTTGTGTGTTTTTCATACAGAACATCCAGAACAATTTTATTAATCTATATGCCCACATCCCAAATGGTGCCCTCCCATAGCATCCCCCCTGCTAACTGGAGTCCATATACTCTGTAATCCCTGCTACTGTCTATTGTGTTGTTGGCACCCCCAACTGTTCTACAGTGTTTGTCCATTAGATGACCTATCTAGAGTTCCCTGTTTTAGGAAGATCAGCTCTTCCTCATCTAGCAGCAGTCAATTGCCAATATTCCTTTAGATATGATTGGGGTCTGCTCTTCATTTTCCCAGTTCTATGCTGGGTTACTCTCTCGGAGTCACTTGGGCCACCCTGGTCAACAACTCAAAGGATGGTGTCTCCTGTCTGGTGTTGTTTCTTGTTATGCAGCCTTTAGCTATATACATGGACTTTTAAAGAATTATATTGATCCCTTGAATCTTTGGTTATACTTTCCTTTCATGTGTTTAAGACCATGTAGTTGGTCCATATAAACCAATTCGTTTTTACTCTTAAGGTCATTTGAAGATATGTTCCTCAGGGGTCACATGGGCTTGGGAGGACCCTGGCCTTCTTTCTTGTACTGGTTCCATCTATGTGAAGATAAGTCAAAGATCCTGCTCAACCATGGATGGCTTCACTTGGAAGCACGGAGGAAATGTTTCTACTTTATTGACCCTCCTTTTTGTAGACTGTACAATGGTTCAAGTCCATTTGGTAGGGTCTCCATGATCTCCTTCATCAAGAGGACAGGTGACTCATCACAAATACAGGACATTTTGAGAGATGCTCATAGACCCCTGGAACTTAGTCTACCTAGGAGGGCAAAGAGCAAAAACTGTCCTTTATGTCCCTCTGACCAAAGTATGCCTCAAATTATGGCTGTTAAACATCCAAGAAGGTTGGTTAAACCAGTCTGGTACTTTTAGTTACCATGTGCTATGCAGATAAAGCTTGGGCAAAGACCGAACATTCTCAGATAAACCTTGCCTAGACATATATTATATTTCTTGAGCTAATTGTATGTATAATTTGCCTGTGGGTTGTAGGACTAATATGGTTCCCTCTGTTTTTTTTTTTTTTTAACTAGCTAGGTATTATTTATCTCTCACATTGTCTAACCCTTCCACTATGGTTTCCCCATTTAAGGTGCCTCCACTTTTCCCATTTCTCCCTTCATAATGCCCTTCTCCTATCGTCCCACTTCTATTGAACTCCTTCTTTCACTTTATCCTTCAGGTTCCTTGTATGACCCTCCCTCCCCCCTCCCCTTAAAAAAACTCCATTTTTATCCATATCTCCCTTATAAACTCCTATTTCCATCTACTATTTCAGATTCCTTGTTTTCCTTTACCTCCCTGGTTTCATTATCCTGGTTCCTGTATGTATGTATGTATGTATGTATGTATGTATCCTGGATACATACTCATTTATCAGGATTTGGTGCTACAATCCACATATGAGATTTCATTATCCTGGTTCCTGTATGTATGTATGTATGTATGCATGTATGTATGTATGTATCCTGGATACATACTCATTTATCAGGATTTGGTGCTACAATCCACATATGAGGAAGAACATACGTTTGTTGTTGTTGTTTTGTTTTGTTTTTTTGTTTTTCTGAGTCTGTGTTACTTGTTAGTATAATAGCTTCTATTTTCATCCATTTACCTGCAAATTTCATGATTTCGTCTTTTTTTACTGCTGAGTAAAACTCCATCACATAAATGAACCACATCTTCCTTATCCACTCATCAGTTGAGGAACACATAGGTTGCTTCCATATTTTAGCTCTTGTGAAAAGAGCAGCTAAAATGTGGATGTACAAGTGTCTGTGCAATAGGATGAGTTGTTTGGGTATATGCCAAGAAGTGGTATTACTGGGTCAAATGCTAGGTTCATTTGTAGTTTTTTAAGAATTCTCCACACTGCTTTCCATAGGGGTTGAACAATTTTGCAGTCCCACCAGCAGTGGATGAGTTCTTCCCTTTCCCTACATCCTCTCCAACATTTAGTATCATTTGTTATCTTGATCTTAGCCAGTCTGACTGGGGTAAGATGAAATCTTAAAGTGGTTTTAATTTGCATTTTCCTAGTTACCAGTGATGTTTAACACCTTTTAAGACGCTTCTTAGCCATCTTTATTTGTTCTTTTGAGAACTCTGTTCAGTTCCTCAGCCCATCTTTTAATTGGGTTACTTCCTTTCTTGATTCTTTGTTTTTTGAGTTCATTATATATTCTGGATATTAAACCTCTGTCAGATGTGTTGCTGGTGAAGATTTTCTCCCATTCTGTGAGCTTTCTCTTCATTTACTTTGTTGTGTCTTTTGATGTACGCAAGCTTTTCTTGTTTAATGAAGTCCCATTTGTTGGTTCTTGACCTTGTTCCTTAACAATTGATGTCCGGCTTTGAAAATCCTTTTGACTCCTATATCTTCTAGGTTATTGCCAATGTTTTCATCTAACAATTTCAGAGTTTCAGGCTTCACACTGAGTTTTTCTGATCCATTTGGAGCTCACTTTTGTGCAAGGTGGAAGATGGGGATTTAGTTTCATTCTTCTACAGGTGAAAATCCAGTTTTGCCAGCTTCCGCCACGTGAATGTTCTTGGCCCCTTTGCCAAATATCAGGTGACTGAAATTGCATATACTCATATCTTGGTCTTCAATTTTGTTGCATTGATCTATGGGTCTATTTTTGTGCCTGTAACATGTTGTTTCTGTGACTAAAGCTCTGTAATACAGTTTAAAATCTGGTATAGTAATCCCCCCCAGCATTGTTCTTAGTGCTTAGTGTTGCTTTGGCTATCCAAGGTCTTTGGTGCTTCCATATGTATCTTAGGATATTTTTTTCGAATTCTGTGAAGAATTTCATGGGAGTTTTGATTGGCATTGTATTGAATCTATAAACGGCTTTTGGTAGGATGCTCATTTTCACAATATTAATTCTTCCAATCCATGAGCATGGGAGGTCCTTCTATATTCTGATGGCTTGTTCAATCTCCTTCTTTAAAGATTTAAAGTTTTCAGTGTAGAGATCTTTACTGTTTTGGTCAGATTTATTCCAAGATATTTTATTATTTATTTATCTATTGCAGTTATTTTGAAAGGGAGTGTTTCCATGTACTCTTTCTCTGATTGCTTGTTATTGGTATATAGAAAGGCTACAGACTTTTGTACATTAATTTTGAAACCTGACACTTTACTTAACATGTTAATAATTTCTGAGATTTCTGGTGGAATTTTTGGCATGTCTTAGATATAATATATCATCTTTAAAAAGGAATATTTGATCTCTTATTTTCCAATTATTACTCCTTGTCTTGGTTTGTTTCTTCATTGCTGTGAAAAAACACTCTGACCACTACCAACTTGGGGAAGAAAGGGTTTATTTAGCTTACAACTCCCAGGTAGCAGTTCATCAGGGAGCCCAAGGTAGGAACTCAGGGCAGGAACCTGGAGGCAGGAGCTGGAGCACAGGCCATGGAGGAATGCTGCTTACTGGCTTGCTCCCCTGGCCCCTGCTCAGCTTGTTCTCTTTTCCAACACAGGCCCACCTGCCCAGGGGTGGCACTACCCACAGTGGGCTGGGCCCTCCAATATCACTCAACAATCAAGAAGATGCCCCATAGACATGGTCACAGGCCAGTCCAATGGAGTCAATTCCCCAATTGAGGCTCCCTCAACCCAGGTGTGTCAAGTTGACACTAAAGCTATGCAGCATGCTCCTTAATTTCCTTCTCTTGTCTTACTGCTATTGCAAGAATTTCAAGCACTGTGTTAAAAAGGAGTGGAGATAGTGTGTGGCTTTGTCTGGTACCTAATTTTAATGGGAAAACTTATAGTTTTTCTCCATTTAGACTGATGTTGGCTGGCAGTTAGGTATGTTCCCTACAGTTTAATTCCCTCTAGGACTTTGAATGCAAATTCATATTGAATTTTGTCAAAGGCCTTCTCTGCATCTATTGAGATGACCATGTGTTTCTTATGTTTCAGTCCTTTTATATGATTTATGATTTTTATTGATTTCATATATTGAACCATCCCTGCATCTCTGGAGTAAACTTGATTTGATGATGGTGGGTGATCTTTTTGATGTGTGTCTGCATGTGGTCTGCAAGTATTTTGTTGAGAATTTTTGCATCTATTTTCATTAAGGATATGTGTCTGTAGTTTCACTTTTTGTTGTATCTTTACCTGGCTTTGGTATTAGAGTGATATTCACTTTATAGAAGGAATTTGGAACTTCTCCATCCATTTCTATCTTTTTGAATAAATTAGGTAATATTGAATGTAGATCTTCTTTAAATGTCTGGTAGAATTTTGCTGTAAATCCATCTGGTCCTGGGCTTGTTTTTTTTGGGAGGTTTTTTATTACTGTGTCAATTTTCTTATGTGATATGGGTCTGTTTAAGCCATTGGTCTCTTCTTGGTTTAGTTTTGGTGATTCCCATGCTTTTAGATATCTGTCCATTTTTTTTAGGTTTTCAAATTTGCTTGCGTATGGTCTTTTAAAAATATTCCCTAATAATGTTCTGGATCTTTTTGGTGTCTGTTGTGCTGTTTCCCCTTTCATCTCCATTTTTTTTTTTTATTTGGAAGTGCTCTTTTTTTTTTTTTTTGGTTAACTGGTCTAGTGGTCTGTCATTCTTTATCTTTTCAAAGAACCAGCTCTTTGATTAGTTGATTCTTTCTATTGTTTTCTTTGCTTCCATTTCATTAACTTCTGCTTTGATTTTTCTTATTTCTTCTTTTCTGATGGGTTTGGATTTTATTTCTTGTTTCTTTTCAAGTATCTTGAGTTGCAATGTTAAGTCATTTATTTGTATTCTTTCTGATTATTTAAAGTAGGCACTTAGAGCTATAAACTTCCCTATAAGGACTGCTTTCATCGTATCCCAGAGTTCTTCTTATATTGTATTGTTCTTTTAATTTATTTCAGGAATACTTTTTTTTTTTTGTAATTTCTCCTTTGACCCATCCATCATTCAGGATTGTGTTGTTTAATCTCCTTGTGTTCATGTAGTTCCTAGGGTTTCTTCTGCTGTTGATTTTAAACTTTACTGCATTGTGGTTAGATAGAATGCATGGAATTATTTCAGTCTTTTGTGTTTGTTGAGGAGTATTTTGTGCTCCATTATGTGGTAGATTTTGGAGAAGATTCCATGGGGCACTGAATAGAAAGTATGTTCTTTTGTGCCTGGGTGGACTATTCAGTAGATGTGTGTTAGGCACATTTGATGTATGGTATTGTTTAATTCAGATGTCTCTCTATTAATTCTCTGTCCTGTGACCTATCTAATGGAGACAATGGGGTAAAGTACCCTACTATTAATGATTTGTGATTAATCTGGGACTTAAAGTCCTGTAGTACTGTTTTTATGAAGTTGTGTGGACCAGAGTGTGGTGAATATAGCTTCATGATTGTAATATCTTCTTGGTCAGTTGTTCCTTTGAACAGAATGAAGTGGCCCTCTTGGCCTCTTCTGATTAGTTTTAGTTTAAAATACATTTTGTCAGATATTAGAATTGCAACACCTGCTCTTTTCTTAGTACCATTCACTTGGTATATATTTTTTTCTGTCCTTTCACCTTTTGCCTGTCCTTGAAAGTGAGATGATTTTCTTGCAGACAAGGAAAAGATGAGTTTTATTTCTTAATCCATTCAAATACTCTGTGCCTTTGATTAAGGAGTTCAGTCCACTCATATTTAAAGTTATTAATGAAGGATGTGTATTGATTCCTGTCATTTTTATTTCCATTCACATTCTTCTTGTAACTGTGTATTTCCATAGTTATAACTTTACTAAGTTTCTTTCTGTAACTCCTTGGGTATAGTCATTCCTTTCTTCAGTTCTTTGTATTACTTCAAGAACTCCATGAAGATCTGTTTTTTTGGGGCATGGTTTCTTTCATTCTATTTATGCCATGTAGGATTTTTCTTTCCCCTTTGACTATAATAAAGATTTTGGCATGGTAAATTTATCTGGGTTGGCATCTGTAGTCATTTAGAACTGGGAATACTTTGGTCCAAGTTCTTCTGCATTTCATAGTTTGTACTGAAAACTCAGCTGTAATTCTGATTGGTTTGTCTTTTTATGTTACTTGTTGTTTTTCTCTTGCAGCTTTCAGTATTCTCTCTTGTTCTGTACAATTAGTGTTTTTACTGTGATGTGCCATGGAGATTTTCTTTTCAGGTCCTGTATATTTGGTGTTCTATATCCTTTTATTTTTAAGGGCATGTCTTCCTAATTTGGGGAAATTTTCATCTATAATCCTGTTGAAGATCAGGTCCATAACATTATCCTGAGATTCTTCTCCTTCCTGTATGACTATGATTTGTAAGTTTCATCTTTTATTTTGTCATACAATTCCTACATATTCCATTCCTGTGTTTTCTTAAATTTTTCCTAATATGTGCTTGAGTGGTGCAAGTCATCCACTTTATCTTCCAATCTTGATATTCTGTTTTCCATTTCATTCATCCTATTTGTGAGGCTTTCTCCTGTAGTTTTGAATTGGCTGACTGAGTGTTTCATTTCCTTCTTCATTTCAGCCTGAGTATTCTTCAATATTTTTAACTCTTTGAATACACTCAGAAATTTATCCCTATCTTCTTTCAGTTCTTTGATTTCTTTCTTTGTGTGTTCTTTAACTTCACTGAATTCTTTTATAATGTTTATAATTGTTTGTTCAAGTTCCATGTCCTGTGTTATCTCTAGGGGGTTCTCATTGTACTCCTCTAGAGGATTGTTGGTACTTGGTGGCTATATTTTTATTTTGGTTTTTCATATTACTATTTTTTCTCTGTGACTTTGACATGTGGATTTCTTTTGTAGTTTCTGATTCTTGTGTGAGACTCAAGCTTTCCTTTGTTGAATTTAGGTCTGCTTCATTTTGTAAACTTTATGTGCCTTTGTGATTTACTTGTTGGGCATGAAAAGGTGGTTGGTCTAGGCTTCAGGTTCTTTCTTTAGATTTTATATTGAAGTGGCCAAATTGCTTTCATCTTGGTGCTCAGGAGTTCACACAGATGCCCAAGTCAGATGAGGATCAGATGATCTCAGGCTTTCTTTTAAGGTCTGGATCCCTCCAGGAAAGATTTTGGCCTCAGGAATTTGAGGGCTGGGCTGGCATGGAAGCAGGTCCCAGGAAAGATGCTGGCCCCAGGAAACTGGTGGCTGTGCTGCCCAGGGACACAAAGTGAGGTGAGGTTGAGAAGAGGCCTGAGGGCTCCTGGGGACTACAGGGAGGAATTGGGTTGATCTGGATGCAAAGAATGACAAAGCAGTGGGGATTCTGGGCAAAGAGGTCTTTCCAGGGGTCTTGGCACCAAGAAAAGAAATGAGGTAATACCCATGCTAGGAGGAGAAATGGGGTGGGGAGCTGGGAGGATGAATGGAGCTGTGGGAATCAAAGTGCACTGTACATCACCAAATTTAACCAGGAAAAAGAAGTAGCCTTTGGTGCAAAATAAGCTTCTTTGATGAAAGGTGACAAGGATACTTGTCTGTAAATATAAGGAGACATAGTATGCACTTAGCAAGATATTACATTAGTCTAGGGATATGTCAGTCTTTGGGTTTTCTCTAAGATTTAGGACTTCTGCAGCCATGCATATTTAGCTACCACACTTGAGTTTCCTCCCAGTGGGAGGGATTTTAGTCCAGTTAGTTAGTTGGAGAATGCCTCCAAGACAAAACCGCCATTATTGCCCATATGCTGTGCTGGCCATTGATGTGGTTATTTGGTCCTGAAGCTGGTGTTGGGTCATCAATTAATGTTTTTCTTTGGCATCCTCACAGGGCTCAGTGCTCTCCAAAAATATGAGAGCTAGCTCTCAGGGATAATGGTTTTAGGTCACTTGAAGCTCTATTTCTCCAAATCCTGTGTCCAAAGTGTGTTCTGTCTTTAGCAGTAGGGTCTTAGCTTCAAGTTCTGGGAGGCAATCAAGGGCTGTGGCAATAGCCAGTGCAATTTTGGGAGTCTCTTGGACTACCTTGGCCAACAACTCAAAGGACAGTTTCTCTTGTCTGTCATTGTTTCTTGTTATGTAGCCTTTAATTATACACATGGACTCATGTACAGATACTGTATGTGCAATTTGCCATTAGGTTGTTGAACTAATACTAAGGTCAAGAATCAATAAATGGGACATCAATAAACTAAAAAGCTTCTGTACAGCAAAAGAAACAACTAAGGAAATGAAGAGAAAACACATAGAGTGAGAGAAAATCTTCAACAGTAACACATCTGACTGAGGTTTAAGATCCATAATATATAAGACTCAAAAACTAAGAATCAAGAAAGAAAGTAACCCAATGGAAAGATGGGCTAAGGACTTAAAAGTAGTTCTTAATAAAAGAAATAAAGATAGCTAAGAAACATCTTAAAGGTGTTCAACATCGTAATTAGATAAATGCAAATTAAACCTTTTTAAATATTTCATATTACCCCAGTCAGACCAGCTAAGATCAAGAGATCAAATGATACCAATGCTAAAAGAATGTTGGAAAGGGGAATGCTCATCCATTGCTGGTGGGATTGCAAACTCAGGCAATCCCTATTGAAAGCAGTGTGGAGAACTCAAAAACACTAAAAATGAACCTACCATTTGACCCAGTTATACCACTCCTAAGCATATACCGAAAGGACTCATCCTAATGTGTTGTACATCAATGTTTGTTGTTGCTTTTTTCACAATAGCTATGAGATGGAAGCAACCTAAGTGTACCTCAACTGACAAGTGGATCATGAAAATGTGGTACAATTACACAATGGCGTTCTTCTCAGTGGTTAAAAAAAGATGAAATCATGAATTTGCAAGTAAATAGATGAAACTAGAAACTGTCATATTAAGTGAAATAACACAGACTCAGAAAAACAATGTATGTTCTCCCTCAAATGAGGATCCAGGCACCAAATCATATGTGAGTATCTATAAAGATGTAATTGCTGGAGACAGCTTAATGAAAAGGACCCAGGGTAAAGGTAAAAAAAGAACCAGAGAGAGAGAAGAACAGTAGGAGGCAGGTGTTACTAAGGGACAAATTGATAAAAATGGGGCCATTTAAATGGTAGGGGAAAGGGAGGCGTCTACAAGGGACCTTGGTGATAATGGAAAAGAAGGTGCTTCAGAGAGGGTGGGGACCATAGGAGACTGATATTACCAAGGGGGAAATGGTGAAAATGGAGATAATTTAAATGGGGGAAACCATTGTGGAAGAGTTAGGGAGGGAGAGAGAGGAGAGATAAACAATATCTAGCTAGATTTTAGAAGGAATCATATTAGTCCAAAAATCTTTTTGTGTTTCTTTGATGTGTTTTGCACATCTGTAAGGATGGACATGCCTTCCAGTTTAATTTCCCCCTTTTCTAAATCTATTTTGTTTTTGCTATATTTTGTTTTCTGTGTGTTCTCCTAGATTAATTAATTAGCAATTACATTTATCACAGATATTTAAGGAGAAGACACTACTCTGCCTGTCCTCATTGTTTTTCATTTGGTAGTTTATGTTTACCATAGCTCTAAGAGATCTTTTTACAAAATATTTGTGTTCCTTGTGGATGAGGTCTGGATCCAGCATTTCCAGGTCCTTGTAACTAAAATATGGACTCAGATTGCAAAATAGCAAAGAAACACTTTTCAAAGTAAAATGATAGTACATATTAGAAGTACAGTCCATGGTGACAGAGTATGACATGAGTAAGAGTTCTCAAGAACTTTGATTATTGTACATAATTTCCTTTCATTGAGTCCAAAAGAAAGAACAGTTTAATTGAGAAAATATGTAGCTGCTGCACTAAATGCCCCTGCCCCAGGAAACTGGTGCTCATTCAGGGTCTTGCAG
Organism: Nannospalax galili; assembly: GCF_000622305.1. NCBI lineage: Eukaryota > Metazoa > Chordata > Mammalia > Rodentia > Spalacidae > Nannospalax > Nannospalax galili. Next base: position 3,635,345 of record NW_008359324.1, read on the forward strand.
TCCTGACGTGGATTGAAAAAACTGACATACCACATTCTATTTGAGTTTTGAAAAGTTTATGACATCCTGGAAGGGGTAAATTACAAACACATGAAATGATGCAATCAGTGTGTCCTGCTCCTGATCTCTCCCAGCTTTTAGCTGATATATGCCTGCTGTTCTGCGTCTTCATTCCCCATGTTCAATATGGCAACAGAGCCACCCTGTTCCCAGTGAGCTCAGTGTGGGCCTCTAGACCCCTCCTCCATCAATTCTAGCTTTTCAGAGGAACACTCCACCCCTTTCCTGCAGCTCTTACAAACTTTCCACCCTACGCTTCCCCAAGGGTCCCTGAGCCTCGCAGGGGGTAACAGATACAGGATGATCTCTCTTGTATAGTAGCAAGATCTTGCCCACTTGGGCCTCCCCATCATTCATCTTCAAGATGTGGTTGCTGATCTATCTCAGTGGTGTCTTCCCTATTTTAAAGTCAAATGGAAGAAAGTAGATACATCTAAACAAACACAGATGTAAATACAAATACATAGAAGATATTCCAGCAGGTGTACTGCATTTATCAAAGAGCATATCTGCAGGTGGCTTCCTGGCTGGGGCCAATAGCTTTCCCTGACACAAGGGGTTTCCCTGGTCTACAGTATGAGAAGTGTGTTCCACCCCTAGGAGCAGGCCTTATCCAATTAAAAATTTGATGGTTGTACATGTATTAGTCGAGCCATTATTGCACCAGCAGGCATTACTTGGCATGTCAATAGTGTGCAGCTCACCAGTTCCATTGTTGAGCAGAATCATAGGAGATCCTATTATCTCAACCATCTGCTTAGCACGTTCAGGCACTATGAAAGCCATCCATCCAGTGGCATGTTTTCAGCTTAGTCTCGGCTCTGTCTCTCCTCCTTGTTCACATCATGTATTTTATTTGCATTACAGCCCTATTGAAGTTTCTATTTTACAACTGACACTAGTGGCAATAACATTGGTTAATTTGAAGACCTCTAGGATCTCTCTGTCCAACAGCTCATAAGGGGGCAACCAATCCCTGGTACTGTAATTTTTTCTTAACAATTGAACATGTTTGGGAGCATTTGTTTTTATTTTTATGCAGAATTAAGTGTTGTAAGCTGTTTCCAATCATCTTGGTGGGTATCACTTGGGTCTTATCCAACCATAAAGTTCCCAAGAATCTTACAGCTATAGTGGCCCTTGTTTCTTCAGGTGTACTTGATGTCTTTCAAATGGATTTCACATCTGTGAAACACTCAAAAGTTAACATCATTTATTAAATCAATCATAGACAAGGTCTAAGACAGCATGGAAATATTTTACCCATTTGTATTGTTTTCTCCATAGATCTCTGTTTGATACCATAGCATAGGTAAGAAGCATTAACTTGATTATTTTGTTGCCATCTTCAGTTATCCTTTTGGAGTCCTTCCAAATTCTGGGAATTTTACATGGAGTCTCTTTTTATCTATTTATCCTTGATACATTTACAGGTGCTGGCTCAAGTTTTCTGTCCCTACACGGGGCTCAGGAGGTAGTGGGTCCCTCTTGTCCTTGCTGCACTTGTTGGTTTCCTGAGTCAGGCATGTCTTGGGTCTGCATCCTGGTTGTCGCAATATGGTACCTCTTCATTGAGCATACCTAGATGTTGCGGGAGGCCCTGATGGGAGAAACTGCCTCCACCACTAGCATCACCTTTCTCAGGAGAGAAATGTACCTTGTTTAATCTTTGGGAATATTTAACCACCCCAGCACAGTTTTTATCTTCTGAATGCCTTCTGTGAACTGTTCTTCAGGTTTTAAAGCCTACCAGAAACTCCTTAGTACTGATTTTTTTTTTTTTTAAGCAACGTTTCTTTGGGAATTTGGTTTTGACATAAATCTTGCCATATTCGTCTTTGAATAACTCAAACAGATCATTTATTTTCTCATGCTCTTTTTATATCTCTTGTAGGTTGTTCTACAGATATATTTTACACACTAGTTTGAGTCACTTAGACCTGCCAAAGTCGCCCTCACTTTACAAAGATTCTGTCCCACTTAAGGACTTAGCAAAACCATTAAAGCTCTATACCATTCTCGAGGTCATAGTTGAATTAAGCTTTCCTTTATATATCTGGTGAACACCGCCCTATCTGGCCCAGCAAACTGGGCATTATATATTGATTTTCTCATACCTATTCCTTTCAGTAATGCCTTTCCCTCTTTTATAGTCCTCAAGCCCCTGCTAATCATGAGACTCTCCATTGGTGATGATCACGTATCTTTAATACCTTGCAAAAGCCATTCCATTAGGGACTGCTTCCCCATGCATTGGCCTATGTTAAACAGCCTACGTCTCAATGATGGACGGGTGGTTATATAATTCAGTTGTGATGCTTCTTAAGGACTTAAACTGACATCCTTTGCTCCCATGTCCCATACTTTCATGAGCCACCTGTTGAGGGGCTCTTTAATTGCTTGTTTGAAAGTTTTTCCTAATCCGAATAGCTCCCAATAGCTAAGAATATTTTCTCCTTGATTAATACTATTAATTCTTTTCTATTTTTGCATCAAAGGTTGAATCTAAGGGGAAGCTTTAACTATTTTTATTTCTAGATCATTTCTTTTCTCATTACTTTTTTTTGTGGGGGAGTCTTTGATTCCTAGTCCCCTAACCTTATGCAAGTTAAAATTTCCCATTTTTCCTCTCTCTCAAGCTCTGAGGCTGAGACTGAATTTGCCACTAACTCCTTAGTCTTTATAGCCTCCCTGAGGCCTTTGCAGTGGACATATATTTTATTATGCACAAAAGAGGCCAGACCTTCTCTCTGGATTCTTCTTTTGCATCCAAGTCTTGTAATTTTTTTTCTAGCCTCTCTATTATCCTTAATAAGTTTTCAGACACGCATGGAGGTGGTCCTCATTTTTCAAGTAACTGAGCTCTTTTCCAACATTTGCAGGATGGCTGAGACCCAGATGATTCCCCCTTTGAATCTGTCCATGTCTGCATGGCCCATATCATTTTAGTTACATATTCTTTGATCCATTGTATAACCAATGTGAGTACTGCTAACCCCATTGCTTTTCTCAAATTCCTGCAATTTGTTGTTTCGAGCATCTTCCTGCTGGGCTATGTCAATTTGTTGCACTAAATTTTCCCCTACCTACTGAGAGACCTGTGCTCACTCAGGGTCTTTTGGTCTTTACATAGCTTATGACTTTTGGGAGTGTGTGACTTATGAAGGCATGACACGCCACCATGAGCATGTCCCAACCCCTGTCTCTCCCAGCTTTTCATGTGCCCTTTGCCTCTGGTTCTGAGACTTTGTTCCCCATGTTCACAATAGAGATGGCACCACCCTTCTTCCCAGTGCCCTCAGTGTGAGTCTCTAGACCCACCCTTGTCCCCGACCGCTTTCAGTCTCGCCGGCAAGAACGACGCGGGAGGACAAGTCAGGATCCTTCTGCAGCAGTTTATTGTATGCGCATCTTACACTCTTAGAAGCTTAAAGACCGAAGACGCCGAGAAGCGGGAGAGCGGTTGCTTATATAGTCTAAAGGTCCCATCTATGACGTATAAGAAGCGGATTGGTTGCTGGAGATCACCCCACGGGAGGAGGTGAGGGAGAGCAGGCTCTTGTGCATGCCCCTTATGGGCGCAGCAGGATGTTTACTGTTAAGAAGGTCCGGATACCGGCGCCATCTTGTAATGGCGGCGGAGGCTGTGGCTCTCCACACACCCTCTCAATCAATTCTAGCTTTTCAGAGGAGCTTCTGGATTAGAGTAGCACAGATAGTTTTCTCTTCTAATCGACAGGTTTGGATGATGCTCACTGTTCATCTATTTTCCCTGGATGGATCTGATTTAATCATGTGCATACCCAATTATACATGAACAAAAGTTGGTAAATAGGGGATTCTTTGTAAGTGTTCACCTTGAGGACACATTTTGCCTCCTTGTGCATAAACTTGAAAGAAATTCATGCCAGATGGGGCCATCGCTCTTGACTTCAGTACATCGTCTCTGACATATTTAAAAGAGATGATTAAGGAATTGCTAATTTTAGTGTAGCTTATTTCCATTGTTTTAAGAAGCTATACCTTCAACCAGTGCATGCAGTAACCCAGGTACATTATTTTGGAGATGGGTATCTGCAAAACCCAAGTCAAGTAGAATTTCAGGTTGCCTTACTATCTATCCTCAATGCTTGTTCATTTCCTTTGCATGCTCAGAATGGTTCTGAGACAACATCACTGGGGAACTGGCTGGAAAAAGCATGATTGATAGTTATTGTAGAGCAAGGAATATCAGTATTAAAGAAGTAAGATTAAAAGAGAATGGTGGAATTAAAGAAAATGAAGTAGAGTGTGAATTTGGCTGAAGGTATAAGAGGAAGCAGAAAGACTGTTTTTAAAAGTAGAGAAAAGAAAATTTTTGTAAAACTGTGGGCAGTAATAAAGGTCTGTTCTGATGAGATAAATGTTAAATCCGATTGTATTAACAATGGATAAACACAATTGCTGGTAGCTATTTTAAAAAATAACTAATTAGAAAGAGCCTAAACTAAAACATTGGGAAAGAAGACAAAAAGACAAATATTCAACATTTACATGTACATATAAAACAACACACACACACATGCACACACACACACACACACACACACACAAGCTAAGAAAATAAGCAAAAAGACAATAATGTGATTCTGGTCTGCCCTTTGTGTTTTGTTTTGTTTTCAGTAACCCATGTTTCACTCCAAAATACATGGATCCACACAAATGTGAAGTTCACTCGAATACAGCATTGTTGCTGACTCATGGATGATGTGCTAAGGTGATGCTGTACATGCTCCATGATGAAGAGGCAAAGGGTAGGGCACCAGCCTCCTCTGTGCTGATCTTAATAATCTCTTATTATGATCTTGAATTATAATCTACTTTCCATTGAGACTCTGATGAATAAACAATCATCATGTGAGATTATGCATTTAAAAGAAACAGGAAACTGTAGGTTATTATAGCAGTCACTGTTCAGATGTTCTTGCTTCTTGCTGTGTGTGTTTTTATATTAGATAGATTCCCACTGAAACTGGCCAACAGCCCATGGAATACAGATGATGCAGAGACCCAAAAATTCAGTGCCTTGCCACAACATGTGGAAGATCCCAACACCTACCACCCTCTCCAAGACTCAGGGACTTTTGTGGAAGAGATTGGCAGAAAGAATATAAGAGCCTGAGGGAGGGGTGGAGTGTTAACTGGAAACATCCTCTGACAACTATGCTTGCAAGCAGTAGTAACAACTCCTTCCTACTCACCAAGGAGTCAAGGGAGGAGTCACTGACCCCTCCCTCCCAATCATTAGACCTTAGCTGCATGTGCAGGGAAGGGCAAAGGATATATATCTCAGCAAATATGCTGAGAACACCAAAAGGCTCCACTCTCACCTTTTTGTGGGGCTGTCAAGAGGTCATGGGATCTGTGTTTGTGAACTCTACAGTATAGCGGTAAATGTGGGACTCCCTCTCTTCTGTAAATAAATCCCTACCCTATGCTCTGTTAAAAATATAATAATAAGGGGCTGGAGAGATGGCTCAGTGGTTAAGAATACTGGTTGTTCTTGCAGAAGACTCAAGCTCGAACTGAATCCTAGCACCCACATGGTAGCTAACAACTGTTCCTAACTCCAGTTCCAAGGGATCCAACAGCCTCTTCTGTCCTCCATGGGCATTGCATGACATGGGTGCACTTACCTACATCTAGGCAATACATGCATACACTTTAAATAAAGATAATGATGTATTTTAAAATAATAATAACAAAGTTAGGTAGTGGTATTGCTGTAGTTCCAACATCAAGCTGATTTCTTGAGAGACTGTGAGGTTCTGGTTACTGTCTTTATTTAAGCCCTTTATATTTATGCTTCAGGAGAATTCTACTTTATTTTCCTACTGCTTCAATCTTTTCTCTGTTTCCTCTTCTGTAACTAAGTTTTCCTCACTTATTAGTTTTCAGGTGATACCATTTTTAAAATATTTCTTTGTATTTCTGTAGAAAGAGTATCTCTACAGCCACCACTTAACATGTTCACAAACTAATATTTCAAATCTCATTTACAAGCTTCTACCTCATCCCTTTATTTCTGATTCCCCATGTCCAATAATTTTCCATAAATGTGTAGTTAACGAAAAATATTTTCTTACTTGTCTAAATCTCCAGCATTTAAAATATAAATTTTAGAATCAGTTTTCTTTCAAAAAATAAAATAGCATTATTTCAGATTTGGCACAAGTATAGTGTTTATCTCAAGGTCTTTATTTTCATACAATGCTTAATTTTGATTTTAAAGCACCACAAAAATACCAATGTCCTTAGTTCCAGGGAGTGGTGCTCCTTACACCCAAAGGGAATCAACATTTATAGCCCACAAAGGAAACAAGACTCTGGCTAAACTCCACCAGGATAAAGAACACTGCTACTGAAATCTGGCCCCATTTTAGCTCTTCTGCATTCCAAGTTACAGGAAAATTTCTACAAGCAAAAATAATTTTGCTATCTTATTTCAATTAAAATAAGGCAACTTTAGGGCTTGGTAGTCATTTTTTCACTGCATTTTATGCTCATTCTAATTATGCTATAAAAAAACACATATAGATTTTAAATTGCATTATTTGAGTGAAATTTTCCTTATTAGAACCCTGATGAAACTCTTAAAATTCTTGATTAGAGGTAATGAAGAGAATTAGAAATGACTTTCTTTGTGAGGTGCCGATTTTACAAAAGAAGATGGATTAGTCTCTTTGCTATCTAGTCCCTGAGCTCCATTTAAAATGATCAAATGTACTTATGATCACAGGAAATCTCCAGTGTGCTTTTGTAGTCCATCAGTGCACAAAATCAGCATTTTTTTCAATTAGTGTAAAGAGCAAGTGGCTGTACAAATTTTTCTCTTAAGAAGATGACTGAATTAGTTAGAAGACTGGTCTCCAGTGGAGCAGCTAGAGCAGAGCTGATATTAATTCCTTTTTTTCCTATTCTATGTCACTGAAGAGCATATCGAATAATGTGTGAATTGAGATATTAAAACCAAACCAATAAATTCATTTGTCTTAAAGAGTAATCAGCCTATATCTGAATCATGGTTTTAGATTGTGTATGTAGATATGGAATGCTATTTTATTTTATTTGTTTACTTTTTCTTTCATTTTATTTTGCTTTTTTTGAGACGGGGTCTACCTGCAGCCACAGTTGGCCTTAATCTCATAGAGACCCGCCTGTTTCTGCCTCAGTATTTCTGGGATTAAAAGCATGCACCACCATGCCTGGTCTTACAAAGATATTTTAATGATTTCATTTAAATGTAATGTCGAAAAGAAGTTATGAATGGTGCTCCAACATTGACTTCACTAATGTATGACCTATGTTCATTTATGCAATTAGAATACCACTGTAATGAGCCTACGAGTTTTAGAAAATAACTACAGTGCCTCTACCTCACATCTTTTACCCTACCACCCAGGAACATGAGAAAGCAGGATTTGTAGTAGCTTGTGGCCAGCTTGGACTACACCATAAATTTCAGGTCATCCTGGACTACAGAATACAGTTGTGTTTAAAGAATGAAGAAGATAGTCACTGTATTATGTACTTTTATTTTGTCAGCCTTCCTCTGTGCAAGAAAGCAAAATTTACATGAATACAGCACAGAAGTGGGGAAATAGGTAAGAAGTCCTAACATTAGCTGAGGAGCCATTGGTAGGTGATCACTGCTGGATGAGGTAGAGTTGGTTTTCTTTAAAGAAGTGATGCTAGACAGGATGAACTCACACCAATGGACATCTAGACACACAAACTTGACTTCATAAATCTTAACATATATGTTGTATTTTTGTATGGTTTGTGTTCGCATAGGTCTTGTGCATTCTGCCACCATTGCTGTAAGTTCATATGGGCATGTTCTAAAAAGCCTGGAAAACGGTTTCCATGTGGTTATCCACCACCAGTGACTCTGACGGTCTTTTTTTTCCACTCTTCCATAATGGTCCCTGATCCCTGGGTGGCTGAGTTTAAGATAGGAAGCACTCTCCTATATTCCAGGGACCCACACTTTTCAGTTTCTTATTCTATACCTTTTGGCAAGTTATGGTTTTCTCTGTTAATAATACAACATATTTATGTTAATATATTATATATGTTAATATGTATGTTAATAATACAACATATGGTGATATGTTGTATGAGGAAGAGTCACTGGTGAGAGTTGAGATATACATTAAAATTCTACCTAACCCCTGTTCTGCTATGTTTCCTGAGCCTTGGGTATTAAGGTTCCATTGCTGGGCATCTCTCATATTCTGTGTGTTTATGGAACTGTGTAATAATCTCTATCTGTTGCAATAAAAAGCTTCTTTGATGAATGGATGAGAGGTATACTTGTCTTTAAATATAAGAATACCTATTTATTACACAGCAAGAAATTATTTTTGTCTAGGAATGTGACAGACACAGTCATAGGTTATTCCCTAGGATCTATGATCTCTCTATCTATTTGTGTATTTAGCTAAGTTTATAGTACTACAAGTGAATTCACTCCCATTAAGTGAGACAAGTTCATTTGAATAGCTGTTGATTATGTCCCAGATAAATGTGCCACTAATGCAGCAATATAGTTTGATACACCAGTCATAGCTGTTAGGCTTTACAGCTGTAGCTGGATCATTGAATTTCTCCCTTAGCAGCTGGCATAATATCCTCATACACTAGAGAACTATTCTTTAGGGAGGAGGTTTCCAGATGAGTTCCAGATCCATCGTTCCAAGTCCTGTGTCCAAAATATGCTCTGTATTCAGCAATAGGATTACTTTCAAGTTCTGGGAGGAAATCAAGGAAGGACCCCTAGAGAGGGGGATAGTAAGAGACAGGTGTTTCTAAGGAGAAAAATGAGAAAAATGAGGGTATTGAACTGGGAATGGAGGAGGGAGGGCCATGGAAATCATGGGGGTAAAGAAAAGGGAGTTCAAATGTGTGTGTGTCGGGGAGGTAATAAAAGATAGGCATTATAAATAGAAATGGAGAAAATGGAGGTACTTTAACTGGAGAGGGAGGAGGGAGACAGGGAGAGAGAGAGAGGAAAGAAAAGAGATAAATGCCTTGATGGTGTGAAAACCCAGTAGGAAATGTATTAGTTCAAAAGCCTGCTGAAAAACACACACACAATAAATATATATGAGTGTATATGTGAAGCTATAGTCCATATAACAACAAATAAAATGCCAGAGCCGAGGACGCTCCTTAGAGTTGTTGGTCAGGATAATCCAAGAGAATCCCAAAATTAATTCTCATTTTTCTCTTACTTTCCTCTTAAAGTACCCAGAATTTTTTTTTCAGATGATGCTCCCTTTTATTTTTTATATTCTTTACATTCTAAAAATGCGATTTGATTATTGACCCCACTTTTTGAAGTGAGTCAGATCAGTAACATTTATACACAAAAATTAAAATGATTCAACAAGGAATAGGAAAAAAAACCCCTCAGTTTGTTAAGCCTACCATCAAACAAGAGCAGAAGCAGAAAGTCACATATGCTTCCATGTATCAAAGGGATGACAGCACACAAGTATGCATCTGGAATGTGTCTAAAAATCATATCTTCACTGATTCTTTTAGTGGTTTGAATAATTGTCCCCCATAGACTCCAAGTATTTGTATATTTTTTCTCCTGTTGGTGGTGCTGTTTTGAGAGGTCTTATTAGGTGTGACCTTGCTGGAGAAAGTATGTCACTGGGGGACGGGACTGAAAGTATGTAGCAGTCATGCCCACTTCTAGTCTGTCACTCTCAGCTTCCTGTTCTTGTTTGAAGATGTGAATGCTCAGTTTTCTGCTACAGTCACATCCTGCCACCATACCTTCCCTTGCCATTATCAACTCTGTCTCTGGAACTGTAAGCCAAATAAACTCTTCTCTCTATAAGTGGCCTTGATCATAGTGATTTATCACAGCAAAAGAAAAGCACCTCACACAATGCTTTGGAAGGTGGTAGAACTTCAGGTCATTGGAATCCCCTTGGAAAGTACTGTAGGGCCCTGGTCGTATTCTTTTATTCTTTACGTCCTGGTTTTGAGATGAGAGCCTTTGCTATTTCTTTCATTGTATTTTGGTGGCTTTCTTGTCATTGGCCAAAAATCAACAGAAACAAATCTGCAAAGAAAAACACCTTTTCTCACTGTAAGCTGATCTTGTATTTGTTATAGAGATAGAAATCTGATTAGTAGAAGAAAAACTGAAAAGTTTGGTAGCACATTATGGCAACAAGATGCTTTCTAGATGACTAGGTATTGTCATTTGTGACATCCTTTAGATGGTAACATGGGGTTAGTGCCACATTTAATGGGTGATGTAGATAATGAGTTCAAGTTAAGAAAGAAATCAGACATTTGAGAGAGAGAAATAGAGAGAGAGAGAGAGCAGAAATGTTGATATTAAAGTAAGAGGACAATGTAATGAGAAATGAAAACTGATATTTTGATGGAAATATCAAATTCCAATGCTAGAGTAATATTCCATGGAAATTTAATGAGCTACAATCACTGCATTTTTGAGCTTAAGAAAACTTATATAGAATCAAGCATTGGTTCAAGAGTACAATTTTCACACAAAGTTATTTTAGCCACCATGTTTCTCTATTTCTTTACCTCTCATAAATCAAACACAAATTTATCAAAATCTCCTTGTCCTAAAAACTTACCTGAATTTGTCAATGAGGAGCAACATAACTGTTTTCTGACACTACAAATGATACATGGTCTATTTAAGCAGGATTCTCAACTAGATAGAGGAAGAGGGAGGAAACCTACACAATGTTCCATCTTCTGTTGATAGCATAGTCCAATTCAAGCATGAGGAATAATTTCTGAAAACACATGCATTTCCCAGGCATGCATTTCTAGAGGATTTGATTATTACTAAGAGATAGGAAATGAACAGAGAGTAGATATGACAAATAGGCAGAAGAGATTACATTTATTGTTATTAGGTGTCATCTCTTAGACCTTGGTGCAAATTTTTTCTATCATTTTTTTCTCTAGATCAAGTTTTGTATTACTAAGTTTAGCTTCAAGATGAAGAAATCTGTCAAACTCTTCTAAACAAAAAGGAATTTTATGTGTGAATTGGGTTATTTTTAAAGCTATTAAATGGATTGAATAAAGTTCAGCCATAACAAATGTCTCAGAATTTCATCTTATGTCTTCTTGACTTGATCAATAAAGGACTTAAGAATGAAAGAGAATGGGTGTAATGTGTTAGTGACAGCTCACTTAAGGAAGATGGAAACCATACTGGCTATCTTGACAGAAAGCATGTAACAGAACAAATTGGTAAAATATAGTGGAGAACGTAAATGGCAAATTGGAAAGAAGTGAAGAAAGGTCAGTCAGGTAAGTCAAGATCCAAGCCTTTAAAGACAGGGCAATGAACTCACAGATTATTCAGAATTTATGGTCCAAAGGAGAGGATCCCTGTGTAATTGGGAGTCAGGAATTCAAAGTGATCCCTGTGGTATCCCAGGACACTACAGTAAGGTCCTGTGATAGCCAAGGATTTTGGAAAGGTATTTTTGTCACTCAAAACAAGACACTACAAACTATGTCAGAACCTAAAAGTAATCATCCCCAGAGTTAACACTAAGATTCCTCAAGAGGTGCCACAGGTGTCATGTGTACTCAGAGGAGCTAAGACACTCAATGGAGCGATAAGTCACCATAGTGCCAGTTAGCCCCCACAGGACCTGGAATCTGAAGAGGGTGATTGAAAAACATACCAAATAATCAAGAAAATTGAAAACACTCCCTCAGCCAGCCTCACAGCAAAATTAACTATGACACTGACAGTTCTTTCTCTTACTGCCTTTCAGAATCAACACTCACCCACCCCAGGGTCTACACTGGAACGGCAGAAGAGAAATCAACAGGACACAGAATTATGAATTTCCAACTACCCACAACAACATCAAAAGTCAAAGAGTTGAATTAAAACTGAGTTTTAAATAGCTTCCTAAGCAGCAAAAATAAAGCACATAATTTCAGACTATAATTAAGACTACTGAACCTCGGAAATATCCTGGCTTTATGGCTCAGTGTGAAAAAGAGATAAAGCAACATTTACCTTTATAGCTGCGCATAGAGTAACCTAATCAGTGATAATTGCACAATAAATAACCTAATATAATAATTGACTTATGGGACTCTATTTGGACCTGTTTTGAAAATTTGTGTTTACATCCTACTTCCCTGGCAGGGGTGTATGTCAAGGGAGGCAAATACCAGGAAGCGATATAATAAGCTATGAATGACCATACACTTATAGCCCCTTCTTCAATGTCAGGCTGAGTCTTATTCTCCTCCTCTAGCATTTGGATTACACTAAGGATTCGATTAATCACATGGAGCAAAAATAGCACTCTATGATGTCTGAAGCAAGGAGGACATAAGACTCTCTATAGCTTCTACCCAGACTTTTGTTAACACGCACTCAGGAATCCCTGAAAGCATTTAGGAAGTTTGACTGCAACACTGCAGATAGTCGATGTGGTCCTCTAATAAACTGCCTCAACTGTGCCCAGTTTCCAACTGTTCCTCCCTAATTACCACTTTTCTGCCCCTCAAAAACAAAAAAACCAAAAAACAGCATGTGGTATCTATTGATAACATATGGGTTAGAATAGCCAACCTGCCTAAACTCATGGCTCAAAAATTGATGATATGTAATACAATGAAACTAATTTTGAAGATACAGCAATAGAATTAGCTATATTCAGAATTTCTGATAGCTTTTTTATTTTTTATTCAGTTTTTGGACATTTCATTCAACAGCTCTTAATGGAATTTAGACCCTCTGCCCCCTCCTTGGCCCCCCAAAACCCTCTCTGGATCTCATGTATTCTATCACACATTAAGTCTCATCCAGTCAACCATCTGTGCTGAGATGTCCTTCAGTGCACATTCGTCCACTGGAGTCTAGTCAGTTTTTGACATAACATATGAAATATAGAGCATGAATTTGTCTAATTTATTTCAAACCATCCATTCCACATTATTCTTAAAAGGAAAGTAGACACTAATATAAAAGGTAAAGAGGAGAAAGCAAATAATAAACACGAATAAGCAGAAAGAAAAAATATTAAAATACAACAGAAAGACATTATTTCTGCATAGTCTCAGGAGAAAAATGGACACAAAATTAAATGAAAAATAAGAGGTAATAAAACAACAGAAATGTGGAAAATGTAGTGTAAAACTTCGAGATAATTATATAATGTTTTAAACAAAGAATTTAGGGTATCAGATTGTACAGTCAAAAGTCTGTGACAAATCTGTATTTATGGAAAACAAAGCTCCTTAAAAAATATATCAAACAGTGGCAGGAAAATCTGCATTCAACGAATACAAGATGATCAGAGACTCCAAGAGGAGTGTTATTTAGGAGAGACTAAGAGAAGATACATTTTCATTCTACTTGTAAATTATTAGTGAGAATAAATTGTGTAGGATGGAAAATTTAATAGACAAGCCTAAAAACTCTGAAAGAATGAAGGAGAGTTTCAGAATCATAATTGAGGCAGTATTAAAATATGAGAGCCTGAGAGTCATGGTCTGTGGAAAAATATCAGTCTCTAAATCAAGAGACTAAGATCAGAAATGGAATAAACTCCATGTAAAGGAGACTTAAATTGGAATCTGTATTTTACTCATCTCAGGCATTGACTGAATTAAAACAGTGAGTTCTCTTTTCTGGTTTCTATTGAAAACATAAGCTCTGGGTTGATTAGGAGATTATCATCACAGATAAATCCACTGAAAACATATTGGAACATTTCAGTACAGAGGTCTTGTTTATGTCTTAGTTCCAAAACATCTTTTCTATTGCCAGATCGCCAGGACAGACCGACCACTCATGATTCCTGTGTCGTGGCGATTGAAGCTCAGTATAATATCTCCCTTATTAGATCTATAACTTTCTTTAACATATAGAATGTTGCAAATATGATGAGGATATTGCTCTCCTAGTTATGCAAATTATACCTGTCTTGATACAAAATTCACTTGACAAATCCATATCTGATTTGACAGAGGAAGCTGCCATGTAGAAAGGAGCCTCTATGTGCAGAGAGCAACATCCAAGCAGCAAGAAGTTGAAGTTCTTATTTCTGTAGCCACACACTCAAAAACATTCTGACAGTATTGTGTTGTAGGGTTTATTGATGGATAAATTTAATTAAAAATGGTAAAATATACTACTAGCAAACCATGAAGGGCGTCTGCTTTCTAACATCTTCTTGTGAAATTATACTTTCTTTTTTTGACACGATTCACTGAAAACCATTGAAGGAAAACAATAAGGGGCCTAGTTGTTAACTCACTGCTGGAACAATTACCGTATGTGCAGCTTTGATGTTATCCTTGTAGTCCCTCAAGAAAGAAGAAAAGAAAAGCAATCTGCCACAGCTGCACGGAAAAAAGGCTCAGTCTAGTTTGGCTAGGAATGCCTCATCATTGGCAAATAACACAGTCTCTAGAAGAGAGGCTAGCTACTTACTGTCTTGTAGCACTCATCTTGGCCTCTTTTCTTTTGGGTAGTCCTATTGACCATGTAACAACAGAGTACATCTGAGTATGAGCTGCAATCCATGAGGTCTAAATTCATCTTTTCAGTTCATTACCTCTTTATTAATGTAAACTTTTAACTGAATTTTTGTGCATTTCATACCAAAAATTTTAATCATCTTTATACTCCCTACCCCATCCACATACCCCTCTAAAGTGCCCCACCAGATTTCATGCATTCTGTTATATGTATTAAAGCCTATTGAGACAAGTTAGTGAACCCAGGCATGCCTCAGTGCAAACTCATCCACTGGAGTCTAGTCAGCTTACCTAACAACTCTTCCTTAAAGATGAACTCTCCCTCACTCAGCAGTAAGCAGCTGTCAATCATTCTTTGGCTAAATTTGGAGCCTATTGCCCATTTCCACAGTTCTATGCTGGGTTTTGTCTGATTGAGTTTGCATGGATCTTATGCATGCTGACACCATTGTTCTAAGTTCATACAAGTAAGGTCCCAGGTGCCTGTAAGAATCTGTTTCCTCATGGTCATGTACCTCTTCCCTTGACTTTTACACAATTTCTGCTCCCTCTTCCAAATTTTCCCTGAGCCCTGTTTGGGTGACATTTAATATAGGAATCTTGTTCAGGGACCCACACTCTATACACTTATTTTTTTACAATTTGGGTGCTATAACTATTTGTTTCATCACCCTCTGTTGCATGAAGAAACTTTACTCACAAGAGTTGAGAGATAACATTAGTATTCTTTTTACCCTTTGCTCCATTATGTTCGGTGACCCTTAGCTGTAGACATTCTATTATAGATGTGTCACTTAGGGTTTGAAATCTCACAGACACTTATTCTCTGTGTGTGACCAGTCATGGAGCTATATAATACTCTCTGTCTGATGCAAAAGAAGCTTCTTTGATGAGTGGTGTATTAGTCACTTTTCTGTTGCTGTGATAAAAACACTGACCAAAGCAATTCATAGAGAAAGAGTTTATTTGAGCTTACGGTTCCAGGGGAATTACAGTCCATCATGGCAAGGAGGCGTGGTGGCTGGAGCTGGCTGGAACATGAGCAGCAGAAGCTAAGCTCTCACATCATCACACAGGCACAGGAAGCAAGACAGCAACTGGAGATCTGGCAAGGCTTAAGAACTCTCTAAGCCCAACCCCAGTGGTGTGCTTCCTCCAGGACAGCCACACCTTCTAAAACCTCCCAAAACAGCACCACCATGTGGGGACAAAATGTTCAAATACTTTGAGCCTATGGGGGACAAATTCATTCAAATCACCACAAGTGGTGCCTGGCATACTTATTTAGAAATATAAGAATCCGTATTTAGCATATTCTAAGAAATCACATTTGTCTAGGGATGTGACAGACTTAGTGTTGTCTCTAAGATCTATGACCTCTCCAGCCATGTCTATTTGGCCATGTTTACACTGCCACATATGAATTCTCTCCTATTAAGTGGGCTTTAAAGTTAATTGGGTAGCTGTTGATCACTTCCAAGATAGAAGTGCCTCTACTGTACTAATATAGTTTGCTGTGCTAGTCATTGTTATGATCATTAGGCTTTAAAGTTGGGGTTTGGACACTGACTGATATTCTTCCTTAGCAGCTTGCATACTGTTCTCCAAAATTATAAGAGTTATTGTTCAGGAAGGAGGCTTTCAGGTCAGTTCCAGCTCCATTTCTCCTAGCCCTGATCCCAAAATTTGTCCAGTTTTACCAATAGGGTCTTACTTACCTTCATGTTCTGGGAAGCAATTAAGGGCCATAGTCTCTTGGACTACCCTGATCAACACCTCAAATGGAGATTTCTTCTCTCTGCCTCCTCTGGACTCTGGTGTGATTTCTCCAGGCTTCTGTCGGATTTCTCACGATACAGGTCCAATTTCTCCTCAAAATCTACATTTTTTTTTTCCTGAGCTTTGAAGATTTGGTAACAGTAAAGTTGTGGGGTCATATGAAAAGAGCCATGACATGGTTTGTTTCCTTATTCCAGTGGTAAGTGTTCTGGCAGGAGTGGTGGAAGCCTTTGCAGCAGGTCCATGAAAAGCCCTCTAAATAGATGGCTTCACATTCTCCAGTATCATCTTCATAGTCCTTATCAATTGCAATAATTTATTTCTATGGTTCTGGCTACAAATATTTGAGGATACCCCTCTTTGCTAAGTGGGTCTGCTGAACAGCAGAAAGCAGCATAGTGCATAGCTGACAGATCTAATTGCACTAGTGTCTAAGTGGGGAGCATGAAGCTGTTAAAATATGGAAGATATCATTGGCAAAATGGGTAGCACCAGCATCACTAGAATTTTCCCAGCCCAAGCATGGGATACCAAATCCTCTGAAATTATTTAAATATAAAAATATGAAGTCTGACGTAATGGTGCATATCTTTAATTCTAGCATTTGATAGGCAGAGGCAGGCAAATCTTTGTGACATGGAGGCCAGCCTATATACATATATATA
>NW_008359324.1:3652566-3654509 GCF_000622305.1 Nannospalax galili
TTTCTCATATAAGTTTGAATTAACTGAAAGAAAATAAATAGTTATTGACAGAAACAGTTGTATAAATTCTGCTTTGAAGTTCCCAGAGACTGTTTGCACTAATAAAGAAGACAGATGGATTAAAGTCCTTGTTGATACTATAAACTCAGTTTAAAATAAAATTGAACAAGTGAAATTAAATAATATGAGATTTTACCAAATGATAAAATTTTAACATTGAATATGAAATACTTGTTTTCTACATAAAGTAATTTAATATTTTAACCAGCATATTCTTTGATAGCTTCTTTTTTGATACTGTAATACCCCTTTGGCACAGTAAATTTATCAATCCTTGGTGGCCAAATGCTAAAGAAATGAGTAAATTCTGGAGACAAAAATAGAAAAAGAAAGACTCTCTTTAATTTTCTATTTGACATTGTTTTCGAATATATTGAGGAGCATAAGTTATCACCTGCAAATAATTGGAATTTTGGGCCTCCCGGCAGAGCTAAGAATGATCACTTCAACAATCATTTCCAATTTCCATCCATGCCTACACATGTCTACATAAAGAAACATCAGCTGTTGAAGGAAAAATACTTGAGGGTTCATTGTCTTATAAATATTAAAATTAACTAAGTTGATAAAGTTAGAGATACTATAATTTTACTTCATCTCTTCTTACATGATTTGAATACAGTGCCAAATTATATGTGTGATAAGGAAAAATGAAAGTATATTGAGGAAGTTCTTAAAATAAAATTAGATATGTCTCATGAAACATCTGTGGAAAAATTCGGAAAGTATAATCCAATTGAATAGAACTTGCAAACTTGTAGCTCTGACCACAGGCACATATGATAATTCAGAAATAGAAAGCAAGAAAGACACATATCCTTCAGTCAGAAATGAATAATTTGAGACAAAAGAACAGAATAAAACTTTGGATAAGATCGTTATAGAATTTAATTTAGCTACTGTCAAAAATAGATGTACCTAGTATAATCAAGCTAAACTTAATAGCTTTCATATTATTCTATTTTATCATTGTCACATTAAAACATTTTATTTTTTCTGGTATTTCATTAAGGGAGTTTGTCAGAATTCAGTCTCTCTCCTATATGAAGGTTTGTTTAAGTAACTGAGGAAGTCATCACTGAAAAACTTGAATGAAATCCAAATTACAAATCTCAGGAAGCACTCTGCATTTGTCGGCTAAGACTATCGTGGAATACAGATGTGGAGAGTGAATTGGAACTTATTTCTCACTGTTCTGCAGACTGGAATATGACAGCTAGGACGGCATCATGGTTGTATTTTGGTGATTGCATTCTTATGGCTTGCAGACAATCTCTATGAAAGACTAGAAAGGAAGAGAGGGAGGGAGATAAAGGGAGGAAGAGAGAAAAGGAGGGAGGAGAAAGGAATTGGCTACAGTGTATTTTTATAGGAACCCTATTCTTATTGGGTTAAAGCTATCCCTTTTTGACTACATTACATTTTGCTCTCCCAAAGGTATTATCTCTAAATATAGTCACCATGGGAGTTGACTTTTAATATATTTTTAAGCATTTTTTGAAAGTACAAGCATTTGGCTAATAGCACAAGAATCAAATAATAGTAAGTTGAGAAGGGAAAATTAGTCCAGAAATCAGTTACTATATGTGTGCCACACATTTTAAACATGGAAATAAAATACTTCTACCGTCTATAGGAAGCCACTTCAATGATCAGTTATTAACCGTCATGAGCTTGTTCAGAATAGGTAACACTGCTGGTCAGCATTAAAGATATGTGGACACTTTTTTTTCCTGAAGGAATATGAAAATTAGTTGTCACGATATCATGTAATGAATATTTTGTATCCTCATGATCAGAAGGGAATTTTGGAAGTCTGACCAGAGTACGGAGTAAGGGAATGAGAGAGGAAGGAGGAGGAGGAGGAAGAGGAGGAGGAGGGG
>NW_008359324.1:3654622-3667921 GCF_000622305.1 Nannospalax galili
CCTGTCTCAAAAAAAGGAGAAGGAGAAGGAGAAGAGGAAGAAGAAGAAGAGGAAGAGGAAGAAGAAGGAGGAGGAGGGGGGGAGGAGGAGGAGGAGGAAGAAGAAGAAGAGGAAGAGGAAGAGGAGGAGAAGGAGAGGAGGGGAGGAGGAGGAGGGAAGAGAGAGAAATAAGAGAAAGCCTAGGAAACTGATCGATGGAGGGAGGGAGAAGACATTTGTTAGTACAGAACTAAGATACTATATTCTTTGAGTTCAGCTTCTCCCTGTGCTGGATATCAACGTGTGCTGCTGCTTTTTCGGTGTTTGTCCTGTTTCAAATTAATATATTATGTGAGCCTTTTCATTAACTATGTGGGCCGATTTCTGGGATGTCTGGCTTGGCAATATTCCTGTTTGCTGTAACAACAATGTCACTCTCAAAATTACACTTATATTATTAAGAATAATAAAAGGGATTATAGCAAGAATGGCATTATAATTTTCCATCTAGACCTTTGAAAACCCATTTTTATAATAATTTATTGAGAATTTCATACATGTGTATAAGGTGTTTTGATCAAATCCATGCCCACTCCCTCCCCTCCAACTCCTCCCATATCTTCCCATTACATTTTTTCTGATAAATTCATGGACTCTTCTTTTTTTTGTTAATTTTGGGGGGGCTTTTGGCTACTCTAAAATTTCCCCCCTCTGAAAAGGTAACCTTAAAATCTTTTAAGGATAGGATAAAAGCTCCCAAATAGTTTCAACATTTTTGGCCTTTGGGAAGAAGTATATTGTAAGAGGCCCAAAGACATTTTGACTTTTAGCCAAGAAACTATTTTTCTTTGGGGTCTTTTTACCTTAAGTGTCTAGCCAATTCCTACCTCTTAGTCTTATCATACCATCCTCTGAAGAGGATACCCAACTTGGCTTCTGCCATGCTGAATAGGGATGCAGGGTGAGGTAAGTGGAGTACCCCTTCAGTGAGTTTATCTAAAAGACTCCCAAATTGTATATCTCTTATCTGTAAGAGGAAAAGAAAGTCCTTGACTGGTGAATAGGAGATGTGGAGGACAAGAAAAGGCAAGAGTAATTAGCACTGATCATTCTAGAAGGGAACTAGAAAAAAGTCAGAACAGGGCAATTTTCAAATGTTCATATGAGAGTCCACTGGAATTTCTTGACAAGGGCTTCCAAAAGCATCCCTGTATTGGGTTCCTCCTCATTTTTCTTTTGTCTTCCAAGGCTGGACTCTAGAGTGATGGCTTCAGCATTTGCTTTCAGGTATTTGGAGTGGTTAGAATCAGGGTCAGTTCCCTCTCAAAGGCTTCGAGATAGGGAGAGAAAAAACAAATTTAACCATCATTTTAGAACAATAGTGGGTTTTTTTCCTTAGCTACAGGTGGGCACTACAGTATTGGAGACCAAGATTTGAAATCTTACATCTGAGCAGCACTTTCTGATTAGTAACAAAATCATCAATGAAAAATAATTGTCTAAATAACTTTTTTATGTGAACTTAAGCCTAATGTCTGGTAAGTATAATCCCTTGAACTCTTAAAGAAATATACTTATCACTTTTCTCTTTGGTTATACTTTCTTTATGGGCGTTTAAGGCCAAACAGTTGGACAAAATAAATCAGTTTATTTTTACAGTTAAGGTAATTTGAGGATCTGTTCCTCGGGGGTTACATGGGCTTGGGAGGAGCCCCTGGCTCCTTTCTTTTACCAGTTCTATGTATGTGAAGATAAGACAAAGGTCCAGCTCGCCCATGTCTGGCTTCACTTGGAAGCATGAATGAAATGTTTCCTCTGAGTTGACCCTCCTCTTTGTAGACTGGACACTGGTTCAAGTCCATTTCATGTGATCTCCATGGCCTCCATGTACAAGAGGACAGGAGACTCACCACAGTTATAGGACATTTTGAGGGATATTCCATAGTCCCCTGGAACTTAGTCGACCTTGGAGGGCAAGGGGCAAATAGTGTCCTTTAAGTCCCTCTGACCAGATTACTATAGGCCTCAAAGTATGGCTGTTAAATATCTGATAAGATTAGTTCCACCAGTCTGGTACTTTTAATTACCTTTTGTTATGTAGATAAATCTTGGGTGAAAAACCAAATATTCTCAGATAAAACTTGACTAAATATATTTTGTTCCTTAAACTAGTTGACTAAATTATGACCTTAGAAATTTTAAGATTATGTGTACATTATTTTTGTCTCATCCTTTATATATCATAACAAAGCTAAACAGACCTTCATCACTTGCTTAGACTTTCTCATTATTGATGTGTATTTTGGAAAATGTCTTCATTCCCATATCCTTTTATTATCTTTTTCATTTTCATATTTTTTTCTTTTTATTTTTTTAATAATTATGAGACATAATAGCATTAACATATAATTTATCCATCTGTTGTGAGAATTCTTTTCCTGGGTATACTAAGCAATGCTTATTCCATTTTAATGTTCTAGTGTCAAGCCAATATTTCATTAAAGTTTTACTGGGGAACCAATGAATTTACTGAGCTTACTTACCCAGATAACTGAGGAGTTGCTGAGGTATATGTATGACATGAGAGTATGCACACTGGAAAGCCTTTACTCGGCATGGGTCACACCTTCTCTTCCTAGCCTTCCCCAGATTATATACTTTAGCTCTTCCCTAATCCAGGAGATGATATGTGATTAGGGCCAAATTACATACAATTGGCTGAGAAGAGTGGCTGGATACTCCTGTGAGGGTCCAATGTCCCTGCTTGGCCCACTTTAATGAATGAGCACAACCATCTATATGCCAAACTGTGACAATGTTTAGCGATCAGGCACAGCTGAAGTGGTGATGATGGCAGTTATTTCATGCAGAAGAGAACACTGTATAGGATCATCTTATTAAAAGGATCCAGAATTTAAAGAATTTGGTTCTAGGATTCACATATGATGGAGAACATATGTCATTTGTTTTTTTGGAGTCTGCTTTTTTTCACTTAGTATAACAGTTTATAAATCCATCCATTTACCTACAAATTTCATTATTTTATTTTTCTTTACTGCTGAATAGAACTCCATTTTGTAAATATACCACATTTTTGTTAAGAACTTGTAAGTTGAAAGGCATTTAGGTTGCTTTCATCTCTTAGCTATTGTGAAACAAGCAGCAGTAAACATGGTTGTACAAGTGTCTCTACAATAGGATAAGCCCTTTTGGCATATGCCAAGGAGTGCTATAATCTGGTCATCTTGATAGGTTCATTTTTAGTTTATTAAGAATTCTCCACATCTTTTTCCATAGGGGTTGCACAAGGTGCAATCCCACCAACAATAAATGAGCAGTCTCCTTTCTCCACATCCTCTCTAGCATTTGATGTCATTTATTCTCTTGATCCTAGCCAGTCCGATTGGGAAAGGTAATACCTTAGGCTGGTTTTAATTTGCATTTCCCTAATACTAACACTGGTGAACACTTTTTGAGATGTTTCTTAGTCGTCTTTATTTCTACCTTGGTGAGCACTCTGTTCAGATCTTCAGCCCACCTTTTATTTGGGTCATTCGGTTTCTCGATTCTTTGTTTATTGAGTTCTTTATATACTCTGGATGTTAAAACTCTGTCAGATGTGTCACTGGTGAAGATTTTTTTTTCCAATCTGTGGGTTTTCTCTTCACTTTTTGATTGTTTTTTTTGCTATACAGAGATTTTTAGTTTAATGAGGGCCCATTTGTTGATTGCTGGCCTTAATTCCCAATCAACCTCTGTATGATTTAGAAAATCCTTTTCTATGCCTATATCTTGTAAGCTACTGCCAATATTTTCTTCTAATAGTTTCAAGGTTTCCAGTTTCATGC
This sequence comes from Nannospalax galili, assembly GCF_000622305.1. Taxonomy (NCBI): domain Eukaryota; kingdom Metazoa; phylum Chordata; class Mammalia; order Rodentia; family Spalacidae; genus Nannospalax; species Nannospalax galili. Next base: position 3,658,450 of record NW_008359324.1, read on the forward strand.
CGAGATCTTTGGTCCATTTGGGGTTGACTTTTGTTCAAGGTGAAAGGTAAGAGTCTAGTTTCGTTCTTCTACAGGTGGAGAACCAGTTTTTCCAGCATCATTTGTGAAGATGCTGCCTTTCCCCCATTGTGTGTTCTTGCCACCTTTGTGAAATATCAGGTGGCTGAAAGTGCATGTATTCTGGTTGGGTCTTCAATGATGCTTCAGTGATCTAGGTGTCTATTTTTGTGTTAGTACCATGTTGTTTTTATGACTATAACTCTGTAGTATACTCTGAAATGTAATCCCCTCAGCATTGCTCCTTGTGCTCAGGGTTACCTTGGCTATCTGGGGTCTTTTGTGCTTCCATAAGAATATAAGGATGGCTTTTTCTAATTCTGTGAACTATGTCGTAGGATTTAGGTTTAGATTGCATTGAATTTCTATATTGCTTTGTGTAGGATGTTCATTTTCACAATATTAATTCTACTAAACCATTAGCATGGGGGATCCTTCCATCTCCTGGTGTTTTCCTCAATCTATTCAACTATTTAAAATTTTCACTGTAGAGATTTTTGGTGTCTATGTTCAGATTTATTCCAAGATTTTTTTTTCTTTACAGCAATTGTGAATGGGAGTCTTTCCCTGCATTCTTTCTCCAATTGCTTGTTATTGATATATAAAAAGGCTACGGATTTTTGGAGATTAATTTTATAACCTGCCACTATACTGAAAGTGTTGATCTGTTCTAGAAGTTTTCTGGTGGAGCTTTTGGGATTTCTTAACTATGGTATCATATAGTCCACAAAAAGTGATAGTTTAACCTCTTCTTTTCCAATTAGTACTCCTTTAATTTCAATCTCTTTCTTATCTTATTTCTCTAGTAAGAGTTTCAGGCAGTATGTTGAGAAGGAGTGGGGATAGTGGACATCCTTGTCTGGTTCCTGGTTTTAATGGAAATATTCCAGTTTTTCTCCATTTACAATTATGTTACCTGTGTGTTTGTTGTACATAGCTTTAATTATGTTAAGGTATGTTGCCTCCAGTTTAATTTCCTCTAGGACATTGAACATAAATGCATGCTGAATTTTGTCAAAAACCTTTTCTGCATCTGTTGTGATGACTATGTGGTTCTTGTCTTTGACTCCATTTATACATTTAATGACATTTATTGACTTGCATATATTGAACCATACCTGCATCTCTGGAATAAAGTCTACTTGATCATGGTGAGTGATCTTTTTGATATACATCTGTATTCAGTTTGCAAGTACTTTTTGAGAATTTTTGCATCTATGTTCATTAAGGATATAGGTCTATAGTTTCCTTTTTTGGTTGTGTCTTTACCCTGTTTGTGTATTAGAGTGATACTGGCTTCATAGAAGAATTTGGGAGTACTCTGTCTGTTTCTATCATTTTTAATAATGAAAGTAGTATTGGTTGGAAGTCTTCTTTAAATGTCTGGTAGAATTCTACTGTAAATCGACCTGGGTCTGGGATCTTTTTAGTTGGGAGGTTTGTATTATTGTTTCGATTTCCTTATATGGTATCGGTCTGTTTAAAAAAGGTTGATCTCTTTTCAGTTTAACTTTGGTGGTTCCCATGACTTTAGATATCCATCAATTTCTTTTAGATTTCCAAATTTAATAGCATATAGATTTTTAAAATATTCCCTTATAAAGGTCTGGATCTTTGGAGTGAGTGCTGTGATGTTTCCCCTTTCATTCTGATTATGTTGATTTGGATTTTCTCTTTCTTTCTTTTGGTTAGCTGGGCTGACTAAGGGTCTGTCTATCTTTTTTAGCTTTTCAATGAACCATCTCTGAGATTCTTTGTATTGTTTTCTTTGTTTCTATTTCATTAATTTCTGCTCTCATTTTTGTTATTTCTTCTCTTCTGCTGGGTTTTCATTTCATTTGTTCTTTCCTTTTCAGTGTCTTGAATTGCAGTGTTCGGTCATTTATTTGGACTCTTTCTAATATTTTAATGTAGGTACTAGAGCTATAAAGTTCCCTCTTAGAACTGCTTTTAAAGTGTCTTAGAGGTAGTGTTGTGTTGTATTGTCATTTTTGTTGCATTCCAGGATTTCTTTCTTAATTTCTCCTTTGATCCACTCATTTTTAGGAGTGTGTATTTTAATTGCCATGAGTTCATGTAGTGACTAGGGCTTTGTCCAGTGTTCATTTTGGTCTTTATTGCACTGTGTTCTGATAGAATGCATGGAATTATTTAAATATTTTTGTATTTGTTGAGGTTTCTTTTATGGCCCATTATGTGGTCAATTATTGAAAAAGTTCCATGGTGTGATGAGTAGAAAGGTGTATTCTTTGGTGCTTGGGTAGAATATTCAGATGTCTGTTAGGTCCATTTAATGTATGCTATTATTTAATTTAGACAACTCTGTTTTTATTCTTTGTCCAGTTGACCTGTCTAATGGAGACAGTGGGGTATTGAAGTCCCCTACTATTACTGAATTGGGGTTAATCTGTGCCTCAAAATCCTGTAGTGTTGTCTTTATGAATTTGGGTGCACCAGAGTTTGGTGCATATAAGTTAAGGATTGTAATATCTTCTTGGTTAACTGTTCCTTTGATCAGAATGAAGTGACCCTTCTTATATCTCCTGATTAGCTTTACTTTGAAGTCTATTTTGTCAGATATTAGAATTGCAACCCCTGCTTGCTTCTTAGTGCCATTTGCTTGGAATGTTCTTTTCCATCCTTTTACTTCAAGGTAGCACCTGTCGTTGAAAGTGAGATTGGTTTCTTCAGACAGCAAAGAGATGGATTTTATTTCTTAATCAATGCACTTAGCCTGTGTCTTTTGACTGGGGAGTTCAGTCCATTAATATTTAAGATTATTATTGAAAGATGTTCATTGGCAGCCATCATCCCTTTGATTGCTGTTTGTGTGCTCTAATTTTGTGTTTCCTCAATTATACCTTTATTTATTTTCTTCTGTTGCCTCTCATTGTTTCTCTCTAAGCTCTCTGTATTGCTTCAAGCATTCTTTGAAAGGCTGGTTTTCATGGACATGTACTACTCTTTCAGGCTATTCATGTCATGGAAGATGTTCCTTTCCCCCTCAACTGTAATAGACATTTTTGCTGGGTAAATTATTCTGGGCTGGCATCTATTATGATGTAAAACTGGAAATACCTTGGTCTAGGCCCTTCTGTCTTTTACAGTTTGCATTGATAAGTCAGCTGTAATCCTGATGGGCTTTCTTTTGTATGTGACTTGTTTTTCTTTTGCTGCTTTCAGTATTCTCTCTTTGTTCTGTACATTTAGTGTTTTGACTATGATATGTTGTGGGGAGTTTCTTTTCTGGTCCTGTCTCTTTGGTGTTCTATGTGCTTCCTGTATTTGCATGGGGATGTCTTTCCTTAATTTTGGGAAATTTTCTTCTACAATCCTATTTAAGATCTGGTCAATATCATTAACCTGAAATTCTTCTACTTCCTCTATTACTGTAACCTGTAGATTTGGTCTTTTCATGGTGTTCCACATCTCTTGCATATTCCCTTCCTGTGTTTTTTAAAAAATTTCCATAATATTTGCTTGAGTGGTCCAATTCTTCAACTTTATTCTCCATTGTTGATATTCTGTTTTCCATTTTATTCATTTTAGTGGTGAGGCTTTTCCCTGTTTTTTTCAAGTTGGCTTATTGTAAGCTTTGCACTTCATTTCTGACTGAGTTTTCTTCAATGTTTCTATCTTTTTTGTGAATTCATTCAGAAGTTTATCCCTATATTCTTTTAGTTCTTTCATTTGTTTGTTCATGTGTTCTTTAAATACCATGAACTCCTTGATCATACTTATGATTGTCCTTTTAAATTCAGTGTACTGGGTTATCTCTAGGGGATTCTCCTTGTAGAACTCATCTACAGGACTTGTGGAGTTCGGTGGGGACATAGTGTTTTGGCTTTCTACTTTATTATTCTTTCCTTGTGATTTTGACATATGAATTTCTTTTGTTGTTTGTGGTTATGATATGAGAATTAAGTTGAAGTATGCTCATGTTTGTATTATCAGGGTGCCTAGATGTTTTCCTTAATCGTTTTGTAAAGCTGTTTGGTACAAGTTTCAGGTTCCTTCGGGTTTTATTTTGGATGGAACTGATGGCTTCAGATCAGCTATTCAGGAGCACCCACAGAAGCCCAAGTCAGGTTACAGTCAGGTATACTCAGGATTCCTTCTAAAGTTTGGACCTCTATTAGCAGGACCTCAGAGAAAATTTGGGAAATCTCCTAAGAGGGGAGGAAGATTTTGGGACTCTCTGTTGGTCTGCTGTGTTCTCAGTACTCATGCCAGAGGGAGGCCAGATCCTGGCACTAATTGGCAGACTGCTGAGATCATAGGCTCTACACCAATGTAGGTTGGAACCCATCCTCTCAGGCTGTCTCCTAAGATCTTAGCCTTAGCCTACCAAAGCGAGATCTTCCCTGGGGATTTGGGAGGGGCCTCACAAAATTCCATTTAGGGGAATGCCTATGGAGCAATTAGGGAAAGCTCACCACCACCTGGAGGCAGGGTCCAGGGGCTCTCTGGCACTCCCCTCTGTCTCAGCCCCTGCACCAGAGGTAGGTCAGAATTTGGCACTCTCTGGTGGTCTGCTGAATTACAGCTGCTACACAGATGGAGAAAAACCCATATCTTGAAATAATCTCTACCATGAAAACTTGAAAATGGAATTGTCATTTGAATAGTGAATGTCTTCTGTAATCCTTCACTTCTAAGCTTGATTCTTTTAGTAACTACAAGAAAATGACTTCATTATAAGCCACCTCATGATATATGATATATTATCATATGTCATATATTATATATAATAAGATATACCTCATTGGAAAACATTTTCTAAAATGTTAAAAGAAATAAGAATTGTCACACGCAGAAATATTTTAGGTAAAAAAGTTTTATTACATTGTCTGTAAAATTCTGCTGGGTAGTGCTGAGGAATTTGTTTATTTGTACTAGAACAGCATTTCTGAATATCAAACAATGCATGTCAATCACTGTGGTATATTATAATTTTCATGATTATTTAAAAATAATTAATATAAAGCATATTTTATTGGAAAAAAATCACAGATATTATCTATGGATAATATATTTAATAGTTCCCACAGACTCAGTTTTTGTTTTCCACAAATCACTATTTAACCATACAAAAATCTACATAATAATTTTCAATTTAAATATATAATTGTGCAATTTAATTTCATTAACTGCTTATTTAAAAAATCACAACCATCTTAAGAATCAAGATGTAGAAATATTTCATTTCTTTAAAAAATGTTTTCATGAATAAATTAGTAAGCTTTTAAAAGAATAAAAATATAATTTATTAAATAAAATTTTGGGAGAATCCAGATTGATTTTTAGAAAATGATGAAATAAGGGGAGCTATGTATTTTTAACATCAACCCAAATATTGGACATAGTAGTTCATGTCTGTATTCCCAGCATATAGGATATGGAGGTCATACTCTGCTACATAGCTAGTTTGAAGCCAACCTATCTTCATGTTACATGAGGTCATTTTTCTCTGAGATCCTTTTTTAACCCATTATTTATTCACCCTTCCCAAAATAAATAATAAGCAAAGTTAATATTTTTATTGTGGTATACAGAAAACAATTGCATTTTCATTGCAAGAAAAGGGGAGTAAAAAGGAGTGCGACACATGTGAACTTAGCCTAACAGTTTTTATGGGTGAAAACAATTTCTTTTAAAACATTAGAACCCATGCTAAATTTATGAATCTGTATATTTACATATACATATGTGGAACTTATGTGGCCTGCAATTCACATAATGAATAAAGCTGCTCTCAAACACTTTTACTATTATTCTAAATGTTTCAAATATTTTTAGCTCCATCCTGCTTAATAAATCAAGAATATGTTTGGATAGTTTTTGGCTATTCTATATTCTTGAAAATTAAAAAAACAAAACTTCTAGGCAAACTGGCTAGGTCTCAGGACCTGCTATTGCTGTGATAATCTGCTTCAGTAACAATCTCAGAATTGGCTGACCTGTTTACTTCTGAATATTACAACCAAATAAAGGAGAATTCTTAAGTGGCGCATAATCTTTTGTGTTAAATCTTAATTCCCTGCTGCCTGACAATGCAGAAATAGAATTTGAGATCATTTTGAATCATGCAGTAGAGCATCAAAGCACCAGTCACAGAAAATGGGCAAGCTGAGACTTGTGGGGCTTGCTTTAATTTCTTAGCAGGTGTTTCAAATTTTGTGACGATGGCTCTCTGTCTCCCAAGAAGGTCAAGTCTAAAACATAGAAGGGCAGACTACTTTTATTGATCCTTCTACTGCTGCAGGGCTCACATGCTTCATGTTCAGTATAGAAACTCTATTTTAATAAGCCCTGGTAAGGTCATTTGAGTGTTATAGGGTCATATCTAATCAAGGTATCTGATAATCATAGATACTTTAGTCTTTTCCCATGTGACAATATCATTTCCACTACCCAAGATAAATAAAATAATAGTCACCATTAGAAGATAGAAATAACTGTCTGGATTCAATATAGAAATATTCTCTTTTAATATAATCCTTATTTACTATAAAAAGGGAATATTTTTAAAAGCTTCTCATCAACTTCACATATACAAAGAAAATGGAAAACCTAACAGGAGCACCTTTACAAGACTTCAAACAACAAAAGAACAACAAAACCCAGCTGGGCATAATAGTTCATACCATTAGTCCCAACAGTTTGGAGTCAGAGGCATTCAGACCTCTATTAGTGCAGCCAGCCTGGTCTACATAGCAAGATCTAGGCCAGTTGGGGCTACAGGGACATGCTGTCTCACACAAATCAAGCAAACAGAAACCCAAAACAACATATTCCAAGAGATATTTCAAAGGTAATTGAGTCTTTATTAAATACTTTGGTTTATTTTTCCTTGTATCTGTAGTGAATGGTATAAAAAGAAAATAATTTGAAACAGTAAAATATGCTCAGAAATATAATCTATAAAAATTGTTTATTTTTGGGTCTAAAACACTAAAATGTGTGAATATTAAAACACTTTCACTTTTTTGTTTTAGAATATTTTTATTATCCCAAAGAGAGGCAACTTTTAACACATTTTTTCCAGAAATAACAATGAAGTTTAAGATTTGAGAGGAGGGAGGAAGAATAAGAAATCAAAGGCCAAATAATTTGCCAAAATGTGGTCAACTTTGGTGAAATAATGAAGTTTTCCATTACCTCTGTTCTCTTTTCGATTTTGGAAATCCTCACTAGTTTATTGAGCTTGCTAACAGAGCATAAGGTGGGGGTTTATTTACAGAAGTGTAGTTGCTTCCCCCATTTACAACTGTGCTGCAAAGTCCACACTCAAATACAGATCCTGTGACTTCCAGACAGCTGCACACAATGTCTAGAAAGGTGTCTTGTGGAATTTTCAGCTTCTATATCCTTAACCCCTCCCTCACATGCAGCTAAGTTTGACTGATGAGGTGGAGGGGTAACTGACAACACCCTCTGACTCCTTGATGTGGGTGGAGAAGAGGTGTGACTATAACTTGCTGGCATAGTGGTCAGAGGACACTTCCAGGTAACACTCCACCTCTTCCTCTGGCTCTTACATTCTTTTCTCCAACCTCTTCCTCAAAGGTCGCTGAACCTTGGAGGAGGTGATACATATGGGATGATCTTCCTCCCATTGTGGCAAGGCACTGAACTTTCAGTTCTTTGCATCATCTGTTTTCCATTGGCTATTGGCCCATTTCAGTGGGATTCCATCTACTATAAAAACATAAACAGGAAAATGCAAGAACATCTAGACAGTGGCTGCTGTAATAACTTAACCTATTGGCATAAGCAAAAATGCTTGGACAGTACTTTAGGAGGTGCATCACATCCACCTAACAAAACAATTGTAGTGGCTTCATACTGTTGCCTATATTCTCCCGTGCCACTGGGGATTAGTTTGGTCTACAGTGCTAGATGTGTGTTCTAGCCCTAGGAGTGGACATTATATCCAACAAAAAATTTGTTAGTTGTACATACACTAGATATGCCACTATTGCACCAACAGGAACATCTTGTTTGACATGTTGATAGTGCAGCATCCAGGATCCATCATTATGGGGAACTATTCTCCCCTGTCCACCTGCATATTCCCTTCTGTCATGATGAAAGCCACCCATCCAGTGGCGGAGAGTTTCCAGCTAAATCCAAGCTTAATTTCTCCCTCTCCCAGATTCACATCATGCAGTGTCTTCAGCAATAGGGTTTTGACATCCACGTCCAGTATATAACCAAGATTATTAGCAATGGCCTTTATTACTTTGGGGACCTGTAGGGGCCCTGGCCAATAACTCAGGGGGGCAACCCAAATCTGATACTGCGATTTTCATTTAACAATGGTATGGCTTCTGGAAGGGCTTTCTTCCATCCCCATAGGGATCCTTCTGTGCTTAAGGCTTTTGAATATTTTTTTTTAATTTTTAAAAATTTTTTAACTTAGTTTTTAATTAAAAAAAATTTTTACAGTGTGTTGGAAGAAATTTTTCCTCTTCATTCCCATAGAACTTTGTATAGCCCTCCTTCCTGCTTCCTCTTTAACTACCTGAGAGAAAAGAAAAGTAGGAGAAAAGTGTGACGAGGGAGAAATATGTAAAAAAGCACTTTCACTTTTAAAACATACAGTGGGACATTCTTGTTTAAACTTTATTTGTTGGCTATTAATTGTATTTAGGCTAGTCTACATATTTTCAAAGAGGATTTTTGATACCTTGTATATAAATTCCCTTAAAAATACCAGTCAGCATTATTATGATTATGCAATTAGTTAATATATAATTTGTGATAAAATTATTACAACAGTATTGTTTAACAAACAAGAAGACTAATAGACATCAAAACTAAAATAAAAAGAGATGTGTTGGGGGACTATCTTCATTAATTAGAAAAATATCTGAAATTATATGCTTGATCTTCAAAACCCTGAGAAAATGAGAATTTTCATGTGGGTTGTTGAATAGATATAGACTTCCAAAAATCCAAGACCAGGATATATTATTAATTAAAAAACATAAAAACAATGCATGATTTTGACTTTTAAAAATATTTACACAGTGACAGCAAGGAAACAGAGGTTTTCAAAAGGCTCAGTTACTCATATGAATGCATAGCAATGTTGACAGGATGCACAAGTCCCATGCAAGCTCAAGCCAAACAAAATCTCAGCATAAACATGAGGAAGTGTTTAAGAAAATCCAAACCAACCAAAGGAACTTTTGACAATTGGTGGCTGCTGGGAGAGGGAAAGACAGTTTCTTAAATAGATGAAAACTCTTGGAAGGTTAAGCAGTCTCCAGTGGATAAACCCACACTGAAAGACTTTAGGGACATAAGCCTGATCTATAGGCTCTCTCTCTCTCTCTCTCTCTCTCTCTCTCTCTCTCTCTCTCTCTCTCCACCCAACCTTATGCAAACAAACCTAATGAGATCGGAA
>NW_008359324.1:3667939-3676880 GCF_000622305.1 Nannospalax galili
GAAGTAAGGGCAAGTGTGGATGGGGAGGGGTTCTTAATACCATTATATTATATTGTATGAAGATCCCAGAAACTCAATAAAAATTTCAAAAAAGATGATGCAAACAGTTAAAAATATTTACCCAGTATATTGTTAATATGGATGTTTGTTAACCATTTTATTCTCCTTTGTATTAATTCATCTTGGAAGAAAAACACAGTTTGTCATGCTTTCTCTGGACAAAAAAATATCCTTATCAATTATCTCATGTTTTAACCATTACTTATGATACAGAGCAAGGCAAGTTTTTTGAAAAAGACTTTTGAGAGTTTTGTGCTGCACAATTGTTTGTTTCTAATCAACACAGATTACTCAGAGTAGTAAAATCATAACAAAATTTTTAAAATGCTAACAAAAAATTCTCATGCTTAAACAATATAAAGAGAGGAAAGCCAGTCAAAGGGGTGTTTCATTTCTTGCTGTATATGGGCTTCTTTAAAGGAGCTGTTACAAACAATACCACATATGGCACACTGTATATTCAGGTATACATTTTTCTTTCTTTTACTCTTGCTCCTTTTAAAATTCTTTTGCCAAAGTCTTGTATTTTTTCTCTCACTTAAAAATTTCTCTCATTCATAAGGGAGGTCTTTGGTAAATGTGCAGTCTCAATTGCAATGAAGACCTCAGGATATAGTACAGATGCCAGGGCTGTGGAATGACCAACAGGAATAGCAGCAAATGTGGTATGGAGCCAACCTGAGCCTATGAGATAAGCTGTGTGTGCCCTGGATGGCAGCACCAGAGAAGTGGAGCTGCCAAGGCCTTTGGAGCCCAGTAGATTATACGTGCATCAAAGATGTCTGACATTGAGCTACACAGCTGGAATTTGATTTTACTTAAAGGGTGCCTGGTTCTGCCCTTTTGAAATAAGAGAATATGTGACATTTTTGCAAAAGGGATAAGAGACAGTTTATTCTGGAGCTAAATATGAGTGCTCCTGGCCTGGGAAAACAGGTTCAAGTTACCTCAAATTGCATGTTCCGGTGTAGTAACAGTTGTATTACATGTATTACATTTTTATAGTAAAAGAACAAAGAAACATTATAAATTAAGAAACTTTTCAGATACATTGGTGAATACACTCAGTAGGCAGGTCATACTTAAGGAGGAGTGTTTCTACTCTAGGACTCAGATGCTATCTGATGACATTCTTAGTTTTGACTGGTGTGGGACCTAGAAGTCTGCTAAATTAATACATATTAATTCAGAAACAGAGGAAGGCAAAGTGTGGCTATTTATGGGGTTAAAGATATCCCCAGATAATCTGTTATTAGGCTTTGGATCTGCAACATTCCAAACGATCCACAGTCATTGAAGTGTTAATCAGTTGGTCAGCCTTGCAGAAAATTCAGCACAGGACAAAGGAGTTCTTTCTGAGAACTTTCTTTCACAGTTCCCCTTGTTGGCCAAGAACATTTTTTTGCATTTAGGTGTCACATATTATTTATTCTAGGATGACTTACATTTTCCTAGGATGTTCAAGAAGACTGCTATCTGAAAGACTATCGGGATATAAACAACCTGCAGACTATTCATCTGCAAGAAGAGAGGGTAGCTATGCTGAATGTACTTTCTTCCAGGTTGTTAAGTTAGAACACTTCTGATGTGAGCTAAATAGGAAGAGAGACTCCAGAAGCCACACTAGCAAAGCACCTTCAGAGGAAGGAAAAGTCAGTATTCCACTAACAGTATCCAAAGTTTAGGAGACATTCTGTAGGAAAATGAGCAAGAGGACAACGGAAGATAGTAACACAAGAAGAATATATATTTTCAGATATAAAGATCACAGTCACTTTTTGTGATCTATTTTCCTTCTTCGAATGTACAGCTTAATGTTTTGTCTACTCTTAAAAAAATTTAGTTCTAAGGATGTTAAAGATTTTTCTCTTTTACAAATAAAATAAAATCCTGTAAGAGTGCTTAATATATGTTCTGTAAATATTTTGAGTATCTTACACTACCATATATTAATAATATATATATATATATTTGGAAGACATCATACAGTATAGGTACTGGTTGATGGGAATTCAGAGGACACAAAAGTTTTGTACATATTTACTGCATCTTCAGCAAATATTCTCACTTATCCATTTTCAATTTTTCTCCTGAAAATGGAGATAAAATAGTTTTATTTGAGTTTTAGTGGTATATTTTAAAATACAATTAATATAATAAATGTAAAACCATTTAACAAAGATTAGTTGTGGATTAGTGCTCTGTCATTTCCATATGCCTAACATATTTAACATATTGATGCTGTTAATTTAAATCAGGACTGATTTTTCAGATATTATTTGCAAGTAGGTGGTTGGGATGAGATGGAATTATGTGAAGAAATATATTTCTAAACAATGAATTTTAGAATTGGTAGGGCTCTGCATGTTCTTTTAATTATTTAATCTTTTGTACTTATTCTAATAACACTTTTTCCATTTTCAATGCAATATAAAGTAAAAGAGTTCACACTTTTTACTCAAAATTTAAATAATAAATGAAAATGAGGACATTTCTGATAATAATTTGTGAATTCAGAAAACAAGGTCCTCCATCTTCCAAGAGCTGTGTGGTGACCAAGGGAAAAAAAGCAAGTCATAAGTAATTAGAAATTCTCACTCTCAGGTCTTTCACATTGAATTCTAATTTTATTGTTATTATTCCCACTACAAAGCATCAATGAATATGAGCATAATTGTAACTCTATTAATTTATGAAGTAATTGTTAAGCACTACAGACTCATTACCTCAACTCCTGTTAACTTTGTTCATTTGAATCACACCAAGAGCCAATGGGAAGCAAATATTCGCACACTCAACAACATCCTACTGATTCTCTTCACTGTCATTCCATTATCATCTCTGGCTATGAATTGACATGTATCAGAGGGGGCTGAGATAATGAGAGAAGATTAGAATAAATGCTCTGTGGACAATAGTTTATTGACTTGGAATATAATTTTTAAGAAGGTACTTATAATCAGTAGTGCTCTTAAAAGAGAAAACTATAATGAAGACATGAAACACCAAGCAGATGGAGGTTTCCTTTACATTGCACACACACACACACACACATATTTATATATATACATATATATAGTTCTGGGAACTTGCCCATATGAACTTACAGCAGAAAGACAGCATGCACCAGTCCCACGCAAGTTCAAACAAAAACTGTCATAGAACAGAGGAAATGGGCAAGAACCACAATCTTAAACAAGGAAATATTGGCAACTGATCACTGCTGGGTGAGGGATAGTTCATATATTTTAAGGGAATTATGCTACACAAGTGCAACAGGTTCAAGTGTATGAACTCAAGTCAAGGCATATCTAAGGCCACAAACTTGACCTGATAGGCCTTAACATTTATTATTTCAGTATATAGAGGACCACCCAAGTATAGTGGCCAATGTCGTATCCCTATGTGGGGGGTTCGAGCCAGTGACCCCTGCACAGTGATGATTGATGAGTAAGTGCACCGTTCACTAGCCCACGCCACCCCCAGTACTGGGGAAAATCAGACACAATGGGGAGCCTAGTCAAGCAGGGATTCATTTATTGCAGGTGTTACAGAGCTTATAAAGATATCTGGAAATCTCCCCTCCCCCTGAGGCTGCTCCTCAGCAGTATGGAAGTATCCTTCAGACTTCTAAACAAGTCAGGCAATGCCCAAGTAACTTCCTCTCAGACCTCTGCAAGGTGGGGCCTTTAGTTCCTCACATCTCCCCCTTTCATTTTTATTTTAAGGCCGGACTAACTTTATTTCAGAGGTTACCCATTTCATAGATGGCTCCCTGAGGAGAGATGGCTATCTCCTTCCTCTAATCTTATGCATTTTTGCCTATCTTAGATTGTGTCACCTCTGACCAAGACTTGCCCATCACTGGACAATGCACCTGGCCATGAGCATGTCCTGTCTTAAGAGTGCTTGCAATGGGATATCTTACCCATCCTTGGCTAAAAATGTGTCATGATTAAGGGCAGTTGCATGGGTAATGCCAGCCCGTGACAGTCTTAGTCTCTGTCTAACTCGGTTAGCCAGGTGATAGTCTTAGTCTCTGCCTAACTTGGTTAGCCAAGCATGGGCAATGGGAGAGGGTCCTGGGGGAGTCTGTAATCATGAGGAGGTGGGTCATGGCAGTTCCAAGGGTCCTCTGTCATTGAATTATCTGGTAAAGACACTCAAAGATAAACATTGTCAAAAGAAACAAATCAAGTCATGGCATAAGACAAGTTGAAATACTTCTGAGACCATGTACCTTTTAGCCAATCAGCCAGTTGTCTGAAAGGCAAAGAGGCTGACTGGCCAAGGAACTAGGTCCTTCACCTCAGATGGATATAAATAAAGAGAGGAATTTTGTCTCATGAACTATTGTCCATGGACCGTCATGCTAGTTAGTCGGATCCTGGCCTACCCACTTAAGGCTATTCACAGGCACCCACATGGGGTTAAAATCTCCTGTAGGGAAGACAAAGCCAAAGCCTTGACCCATGGTTAACAATAGATCTGGACCTCTAAATTGCCCCACAATGGGGTCCTTCCACCTTACATGTACCAAAGGTCTCTGCTCCTGTCGTCCCCAATGCTTCTGAAACCAGGATTCCAACTGATTTTTTTGAAAATTAAAAAACATTAATAGTGAATAAGGCCATACCCAAATGTTGGTGGGGCTTATTCCCCATTTTTGTTTTTGTAATTGAATTTTTAGGTTTTGATGGTGGTGTTCTATAATGGCTTGACCTTGGGGATTGTAGGGAATTCCTGTATTGTGTTGAATTCCCCAAAGTGAAAAGAAATCTTGTAAATTTTTACACAAAAACATGGTCCATTATCAGTTTTAATTCGTTGGGGGAAATCCCAACATAGCAAAGCACAGGAGAAAATGAGACTGAGAATGTTTAGACTTCTCTCCTGTATGGGCGGTAGCCCAACATGCATCTGAGAATGTGTCAATGGACACAAAAATATCCTTAAGCTTTCCAAAAGGAGCATAGTGTGTGACATCCATCTGCAACAAGGAATTGGGCTTGAGTCCCCCGGCATTTACCCCTGGCTGTTGCAGAGGCGGTACCTGTAGAAAGCGTTGAAAAGACTTACAGGTATGTACAATCTTCTTTAGGTCCTTGATGGGAACTTGAGGAAATCTCTTATGGAGTCCCTCCCAATTTACATGAGTGCAGTTATGTAACCCCTGAGCTTCATTCAGGCCTACTGACAGGACCTGGGTGTAAGCCACCTGTCTGCCTCTGCATTGCCTTGGGATAAAAGCCCAGGCAATCCTTGGTGCCCCCTTGTTGGGCCTTCGGGACCCTCATACACACGACATGGAGAAAAATGAGGCCTAATATAATTTCCTAAGTCAGGCTAAAGTTTAGCAACCCGTCTCTGGCCTGTCACTTCCGTGTGGAGGTGACTCAGCAGTACCCTATCTAAGATTGCCTCTGCCCAATAACAACTGGCGTAATAAATTCCCAGTGGCCCACAGTCTTCGCCCAAGATGACACATTCCTATACCCACCCTCTTTTCCACACCCCTTTTGCTTAAACTATATAAGTTGATGCCTGACACGCTCCAAATCTGCCCCTGTCAGTGAAAACATTGTAGGCTTTTACTAAGGGATCCCTGACAAAGAGCCAGGGAGCATCCCAACAGAGGGTACGAAAGGAGGTCACCCATTTGTGAGGGCCATAATGACAGCCCAAATTTCCTAGGAACCCTTTCCAAGGCTATGGCAACTTGGTTATGATTTCTGCAGAACCAATCTAAATCACTAAGTCGAGAGGGGATAACAAATTTAAAAGGGTCTATGCCATAACGTCTCAGAGTTACACTACATCCTTTCTCAATCAGGTCAGCCAATTGATCCATGGGTGTATAAACCCACGGTACACCTCCCAGAGAGGCATGCACCTGTTGAAGGGGCTTTCTGTTCTGCATAAGGATGGATATCATCAGGGTCTCATGTGAGAGAACCCATAACTCAAGATCTTTACTAGGCATGTACCGGGCAAGTTGGACTTGGACCAGGACATCCTGGACCTCATGTAAGATATCCAGGTGTTGAGGAGCCAGATGAATTAGTTCTGAAGGCTGTTTCCCTACTAGCACCTAAAACAGTGGTCTTAAAGTCTCAGTGGGAATAGGCATCCAGGCTCACAGCCAATTAATTTCTCCTAATTATTTTTGTAGCTCTGTCAGGGTTATGTTGGCTTGACAGCCAGTTGTGGTTTTAAAGGATTTACTCCTTCCAAAGAGAGTGTGGTTCCCAGAATTTTAAAGGGAGCAATAATCTGTATTTTATCAGTGGATACATGGAGTCTGCCTGTCTGTAGACATTTCTGAATAACCTTATATAACTCTTCTAATTGTTGGGGGCTTGGAGCTCCCAAGATTATATCATCCATATAAATGTACACAGTGACATGTGGCAAAAAGTGAGCAGGCCCCAAAAGGGTTTTCACATAGATTTGGCAGAATGCTGGGCTATTGGCCATACCTTGGGGTAAAGCAGTTCATTCATACCTCTCATCAGGCATTTTAAAGTTGGTGGAAGGTACAGAGAAAGCAAATTTTTTACAATCCTGGGGTTGTAGAGGGATAGAAAAAAAATCCTTAATGTCTATAATTATAAGAAATAAATCTGAGGGAATGGCAGGGATCCAAGGCAGTCCCCTTAAGGGTGTACCCACTAGAGTCATTCTAGCATTGACTTTTTGCAAGTCTTACAACATTCTCCCCTTGCCAGAGTCTTTCTTAATAACAAAGACAGGTGTGTTCCATGGACTTATAGAAGACCTGATGTGGCCCAATCGTAATTGTTCCTCCACAATTTCCTTTAAGGCCTGTAGCTTTGTCTCAGGCGATGGCCACTGCTCCACCCATACCAGCGCCCCAGGTGACCACCGTATAGCCAGAACCTGAGGGACAGTGGCCCTTAGAATGGGGGTGACCCTGATGCTCTTTCTTTCCGTCCCCCCTGTAATTGATATGGCAAGACAACCCTTGAGTTCCTGACTTAGGAAGCCTATCAGACTTTTCAAGGTGCAGAAGGTCATCATAAAAGTCCTTGTTATCAGTGGTTATGCAGGCCTGTGCATCCCCCAAAATATCTTTTCCTATGAGGTTGGCAGATAACCCTGCCACCACCAGGGGTCACACCTCTTTAGCTCCATCTGCATCCTGCCAGGTGAGCCATTTTTGAGTCTCCTCTGATGGGGTGTATCCTCCCACACCTAGGATTCGGGGCCCAGAAACTAGGTGCCATCATGGTGGGACCTCCTCCTTTCTAGGAATGGTCCTATCAGCCCCCATGTCCGCTAGGCAGCAAAACCTCCTGCCATCTATTTCAAGATCCATCTTGGGCCTTACACCAGGGAAAATAGGGACTGTCCAATTTGCCATAGGTTTTTCTCCTCTCCCGATCCCTCCTCCAGGGCATTGTAAATGTAGCCTATCATGGGGAAGTGCTCCTTTTGTCAACGGGGCTGGAGGCCACCCCCACTTAGTTTAATGGCTTTCTTTCAATATCAAATCTGGATTTACAATCCTTCTGCCAATGGAAACCTTTGTGACACCAGGGACAGGGTATAGTTGGGGGACTTTTTGATACCCTACCTCCAGGCTTAGGCCAGTTCTCTCACTGAGGACAATTTCTTTTAATATGGCCAGTCTGACCACAGCCAAAACAAGGGCCTTCTATTCCTCTAGGCCCCATTGTTACCTGCTGTCCCATATTAAGTGAATTAAATGCCTGGGTTAGGGCATGGGTCAGAGCCTATGTTTGCATCTGTAAGACAGCAGCCATGCTTTGGTTTGACCCCTCTGGGTTCCCACCTCCTTGGAGGCAATTATCCATTGTCCCATGGACCTGTCCTTAAGGCCAGCATAGGCTATCTTGTGATCATCATCCATTCCATCCCATACCAGGAGTTTAAAGAATTACTCCCTCAATAGGCCTGGAGATAATTTTCATTTTAAGCTCTTCTCTACTCTGTCTATAAACTCATAGAGGGGTTCACGAGGCTTTTGATTAATCCCTGCAAGGGAGGATTCGGTAGGCCCCTTGTCCAATTTTCTCTAAGCATTTAATCTTATGACTCTGACATGTTCTGTATATGGGGCTGGAATGCCTGACTTGATACAGTCAACATCCCAAAAGTAATGAGGACTGGTGGGTTGGTACTTGCATTCCTCTCAGCCTATATATTGTGTTCCTCCTTAAAGAGGGCACACCATTTAACGTATATAGGGCTAGGAAGGACTGCTTTGGTGAGGTTCAGCCAATCCTTTGTAGTATGCTTTGGTGAGGTTCAGCCAATCCTTTTAGTACACTGCTGATGAGCCAAGCTTTGGAGGAGAGTATCTACCCAGGGTGATCCTGGGCCATCCTCAGCCATTGCCTTTTTAAATTCCTTTGCATCCCTTGCCTCCCAGGGATACCAGGGGTCAGGGCGAGTGCCTCCTGGGTTTACATTAATAGGATATGCTTCCACCAGTGGCCTCACAGAAGCCTCCTGAGCAGGGCCAGGATCCTCACAATGGGGATGGTTTTCATGGGTCTCAGGAAGCCCTGAAGCTGGCCAGGGCACTCCCGTGGTGACACTTTTTACTTTGGCTGCTTTTGGTTTCACTTCTATTACATTTCTGCATTCTTCCTCAAACTCTTCCCATGATTCCCATGCCAGGGTTTCTGAAGGCTCGTCAGGAGGTGGTGCTGAGGGCTTAGGGCTCTCCAGTGAAAGCATGCCTTTAAGGCCAAAATAATAGGGTAGAACTCCATTGGCAGATCAACCCACAATTGAACCTCCCTTTGTCGAGCTAGATGTTCCACATGTTCCCATGTATCCCCAGTAAAAACATTAGCCCCAAGTAGCCAGGGAGCCAAATGAATCACCTCTG
>NW_008359324.1:3677853-3706597 GCF_000622305.1 Nannospalax galili
TTATAAATATATGTACTTGTAGTCAGGTCGTAAATTCACTTTGTGAATGTGATGAAATCAGAAAATGATTAACTGTTGATTTATAAAAAATTGGGAAAGAATCTCAGCTATATTCATCATGTATGTCAGAGATATCATTTAGAGTTTTTCACTGTCTTCTTATCTTGTACAGAAATTACTGCAATGATGGGCATTTATGAATCTGGTGATAGCAACTTTTCATCTCTGGTGGAATGCTCAAGAAAATAATTCACACATTCTCCTCTTATGTATGAGACTGAACACACATATGAAGGACAGTGACTTGAACTAACATTTTATAGTAACAACTCTTTTAAGTAATGATTTACTCTAATTCTTCGTTGTACATAGAAATGTTATCTATACTGTTCTTCAATATTGTTGCTCATACAAAAGATTAATAATTATTAACAGATTTATATATGTAACCGGGAGTATCATGAATCAGTTTAAGTTGGTGATCTGTGAAAAACTGAACATCCAAAAAAACTTTAATAAAAATCACAAAGTATGAAATCTTTTATTTCACAAACTAGCTGTAATTTGTTTTAGAGAATTATAGACAAAATTCTAAAACAAGCCAGCATCACCAGCATCTGTCTAAGAAGTTGCACTTGAGTTTGAGAGTGTGAATGTGACATAATTCATTCTTAGACATTTTATATTATATTTATTATATTATATTATATTACATTATATTATATTTAATTATATTATATTAATTATATTATATTATATTTATATATTTTTGTATTTTTTAAATATTTTATTATTTTTATTTTATGTGTATGAGTGTAATACCTGCATGTATGTGAGTGAACCCATGTCATGCAGTGTCACGGAGGTCAGAAGAGGGCTTCAGATTCTCCTGGAACTAAGGATGGTTCATAGTCACCATGTGGTTCTGGGAATCAAACCCGTGTCCTCTACAAGAGCAGTCAGTGTTCTTAACCACTGAGCCATCTCTCCAGCCCCCTCTTTGTGTATTTTTTAATTTTAAAAAATTATTTATTTAATAACCACATAATTAGAAGAAGCATTTCATTACAACAGCATTAACATATTCGATAACAATTTTCAGAGCTAAGATGCATCCCTTTCAAAATTGGCTGTAAATTTTTATGTTTACAGTTGAATTAATACAGTTTATACAATATTGTACTCAGTATAAACCCTATAAGACATAACATATCTCTCCAGCCCCTATTATATATAAACTTTTTTTAACCTTTAACAAAATTCTCCATTTCATTATTAACATACACAGTTTCATACCGAAAAATTCATTTTTAATGAAATTAATACTTAGATATTTGCACATGCATTTCTAATCTCTACATATCTGATTATTACTTGTCACAGTCGGTTACTTTCTGAAATCCTTGGCAACTGAATATGGATATAAACCCATCAGGTAGATTTCAATGGAAATGTTTTTCACTTCTACTAATTAATAAGGATTAAACTTTTTATGCTTTGAAGAATTTTTATATTATATTTATTATAAAGATTTTGCAGGTATAATTAATATTCTTAAATCAGTTGTCTCTGATATAATGAAAACAAATTTTTTCTGACTGGGCTTGTCTTAATAAAATGAACCATCCAAAAGGACTAACCTTCCTAAAGATTTGGGAAGAGAAATTTTCCTTGTGGGCTTAAAGAAATAAATATCCAAAATGTGAGATATGCATACATAGTACATTAGGTAAGGAACTGAGACTGGTACTTAGTAATTGAAAGTAAACCTAACTGACAGAAAAGTAAACAAAACAAAATTAAAGAGGATCAAAATACAGAGATTTCAGCTACAACATTATATGATATTTAATTTATTCTTCTTGAAGGAGCTAAAATACTGTTTATTACCTCATCAAACTTGAAAATCAATTCTCATTAGCTAATGCTTTAATTTCAGCCAGGTGAGGACCTAGCAGAAAATGCAGCTAACCAACCCTGGCTCTTCCTGCCTTTCAGAAATTGAGGTAATAAAATTGTGATTATTATATAATTTTATTATATAATAATAGAAAAATAACAAAAGGAAAAATAATGGAAATTATAAATCTATACTGGAAAACCAAGTACCTTAACTTCAGTCAGTTAAACAGTTTGAATAAAAGGTAAAAAATGCTGACATGCCCCAAAATAGATCTGAGATGAAACTAGACTTTAACATGTCCACTACCACTACCTCCACTACTACCACCACCACTGAGTTCAAGTTCTCATCTCTTGTCTAAATTACAACAATCATTTTCAATTTGATACTGAGACACATCTCCCTTCTTGAGAGATATTTTGACAATGTGACTAAATTGATCCTACTGAAATGAAAAGTATATTATTCCATTCCCATGTTTAATGTCCTCCAGTGGTCTCCACTCTCATGTCAATAATAAATCTTCTAACACTAAATGTCATCTTCTTTCACCTATGAATTAGTGGTCTCCTTCTGATACTGCATGTACACATCTCCAGCCTGCTTTACTGTTTGGTTTACATTTAGAGAAATTTTCAATATTTAAAATTCATGACTCTATATTCATGTATTCTGTTTATTTTCTATTTCCCCATCTCATGTCACTTGGCTGAATTGCAAGCACATGGTCATTCAGGAAGTTAGTGTTGTTCACTGATGTCTCCTTCAATACCTAGAACAGTGAAGGTAGGAGTTGATCAAGGAATACCTGTTGAGTAAATTAAAATATTTCCCCCCCTGGTGTGGAGACCTAAAGGCCCTGCTTTGCCAAGATGGCCCTGAGAGGAAGTTACTGGGGCATGGCCTGACTTGTTTTGAAGATCATAGGATTAGATACCTGCATAAGTTTCCATGGGCTGCTGCCTGCATGCATGCATTGACCTTTAAGCTGATTGGAGAACTATGAGGGGTGGGTGAATTATAAGCACCCTGCCCTGCTGCAATAAACGAGTTCCTGCTTGACTAGACTCCCCGTTGTGTCTGATTTTTCCCAGTGCTGTGGGCAGCAGGGGCTGGCGAACAGCGGACTTGCTCATCCCCAGTCATCCTTTCACGGGGGTCGCAGGCTCAAACTCCCCACAAATGTCCCCCAACATGGGGTTCGAAGGTAGGTGAAAGGAAAAGGATTGGGGCCAATTGAGATTCCGGGGTAAGTGAGACCTGAAAAGATGGGTAACACAATTAATAAGCCTGAGGACTCAGCGCTTAAGGCGCTGAGAGATATGCTTAAAAGCAGGGGTTGGATCTGTCAGATCCGGCAGCTCAAAAGTTTTTGGCAGAGGTCATCCATTTGGCTGTCTGGCTACTTGAGGCTAATGCTTTCACTGGGGATACATGGGAATGTATGGAACACCTAGCTCGACAAAGGGATGTTCAATTGGGGATTGATCCACAGCTTGGGTTCTACCCTACTATCTCAGCCTTAAAGGCATACTTTCGACCAGAGAGCCCTAAGCCCTCAGCACCACCTCCTGACGAGCCTTCAGAAACCCTGGCATGGGAATCATGGGAAGAATTTGAGGAAGAATTTAGAAATGCAACAGAAGTGAAAGCAAAAGCAGCCAAAGTAACAAGCAGCACCTGGGGGCGTGCCCTGGCAAACTCAAGGCCTCCTGGCACCCATGAAAACCATCCCCACTCTCAGGAAGATGGAGCTAAAGCAGAGGTGCAACCCCTGGTGGCAGCAGGGTTATCCACCAACCTCATAGGAAAAGATGTTTTGGGGGATGCACAGGCCTGCATACTGATAACAAGGACTTTTATGATGACCTTTTGGACCTTGAAGAGTCTGAGAGGGTTCCCAAGTCAGCAACTCAGGAGTTGTCTTGCCATATCAATTACAGGGGGGACTCAAAGAAAGAACATCGGGTTCACCCACAATTCTAGGGGCCACTGCCCCTCAGAGTCTGTCTATCCAGTGGTCCCCTGGGTCACCGGTATGGGTGGAGTAGTAACCTTCGCCTGAGACAAAGCTACAGGCCTTAAATGAAACTGTGCAGTAACAATTAGGGTTTGGCCACATCCAGCCTTCCATAAGTCCATGTAACACACCTGTTTTTGTTATTAAGACATCCTCTGGCAAATGGAGAATGCTGCAAGACTTGCATAAAGACAATACTGGGATGACCCTAGTAGGTACACCCTTAAGGGGACTGTCTTGGATCCCTGCTATTCCCTCAGATTTGTTTCTTATAGTTATAGACATTAAAGATTGGTTTATTTTTTTCTATCCCTTTACAAGCCCAAGATTGTGAAAAATTTGCTTTCTCTGTGCCTTCCACCAACTTTAAAATGCCTGATGAGAGGTATGAATGGACTGTTTTACCCCAAGGTATGGCCAATAGCACAGCATTCTGCCAAAGCTATTTGAAGACCCTTTGGGGCCTGCTCACTTGCTGCCATATGCCACTGTGTACGTTTATATGGATGATATAATCTTGGGAGCTCCAAGCCCCCAGCAATTAGAAGAGTTATATAAGGTTACTCAGAAATGTCTACAGACAGGCAGACTCCATGTATCCACTGATAAAGTACAGACTATTGCCCCCTTTAAAATTCTGGGAACCATACTCTCTTTGGAAGGAGTAAGCCATTTAAAACCACAACTGGCTGTCAAGCCCACCATAACCCTGACAGAGCTACAAAAATTATTAGGAGAAATTAATTGGCTACAAGCCTGGATGCCTATTCCACTGAGAAATTAAGACCACTGTTTCAGTTGCTAGTAGGAAAACAGCCTGCAGAAATAATTCACCTGGCTCCTCAACACCTGGACATCTTACACGAGGTCCAGGATGCCGTGGACCAAGTGCAACTTTCCCTTATCGGCTTAGGGATTTTGAATGGCTCTGCAGAAATAATAACCAAGTGGCCATAGCCTTGGAGGGTTCCTGGGGAATTTGGCTTCCACCCAGGTCTTGTCAGCAGGCCTGAATGAAGCTCAGGGGTTACATAACCTCACTCTTGTAAATTGTCAGGGACTCGGTAAGAGGTTTCCTCAAGTTCCCATCAAAGACCTAAAGAAGATTGTACATACAGGTAAGCCTTGATTACCCTTTCTACAGGTATCACCTCTGCAACAGCCAGGGGTAAACCCCAGGGAACTCAAGCCCTATTCCTTGTGGCAAACGGATGTCAGACACTATGATCCTTTTGGGAAACTTAAATATAATTTTGTGTTCATCGACACATTCTCACATGCCTGTTTGGCTACTGCTCATACAGGAGAGAAGTCTAAACATGCTCAGTCTCATTTTCTCCAGTGCTTAGCTATGTTGAGATTGCCACAATGAATTAAAATCGATAATGGACCATGTTTTATGAATACAAATTTACAAGATTTCTTTTAACTTTGGGGAATTCAACACAATACAGGAATCCCCTACAATCCCCAAGGTCAAGCCATTGTAGAACACAACCATCAAACCTAAAAATTCAATTACAGAAACAAAAAGGGGGAATAAGCCCCACCAGCAGTTGGGTATGGCCTTACTCACTATTATTCTTAATTTTCAAAAAAAAAAAAAGTTGGAATCCTGGTTTCAGAAGCATTGGGGATGACAGGAGCAGAGACCTGAGGTATGGGTAAGGTGGGAGGACCCCATTACAGGGCAATGGAGAGGCCCAGATCCATTGTTAACCATGGTTCAAGGCTTTGGCTGTGTCTACCCTACAGGAGATTCAAACCTCATATGGGTGCTTGTGAAAAACCTTGAGTGGGTAGGCCAGGATCCGACTGACCAGCATGACGGTCCATGAACAATAGTTCATGAGACAAAATTCCTCTCTTTATTTATATCCATCTGAGGTGAAGGATTCAGTTAATTGGCTTCATTGCCAGTCAGCCTCTTTGCCTTTTAGACATCAGGCTGATTGGCTAAAAGGTACATGGTCTCAGATGTATTTCAACTTGTCCTACACCATGACTCAAGAAAACGTTAGTCTAAATTATACTCAAGCTCCTGTGTTGGTCCTTGATTCATGCTTTGTAACTCTGGTCTAGGAACTCATGAGGATGTTTTTTTACCATAGTTGGCTTGTAGCAGGAATCGTTATGGTTGCTTTGTTTCTCTTGATAATGCTTATCTTTAAGTATCTTTACCAGATAATTCAGTGACAAAGGACCCTTGGAACTGCCACGGCCCATGTCCTCATGATTATGGACTCCTCCAGGAATATACCCCCTCTGGTTTTCCACGCTTGGCTAACCGATTTAGGCAGAGACTAAGGCCATCACAGGCTGGCATTACCCATGTGGCTGCCTTTAATTATGACACATTTTTAGCCAAGGATGGTTAAGATGTCCCATGACAAGCACTCCTAAGACAGGACATGCACATGGCCAGGTGCATGGTCCAATGACAGGCAAGGCTTTGTCAGGGGTGACACAACCTAAGAAAGGAAAAAATGCATAAGATTAGAGGAAGAAGATAGCCATCTCTCCTCAGGGAGCCATCTATGAGATGGGTAACCTGTGAAATAAAGTCAGTACAGTCTTATAAAATAAAAATAAAAGGGGGAGATGTGGGGACCTAAAGTCCCTGCCTTGCCAAGATGGTGCCAAGAGGAAGTTACTGGGGCCCGGCCCGACTTGTTTTGAAGATCATTGGATTAGATGCCTCCATAAGCTTTCATGGGCACCTGCCTGCATGCATTCATTGATCTTTAAGCTGATTGGCGAACTATTGGGGGTGGAGGAATTATAAGCACCCTGCCCTGCTGCAATAAACAAGTTCCTGCTTGACTAGACTCCCCGTTGCGTCTGATTGTTCCCGGTGTTGGGAGCAGCAGGGGCTGGCGAACTGTGTGCTTACTCATCCCCAGTCATGCTTGTATGGGGGTCACAGGCTCGAACCCCCTGCACCCTGGGAATAATTCTACAAATTATTGTGACACTGAATCATTTTAAAATACAATGTTTATCTTATTTGTTTGAAGAATATATGCTTATACTATTTTAATATGTACATTATATGGGCATTCTTGCCTTTAAATGTTTTGAATGGTTGAATAGATATTCTGGATAACATGGAAGAAAGGTTTCATAAAGATTACTAAGGAATGACTAGCTCTCTTACAGTTCTTTGGGTGCAGGTCTTCCCTTCTAAGCTCAAACAAAGGTACAACTGACTGACTGCACAATTAGTTATTATCCCAGTCAGAGACCACAGCTCAGTCTGCCAAACCCACTCAGTTGCTAATAATTTGAGGAATAAAAGCATCTTCTGATATATCTCAACCATACCAACTATCTTGAGTGAAAATTTTCTCTACTTCCTTCTTTCTAGAAATGAATTAAAGTCAGAAATCAATGGAATTACAGTGTTATGACTACAAGTCCACATTGTTAACTGACATTCAAGCCTGTATCTCTGGTTTCTTAAAATTGTGCAAATGGCAAACCATAGATAGTAGCTTACTAACTAAAAAGAAAACAGACCATTTCTAGGGTCTGAAATTCGACTGAGATAGACAAAATACTATGAAGCATAGAATACTGTAAGTAAGTTTTGATTTAAAGTAATGAATCATTTTCAATAATACTCTATTATAAACACTGATAAAATATTGATGGATTAGGTCTCAATGCTTGGCCCAAGAAGACACAGATTTAGCAATCATCTGTAGATAAAAGTATCTTTCTGACATCTCTCAAATGCAGTTAACAGATTGTAGAACTGTAGACTACATAATTCAGGGCCATTTGTATTAAAAACAAAAGCAACTTTCACTTATTTCATGTCATTTCTCTTTCCATCTAGCACTAATAGTATAAGAGCTTCTTGGCCCAAGAGTTCATCTACATGTGACAGTAAAATAAACATGCTTTACTTTAAATAAAATGTTTAAGTTTAAGTAAAATGCTTAAGTTCAACATTTTAGGATACTTTGTGAGGCAAATATCATTGATTCGTTTTACAAAAGACTCTGAAGAAATTGTCATATTTAGATCATCTATGTGTAGTGATGTTGGGAGAGCTAACAGCAAGTAGTGTGTGGATCTCAAAAAACTGTCTGTTATAATTGTCCACTGGTCATGAATTGAATCAGCTGGTTAGTCCATCTACAGACCACAAGAACTGACCTATGCAAATTCCTGAAGCTGTTACTAAATCTCAAACTCTTTGCAGTGCCACACCCAGTGACCAGTGTTAACTGGCAGCAGAAGTATTATAGACAATGTGAACCTTGCTGTGAATACACATTCTGTAATTCTTAGCAGTCAGCTTAGATTTCAGCAGCTAGCTCAGGTTGGTGGGAGCTGGAAGAAATGTAAACCATGAACATTGCTCCTCTGGAAGGAGAGCAAGAAGTAAGAATGACACCCATCATTCTAGTCTACATACATGTCCTAGGGAAAATGGGAAGATGATATATTTAAGTGTGTGAAAAGAAAATATCACTAGTAAATATGTGAATCACAAGGTTTATCAAGAAAGACAAAAAAACCCAAACATAAACATACAGAAAACAATGAAGAAATAGATATTAATTGTAAGTCTTTATTATATTAATGTAAATATTTAAGCATCCAATCAAAAGACAGATTGTGTCTGAAAGATAAATTTAATAAAAACTAATTATGTGTTGTCTACATCAGACTCGTTTAAAATTTAACAACAAATATAGGCTGAAATATAAGGTCAAAAGTTATCACAGGCAAACGGTAATTACAACAGAGTAGAGAGAAGAATTATATCCCAAAGCATAATAATTAATTCAAAAGGGGGCCATTGTGAAAATAGAAAAGTCACAAGTTAACAGAAAGATGTGCAAAATACATTATGTCTCTCCTTCTGAGCATCTGACCATACAAATACAACTTTTGTTCAGGATGAGAAGTATGGATCTAGTTTCATTCTTCTATAAGTGGATACCTAGGCTTACCATGATCATTTATTGGAAAGGATGCCTTTTTATCTAATTTACCTTTGGGCATCTGTGTTGTGAATTAGTTGAATGTAGCTGTTTGTGATTATGTTTGAGTCCTACATGCTATTTCACTTTACACCACAATAGGGAAGATTTGGAAGCACGTCTGTTTTTTTGTCAATACTATGTAATTTTTCACTATGGCTCTATGGTATAACATGAGAGAAATACTGTGATAACTACTCCTTTGGTTATTCTGCTTAGCATAACTTTGGATATTCAGGGACTTTTATGCTTTGGTATGAATGTTGGGATTGTTTTTGCTATTTCTGTGAAGAATGCCATTAGAATTTTAACAGGGATTACATTGAATATGTAGGCTGCTTTTGGTAACAGCTCTTTTCAAAGTTTCAATTTTGCCAGTGCATGAACATGGAACACCTCATCTTCCAGTGTCTTTCAGTTTCTCTAATTTATTCAGTGTTGTATTCTTTTCCTTGTAGGTGTATTTCCTTCATTGTTTAGATTTATTTTTTAGCTATTTTTTCAAGTTAATTTGAACAGAAATTTTACAATATTTCTCTCTCAGAAAATGTCATTGCTTTTGATTTTCTTACTTTTTTAAAAGCTCTGATCAAATACCCAATGTGAATCAGTATAAGGGAGGAAGGGTTTAGTCTGACTTATAGTTTGAGGGGATCTTTTTATCATGGTAGGGAAGGTATGGCAGCATGCAGAGAAGGCATGGAGGCAGGAGCAGGAGGCTGGATAGCCACATTGCATCTGCATTGTGCAGATAACTGCAGAAATTCAACATGAAGTAGAGTCAAGCTATAAAACCTCCAAGCCCACCTCCAGGGAACCATGTCTCCCAGTGAGCCTCCACACCTTGAAGGTACCCACAATCTCAAATAACACCCCTCTCTGGGAAACACGTATTCAATTACATGAGTCTATGGAAATCATTCTACAACATCAAGTAGTGGTGATATGGTATCCAGAACATTGAGGTTGTTGGTAGCCTCTAATTTGCTGAAAATTAAGTGCCAGGGATTTCTGGTTGGATCTTTTAAGTGAAGGATAATGTCTTCTGCAAATAGAAATACTTTGACTTCTTACTTAAGTATTCTTATCATTTTACCTCTTCCGCTTGTACTGTTCCAGTGAAGATCTTGGCCACTATATTGTATTAAATGAGAATAGAGAAAATGGATAGGTTTGCTTTCTTCCTGATTGTAGAGTAAAAGTTTTGAGTTGTTCTCCACTTAGTGTAATCTTGACTATAGATTTATCTTATATTTTTTATTATTTTGAGATATGTTCTTTCTATTTCTATCCTCATCTGGGCTTTTATCATGAAGGGGTTTTGAACTCTGTCAAAGGCCTTTTCTGTAACTATTTAAATGATCATATGGTTTCTACACTTAGGGTCTTTGATACCTATATTATATTGTCATTTTGTATGTGATGAAATACCTTGAATCATAAGATGAAACCAGTTTGATCACAGTGTATGATTTTCCTGTACTCTTGAATTCAATTTATAAGTATTTTGTCCACAATTTTTTTGTGCCTATGTTGATCAAGTAAGTTAGTTTACATATTTGTTCTTACTATTGTTATGTCCTTCTCTAGGTTGGATATCAAGGCAACATTAGGTTCAGAGAGAACAGTTTGAGCAGTGTAGTGATGAAACCAGTTTGATCACAGTGTATGATTTTCCTGTACTCTTGAATTCAATTTATAAGTATTTTGTCCACAATTTTTTTGTGCCTATGTTGATCAAGTAAGTTAGTTTACATATTTGTTCTTACTATTGTTATGTCCTTCTCTAGGTTGGATATCAAGGCAACATTAGGTTCAGAGAGAACAGTTTGAGCAGTGTAGTGTTAGCTTATCCTTCAAGGCTTGGTAGAAGGTATCAGTGAAGCTTTTGGGTCCCATTCTTTTCTTTATGGAGATGTGCTCTGCACATACACAAATATGTCTGTTAAAACTGCATCAAGCACCTTAACATAAGAGATTTAACTTTTAAATTATTTCAGGAAACCAGGAAAAGACATCAAGTTATAGAAAAAGGCAATGATTTCCTTAAAAAGTATTTAACATACTTTTAAGTAGTATGAATGATTATAAAAAGCTAAAAAATAAAATTTTCATTTTATTCATATATAACTCTTCTTGGTAGACACTCAAAGTACTCCAAGCCAATGTATGCTATAAAGGCACTTCCACATCTGTGTTCATTGGTGCACTATTCATAATAACTATGAAGTGGATCCAGCCTATAAGTCCCTCAACAGATGAATCAGTAAAGAAAATGTAGTACACATAAAGAGCAGAATTTTATTAAAAACTGAATCATAACATTTGCAGAAAAGCAGATGGAACCAGAAATCCTTATATTAAACAGATAAGCCAATCTCAGGAATCAAATACAATATGTTTTCTCTCATGTGTATGCATAAGCCTTGAAAATAGAAAATAAATCAAAAAGGGTAAAATTTGATCCTAAGGAACTGGGGAGAGGAAAAAGGAGAATGAAATACTTGTGACATGAAAGCATAAGATGAACTACAGGGTAGAGGGAAGGAGACCAGTAAGGGGAAGGGCAGTGAAAGATGGAGAAGAATAAGAGTAAAGTATGAATATGTAATTATTATAAAATTCTCATAACTATTGAAGCATGGTGGCTAATGTATATAATCTCAACACTTTATATACTGAATTAGGATGCTCACCAACAAAGTGAGGTCTACAAAATGAGATACAGACAAACATAAAGTATAGAGCGATACCATGTCTCAAAACAACAACCAGCTAATCACCGCTGAGTGAGGGAGAGTTGGTATTCCTTAAGGGACTTGATGATAGGCTGACCAGTGTCCAGGGAATAAACTTACACCAAAGGACATCTGGGGACACAAATTTGACACAATAGGCTTTAATAAATAGACAGTGCATAAAATCTGGTGAGGGAGCTATGGAGGGGTGCAGACAGGGAAGGGGGTATAAATATGATTAAGATGTATTTTGTGAAATGCACAAAAATTCACTAAAAATAGTAAAAATAAACCAACAACAACAAACAAAAAAATAAAATAATTTGAAATATGAAAATTTCATGTAGAAGCCCAGCATATAAATAATAATTAATAATATATAAGTTTAAATAATAATAAAATGGGGCTAGGAAGTTGCCTCAATGTGTAAAATGCTTGCTGTGCAAGTATGGAAACCTGAGGTTGGATCTCCAGCATGCACATCCTAATTAGGTGTGGCATCACAAGCCTATTGCCCCAACAATGAGTTTAGAGACAGGAGGATTCTGCGGGCTCACTGGCCAACCAGTCTAGCCAATTGGAAATTTCAGGAAAAAATGAGAGAACCTATCTCAGAAAATAAGAAGGAAAGTGACAGTGGAGGAAATCAAATATCTACCTTTGTTCTCTACGTGGGCATGTATGGGTGCATACACGCACACACAGGTGCACACATGCACACACTTTATATACACACACATTATTTCTACACTGCAAATAGATACAGTACCCAATCAAACACTATACCTCTACAAAGAAGCATACTAGATACACACACACACACACACACACACACACACACACACACACTGAACACAACACACTACTTTTGCAAATAATAAAATTATAATAGTAGGGGCTGGACAGATGGCTAAGTGGTAAGAGCACTGACTGCTCTTGCAGAGGAACCGGGTTCAAGTCCCAGCACCCAACTTGTGGCTATGAACCATCCTTAACTCAAGTTCCAGGGGAATCTGAAGCCCTCTTCTGACCTCCGCAGAACTGCATGACATGGGAGCACTCACATACATACAGGCAATACACACATATAAAATAAAAATAATTAGTAAAAATATTTCAAAAATTATAATTTAAATAAACATGGAAGATCTGAAGAATGAAAAGATAAAAGATTTTTATACTCCATATCGATAGAATGATAAAACTTATAGAATAAGCATCATTGGAAGCAACAGGATTGAAAAATTGCAAAACATTGTCATTTAAAAAAATCAAACCAAACTAATTTTTCTCATCCCATAAAAACAAAATCAATTCCAAATGTACTGAGGACCTTACCATAAGTCTTGAAAGAGTGAAATCACCAAAGGAAATCATGGGGGAAAATGTTTTAAGATATAGATAATAAGTGGCCTGAGAGATGGCTCAGTTGTTAAGAGCACTGGCTGCTCTCTCAAAGTACCCAGGTTTAGTTCTCAGCATCTAAGTGATGGTTAACAACCATCCTGACTCTAAGTCTAGAAGAATCCATCATCCTTTTCTGGTTTCCTCTAGCATTTCATAACATGGGTGCACTTACATATCTGCAGGCAATACACTTATAAAATAAATAATAATAAAATATTTTTTAAATATGGTAAAGGCAATAACTTAATGAAAAGGCTTTCAATAGCCCAGGAAATAACTACAAGTCTTGAAAAATGGGATTTTGTGAAATGAAAAATTTTCTGCAAAGTTATGGAAACAAGCACAATGAAGAAACCATCTACAGAATGGAGGAAAACATCTGCCAACTATGTGTCAGAGAAGGACTTATAAATATATACATAACTACAAAAATTAAACACCGAAAAGTAAATCACACAACCAGAAATTATTGATTGAATCAGGGAAATTAAAATCAAAACTACATTAGGAACTCATCTCAACCAGTGAGATTGGTTATTATTAAGAATATAAACAACAAATGCTACCAAGGAGGTAGAGAAAGTGGAAATCCTTGTGAAAATGATGTATCAGCTATGGAAATTTATTATAAAAATTCCTCAGAAGAAACATAGATAGAACTACGGTTTGCAACAATTGTGCCACATATGGATACATAACTGAAGGCTTCACAGAGATTCATTTCACAGAGATACTGCACATCCATGTATATTGCTGCAGTAGCCAAGACATGGAACCAGACTAGATATCTATCAATGGTTAAATGAATAAGGAAAATGTGGTGCATATTCACTATGGAATTTTATTCAGTTATAAAGAAGGAAGAAATAAAAAGAAATGATTCTTGGGCAAAATGAATGGAATGGAAAATCATTGTTAAGTGAAATAAGTGACACTCAACACAAATACCACATTTTCTCTTATATGTGGAATCTAGATTTAAATTTATATGTGTGTGTGCACACATATGTGCATGTGCTGTGTTAGGATGTGTAGGATACAAAGGTGAAAGGGAGATGATGAGACCACCAGAACAGATCTGAAAAAATGAGAAGGAAGGAAAACTACAGGATAATGGAATATATGTGACATGAAAGCAGAAGCATATTATTTGGGGGACAAAGGAGATCAGCAAAAGGGTTGATAGAAGGCTAGACAACAATAGGAAAGTAAATGAAAACCATATTTGTACGTACATGGATGAATCATTCACAATAGAACTAAGCACTTTATATGTGAACTAATACAAATAAATAAAAAGGAAATTTTACACATAGGTCAAATTTGAAGTTCCCTGAGTGTTAATCTCTGTCTCTCTCTGTCTCTGTCTCCCTCTGTCTCTGTCTCTCTCTCTCTATATATATATAATATAAAATATATATGTGTATGTGTATAATAAATATATAGTATTTGTGTATATATTGTATACACATAAAAAAGGAAAATTTTCTAAAACAATACCAAATGGCATCAGACCAGGTCAACAGGCTAAATATAAGGTTTTATTTATTTAAGTATAGCTTCTAATACATAGAGAATGTTACTTGATAGCTTTTTATGTACATCCTATGAAAAGGAAATAAACTGATTAAATTTTTTCTTTTCTAAAAGTTTTTATCATTTTTTTGAAACATCACCAATAAACCTCAAATGTTTCAACTCAAACTAATTTTAAAATATGCACCATCATTTTCCTTACTCTGAAATGGTTTGAATTATAAACTTCTTAGAGGAGGCTGGAGAGACGACTCAGCAGTTAAGAGCACTGGCTGCTCTTTCAGAGGACCCAAGTTTGATTCCTAGCATCCACATGGCAGCTAATAGCCCTTTGTAATGCCAATTCGAGGGAAATCCAACACCTTCTGACCTCCGTGGGCAATTCATGTATATACATGTAGGGAATACACTCATACACATAATAAAAACAGTAAATAAAATTCTAAAAAAACCACAAAACTTCTTAGAAACTGTCTAATGATTTTGAAGCTTTGACTTTTCTTTTTGATAGTTTATTAGTAGTATTAGCTCAATGGTGGGAGGGAGACTAAAATCCAATATGTTAGTATAATTGCAATGTTTGTGTGGCTATTAAAACTTATTATCTAGTTGTAACTTTTTGCTATGTTGGTAAAATTCACATGAACAAAACAGGAACTTTATCACTTATACTGCTACATTTGGTTGTTCTGAATTGAGAAATAGAACTAATTTGAATAACTTTAAATTTACAATAACTAGCAGTACAGGTATAATCACACTCTTAATGTCAGAATGGTATTTTGATGGCTTTTTAAACAACACCTCTTATACTTTTGATTGAGTAATCTGAGTTCTTATTGAGTGATTTAAAAAAATTAATGAAATGGCAGTACATGAAAGCCTGTACCAACCTTTCACTAATTACTTTCTTCACCTCTGTCACATCCCCAAAGAGAATCAAAGCAACAACACACAATGAAAAATGCCTACCTTTTCATTGGGTTACACTTTTACTGTGCAAAAGTTTAAACATTCTTTAGACATTTATAAACTTTATCATAAAGAAAATGTACCAGAATAAAATACAGTCGTAGATAGCATTCACCAAGCCTCAAATATGAAAAACCCTATTTTGTTCAAAATTCACAGTGAAAATTCTCAGTATAGAATACTTAGCAGAAGATAAACTAAATATCATCTAAGACCTATAATAAGTAGGCAGAATATAATCACAGAGTGAGGTACAGTATCATATTGTGTTTTACGCAGAGATACCATAAATTTTATTATCACCAGTATCTATAGAATATTTCTCTTCAGAGTCTCATTTTAGGACAATCATAATTGTTTGTTTTCCTCTATGGTTTATTCAACTTCCCAAGAACTTCATTCTCTAGTAAATTTACATGTAAATTACATGCCCACATATGTATATGTACATATATACACATATATATTAATTTGTGTTGCCATGTAGGTTGTGTTTACATAGATGTTAGATAATTTTTACATCTATGATACAAAACTCAAACCAAAACCAAGAATTTCCAACTTTCAAAGAGTATTTTGAAAGATTCCTACTCTATTCTATTTTGTTAGATCCTTCTTAAGAAACTCAAGTTATATACACATGTTTTAGAGAATCATTTACCATATTCTGAAAGAAATGTCTAAAGTAGCTCACATTAATCCTGCAGCATGCTATTAGTTCTGTGTATTTTCAATGATCTTTAAAAAAAAAAATTTAATTGAGCTCTTTAAATTTCATACAACAGTTCTTAATCAAATTTAGACCCCTTCTGCCTTCCATGCCCCCTCATCACCCCACCAGACTTCATGTATTCCACCATACATGTTAAGTCCTATTCAGTCAAGCATTAAAATTTTATTTATTTATTTTTGTCTTTATTAGTGTATTGCCTGGATGCATGTAAGTGCAGCCATTTTGTGCAGTGCCTACAGATGTAAGAAGAAGGCAACATATTCCCTGAAACTGGAGACATGGATGATTTGTTGCCACCATGTGGATGCTGGTAACTAACCCAGGTCCTCTGCAAGATTAGCCAGTGTTCTTAATCACTGAGTCATCTCTCCAACCCCTCAATGATATTCATTAAAAACCTGTAAATCTCTTAACTTTATGCTTTCTTTCTTCTCTCTAATGATTAGAATCACTTACAAACTACTAATTATCTCAATTAGGAATGACAAAATTTAGCTTCCAAATGTACAAGACATACATTATTTCCAAAACTTTATCATAATCAATCAATTTTCTAATTACATGTTAGCCCTAAGTTCAGAAGATCTACTTAACTTACATATGAAACTGCCCTCTTTGGTGACTTACAATAATTGGAACCAATTTTGCTATATATCTATCCCGAGTAAACTAGAGATATATTTACAAATGAAAGTGTTATACTGCATTTTTACTAATAATATTTTATAATACTTTTTGAAATAAATTATGTATATTCTCATGTACTTGACTTTAATTTCTATTGGTTATGTGCAAA
Source organism: Nannospalax galili (assembly GCF_000622305.1). Classification (NCBI taxonomy): domain Eukaryota; kingdom Metazoa; phylum Chordata; class Mammalia; order Rodentia; family Spalacidae; genus Nannospalax; species Nannospalax galili. The sequence continues at coordinate 3,694,956 of NW_008359324.1, forward strand.
TAACTATACACTTTCTGAAAATTATTAAAATTTCATATCCTACTGTGTTTTTTAAATTTTTTATAATGTTATTCTATATTTCTGGAAGTTCAGTTGGTGCTTTACATTTTCTGTAGGACACAAGTGAAGGTACACTGGACCTGTAGACGAATAATAGAAAAATGATGGAAAGCTACTTGGTGCCTGGGAGTGGGAAAGATCTAGCACCAGGGCCTGGGTGCCGAGAACCACATGTGGAATCAAGAGCTTGACTGGCCATCAAGGGAAGTGGGAAGTCTATTCTTTTTCTTTTTAATTTTTATTAAATTTTTGTGTATTTCATGCATAAAATCATCTTTATACCCCTTTCCTTCTTACCCTTTGGCAGCTCCCACAGCCCGCAGTCCCAGGAATTCATACCTTGTCATTTGTATTAAGATTTATTATGTTAATTAGTGTCCCGGGACATCCTTCAGTGAAAGTTTGTCTGTCGGTGTTTAGTTAGCTTTTCTATACTCTTTTCTAGAGTCTCCTTGAAGGGAGCTTCAAGGAGATCAGCTCATCCTCACGCAGGAGTGTTCAGATGCCAATAATTCTTTGACTAAGACTGAGGCTTCCTGTTGATTTACACAATTCTGTGCTGGGTTTTTGTCTGCCTAAGTTTGCATGAGTCTTGTGCATGCCAATGACATTGTTGTATGTTTGTATGAGAAGGGTCCCAGGCTCCTGTAGTACTATTTCTGTATGGTCATGCACCTCCTCCCTGGCTGGTATAATCTTTCTGCCCTCTCCTCTTCAATAGTTCCTGAGCCCTGTGTGAATGGACCCAATAAAGGAGTCATGTCTTAGAATCCACACTTTTTTGACTCTTATTCTCTCTGTTTTTGCCATTCGTGGCCTTTTGTGTTCCTCATCCTCTGGTGAATGAGTGAGCTTCATTGATGAGAATTGAAAGATGCATTAGTGTTCTCTTCATCCCTTGTTCTATGTTCTGTAAGTCTTAGGTGTAGAGGTTGCATCCAGGATGTGCCACTAAGGGGGAAACTCACAGAGAATCTTTGTGTGTGAGCAGTAGTATAACTCTGTAATCATCTCTGTGAAAAAGAAGCTACTTTGATGGGTGATGACTAGGATATTTTTCTGTAAATTTAAGGATCCATATATTGCACATACTAAGAAATTACATTTGTCTGGGGATATGAGAGCCTTGATGTTTTCTCTAAGATCTATGAACTATCCACCTATGTGTATTTGGCTAGGTTTTCAGTACCAGATGTGAGTATCCTCCCATAAAATGGGCTTTAATTCCATTTAGGTAAATGTTGATTACCCCCAAGATAAGAGTGCCACTATTGTACCAATGTTTTCTCTGGTGGTCATTGATGTGGTTTTCAGGCCTTGAAGGTATGGTTGGGCCATTAATTCATGTTCTCCTTTAGTAGCTTGCACAGTGTTCTCTAAAGCTATGAGAGCTAGCCTTCAGGAGACATAGCTTCCAGGTCAGGTCCAGCTCCATTGTTCCAGATTCTATGTCCAAAGTATGTCCTGTCTTCAGCAATAGGGTATTACCATCAAGTTCTGGGGGCAATGAAGGACTGTGACAGTAGCCTGTGTAATTTTGAGTCTCTTGGACTACCCTGGCCAACAACTCAAAGGAAAGTTTCTCTTGTCTAGCACCGTATCTTGCTATGTAGCTTCAGCTATACTCACAGACTCATGTAGGGATATCATATGTACAATTTTTCAGTAGGTCTCTAGACTAATACAATTCTCTCTGTTTTTTTTTTTCACACTAGCTATGCACTAGTGTCTCTCCTCTTTCTTTCCCTGTCTTATCCTCCCACCTTGCCATCCCCATTTAGTGTCGCTATTTTCCCCATTTCTCCTTTGATAGTTTCTGTATGCTATTGTCCCACCTCTACTGAGCTCCTTCTTCCCCTTTATTCCCATAGGCCTTTGTATATCCCTTCTCCCTCATCTCCCCTACAACTTCTCCCTTTTTATATAATTTGTCTCTGAGTAACATTTTTCTCCTACTATTCTTCACTCCAGGGTTCCTTTCTGCCCTTTATCTCCCTGGTTAACTTCCATATTCCTGGTTCCTGCAGTTACATCAAGATACGCACTCACTTTTAAGAATGGGTGCTAGGATTCACAACTGAGGCAGAGCATCTGTCTTTTGTTTTTCTTAGCCTGTATTACTTCATTTAGTATAAAAATTACTAGATCCATCCATTTACCTGCAAATTTCATTACTGCTGAATAGAACTCCATTGTTTAAATGTACCACACTTTCATTAAGACTTGTCAGCTCTTTGTGCTAAAGGTTGCTTTGGCTATCTGGGGTCTTTTATGCTTCCATTTTAATTTAAGGATGGTTTTTCTAATTCTGTGAAGTATATCCTAGGGATTTTTATTGAGAATGCATTGAATCTATATATTGCTTTTGGTAGCATGGTCATTTTTACAGTATTAGTTCTTCTAATCCTTGAGCATGACAGGTCCTTCCATCTTCTGGTGTTTCCTTGATACCTTTCTTTAAAGATTTAAAATTTTTCATTGTAGAGATCTTTGATGACTTTGGTCAGGTTCACTGTAAGATGTTTTTGAGGCTATTGTGAATGGGAGGGTTTCCCTCTATTCTTTCTCCGATTGCTTGTTATTGGTATATAGAAAGGTTATTGGTTTTTGTAGATTAATTTTGTAATGTGTCACTTTACTGAAAGTGTTGATCAGTTCTGGGAATTTTCTGCTGGAATTTTGGGGATCTCTTAGGTATAGTATCATATCATCTGCATCTATTGAGATGATGATGTGGTGTTTGTCTTTGAGTCCATTTATATGATTGATGACATTTATTGACTAGTGTATGTTGAACCATCCCTGCATCTCTAGAATAAAGCCTACTTGATCCTGGTTAATGATCTTTTTACTGTATGTCTGTGTGCGGTTTGCAAGTATATGGTTGAGAATGTTTGGATCTATTTTCATTAAGGATATGGGTCTGTAGTGTTTTTTTTTTTGGTTGAGTCTTTTCCTGTTTCTGGTATTGGTATTGGAGGGATGCTGGCTTCATAGAAAGAATTTGGGAGTTCTCCCTCTGTTTTTAGCTTTTTGAATAATTTAATTAGTATTGGTTAGAGGTCTTCTTTGAATGTCTTCTAGAATTCTGCTATAGATCCATCTTAGCCTGCAATTTTTTAGTTGGGAGGTTTTCTATTACTGTTTCAATTTCTTTATGTGTTATGGGGCTGTTTAAACTGTTGTTTTCTTCTTGGTTTAACTTTGGTGATTCCCATGAGTTTAAATATACATCCATTTCCTTTAGGTTTTCATCTTTATTAGAGTATAGATTTTTAAAATATTCCTTTATAATGTTCTGGATCATTTTGCTGTTTGTTGTGATGTTGCCCCTCTCATCTTTGATTTTGTTGGTTTGCAGTTGTTCTTTGTTTCTTTTGGTTACCTGGGTAAGGGACTGTCTATCTCACTTAGCTTTTCAAAGAACTGGCTTTAGATACATTGATTCTTATATTGTTTTCTTTGTTTCCATTTCATTAATTTCTGCTCTGTTATTTGATATGTCTTCCAGTATGCTGGGTTTGGGTTTCATTTGTTCTTGCCTTTCCAGAGTGATGAGATGTATTATTAAGTTGTTAACAGAACATTCACTTATTGGTGCTCTCTGATTTTTTAATGTAGGCACTTAGACCTATAACTTCACCCTTAAGATGGCTTTTAGTGTCCAAGAGGTTTTGTTCTGTTTTATTGTTCTTTTCATTGAATTCCAGGAATACTTTTATTTCTTTCTTAATTTCTTCTTTGACACACTCATCATTCACGAGTGTGTTCTTTAATCTCTATGAGTTCATGTAGTTACTAAGGCTTCTTCTGTAGTTGATTTTAAGCTTCATTGCCTGTGGTCTGATAGAATGCGTGGGATTGTTTCAATTTTTTGTTTTTATTAAGGTTTGTTTTGTACCCCAGTATATGGTCAATTTTTGAGAAAGTTTCATTTGGTGCTGCAAAAAAGTGTATTCTTTGGTGCTTGGCTAGAATATTTGGTAGATATCTGTTAGGTCCATGGTGTTTGGTAGCACTGAATTCAGATGTTTCTCTGTTCTTTGTCCAGTTGCTCTGTCTAATGGACATTGTGATATTGAAGTCCCCTACTATTTCCGAGTTGGGGTTAATCTGAATCTTAAAGTCCTATTGTGTTGCTTTTATGAATTTGGGTACACCAGATTTTGCTGCACATATATTCAGGACTGTAATATCTTCTTGGTCAATTGCTCCTTTGATTAGAGTAAAGTGACCTTCTTTTGCTCTTCTGGTTAGTTTTAGTTTGAGGTCTATTTTGTCAGATATTAGAAATGCAATGCCTACTTTTTCTTAGTACCATTTACTTGAAATATTCTTTTCCATCCTTTCACCTTTAGGTAGTGCCTGTCTTTGAAGATGAGATAGGTTTCTTGCAGACAACAAAAAGATGGATTTTGTTTCTTAATCCATTTGACTAGACTGTGTCTTTTGACTGAGTTCGATCCATTGATATTTAAAGTTATTATTGAAAGATGTGTATTGATTCCTGTCATTTTGATTTCTGTTTTCATTTTTTTCTAACTTTGTGTTTCTATATTATACCTCCACTTAATTTCTTTCTGTTCCCCCCAGTGTATAGTTGTTCCTTTCTCCATTCTATGTATGTATGTATGTATGTATGTATGTATGTATGTATGTATGTATCTTCAAGTATTATTCGAACAGCTGGCTTTGCGGACATATATTCTTTCAGCCTATTTGTGTTGCGGAAGATTTTTCTACACCCTTCAACTAAAATAGACATTTTTGCTCAGCGAAGTATTCTGGGTTGGCATCTATAGTCATTTAGAACTGGAAACACTTTAATCCAGGCTCTTCTGACTTTCATACTTTGCAATGAGAAGTCAGCTGTAATTCTGTTGGGGTTTCCTTTATATGTGGGTTGTTTTTCTTTTGTAGCTTTCAGTAATCTTTGTTTTGTACATTTATTGTTTTTCCTATGATATGCCATGGGGAGTTCCTTTTCTGGTCCTTTATATTTGGTGTTCTATGTGCTTCTTGTATTTGTGAGGGGATTTCTTGCCTTAATTTTCAGAAGTTCTACAGTCCTGTCTAAGGTCTGGTCAATATTGCTAACCTGAAATTCTTCTTCCTCTATGCCTATATGTTACACAGATTTGTTTTTTTCATGTGTTGCACATCTGCATATTTCATTCCTATGTTTTTTTAAATAAATCTTTGCTTGAGTGGTCCAATTCTTCAACTTTATCCTCCAGTGATGATATTCTATTTTTAATTTTATTCCTACTACAGGTGAGACTTTTTTGTCCTGTTGTTTCAAATTGTTTATTGAATTTTCACTTCCTTCTTCACTTCTGCCTGAGTTTTCTTCAATGTTTCTATCTCTTTTGTGAATTCAGTAAAAAATGTATCCCTATATTCTTTTAGTTCTTTGATTTGCTTATTTGTGTCCTCTTTAAATTCATTGAATTCCTTTATCGTGTTTATGATTTTTTTTTTAAATTCTTTGTCCTGGGTTATCTCTGGGGGATTCTCCTCATAGAACTCTTCTTTAGGAGTATGGAGTTTGGTGGAAACATGCTGTTTTGGTTTTCCCTGTTATTATTTTTTCATTGTGATTTTGGCATGTGGATTTCTTTTGTTGTTTGTGATTCTGGTATGAAACTTAAGCTTTCTGTTGAGTTGAAGTTTGCCTCTGTTTGTATTATTGGTAAGCCTTGGTTGTTTTCTTATTGGATATATAAAGCTGGTTGGTCTAGGTTTCAGGTTCTCTCAGATTTTATTTTGGAGTGAACTGATGGCTTCAGATCAGCTGCTCAAGAGCTCCTGCAGATGCCCAAGTCAGGCTCCAGTCAGCTATACCCAGGCTTCTTTTCTATGTTTGGACCCCTACTAGTGGATACTCACAGTGGAATTTGGGAAGTTCATGAAGGAGAGCTCCAATTTTGGCACTCTTATGCTGTCTGCTAACATCTCAACCCCTACTTTAGGGCAGAGAGGCCTAGCCCTGGCAATGTGAGAGGGGGGCCTCACATGGTCACTATTAGGGGTTTGGGCCTGGTGTAATTTGGGGAGACTCCCCACCACATGGAGGCTGAATCCAGGCATCTCGGGCTGTCTGTTGAGGTCTCAGCTTGGAAGTGTATTGTTGAGAACTGGTCTTCCCAACACTAGAAGGCTAATACAGAGGCAAATCATTGCCTGTACAACTTGTAGCCTGGGGGGATGGGTGATGTCAGGAATGCAGCCACTCAGAAAAGGTTGAAACTACTGTCCAACATCAGGAAGTCTTTCATTTTCCAATGTGCTCCACCATCAGTACCACTAGAGGAATGTGGAACCAGGGCTCACAGCTGGGGACCGCAGCTCCTGGCTCACAGGAGGGGACTGTAGCTACAGGTTCATGGGAGGGGACTACAGCTCTAATTCATAGAAGGGGACCTCATCACCAATTTACCTCCTGTGTTCTTGATGTGAACTAAATTCATGGCAACAACGTTTTCCTTAAGTCTGTAATCATATTTTCATTTAATACTTGCCTTTTTTTAGATAAATCTCAAAGAGTTCTTGCTAAATTTTAATCCACAGTCACTAGTGTTGGTAACTAAAATGTAATGGGAAATATTTCTCATCATGGCTTCAAGCTCATGATAGATCAAAGAAACTCATGAATGTTCCTGAGATGTAAATTTTGTTTCTTCCTATCACTCCCATAGCATAATAAGAAGACACTCACTAGGTGCTATTTTCTCAATCCTGAAGGTTCAAATTTAGGAAGGAAAACAACTCCATCCCTTAGTTGTTTGAGATTCTTTGACAGAGATGGGTTTCATTGAGCAACAGAACAATTATTTTACCATAGAAAATCATTAATAAATGGAAAATAGGTGGTAGATAGCTACATAGAAGATAGTTAATTTCCTGACTTCCTCAGCTGCTAATAATAAATTTACTTTCATTATGAACTTCTCAGGCTCTGATGTTCTGCTTAGTAACACAAAATGTACATACACAAAAAATATCATGTTCTACCTTTCATTATTTTCCTCTTTATTTTTTGTTATTGTTACAAGTTCCAACTTTGTTGCCGTGTAGTTTTAAATCTTCTGGACTGAAGATCACTTTCTGGCTCAGTCTTCTAGCACCTGAGACTAGAGACTTAAGTCATGCTTACTATTCTGGGTAAATGTACTAAGACATTCTTGTTGATGTGTCAGTTGTTTACAAGCATTGCCTTTCTTAATCATGACTCCAAAGTTTTGATAATCCTTCAGTGGTTTATCTCTTTTTGTTATTTTATCTCTATTTATTTAGTTCATTACTTTCCTTTCTGTCTTTATTTATCTAGTAACTATGGAATTTTGGAAAGAAACATAATTTTACTGGATATATGTAAAGAGTGGAAGCTGACAGTCAAAGCAGTGTTCAATTTCAAAGTAAACATTTGGAATTTGAGAACATTTACAGAAAATTTCCCATCAGTAGCACCATATTACTACAGCTTCTTCCTCTGTATGTACCTTCCTTTTATTTTCTGAAAAAAAAATCTATGTATTTGTCTGAAGTTACCCTTTTTTGCATACTAATTTTAATTTCAAAATTACAGCTATCGATTTTTCTATGACAAAATTGTTATTCTCTTGTTCAGTGAAACTTATTCTATTATGGTACAGAATCTCTAGCAAACTAAGAAGTGCAGTTATTTTTATCCCTATATTTGAGCCTGCTAATTAACATAGTGCAATTTAGAGTTCAGGTCTTTATAAATACACCACCAAACTATTTTTTTTTCAGGACTCCATCCTAGTAACAGTGAACTGTTTCACAAGATGAAAATAAAGAAAAGTATACTTACACAGAATTCCCTTGTGAGAGACTTTTTTCTTTGCTTCAGATTTCAGCCAAGTAATCCTGATTCAATTTAGTAAAATTTTATGTCCTTTATTCTCCATTTCATTTCCTGGTGCCTTCATTATCGGTTGATTTGCCAATCAAGGCCTAGTTGGAATACCTCAGCTCAGTTTATTCCTGACACCAAGGTACTTTTTACATCTCAGTATAATTTATATCATATGATGGCTAATATTCCTAATCAACTTGTAGGATTTAGAATCACCATGGAAACATACCTCTGGGTTTGTCTATGAAGATTCAGAGAGTTTTAACTGAATGTAGAGGAAAACTAAAATTAAGTAAGGAAGAAAACTAAAGCTAATTGACCAGAGCAGGTAACCTGAGAAAGCTATCTTCCTGCTCGCTTAAGAAAGCAGGATCCAGTTTAGACAAGATAACCAGTCCTCTTCTTTGCTTGAGACAAAGGGTATTTGTTTAGCATTTGCTTCTGCTTCTGGAAATGCATTTTCCTGCTTGGAATTCTATCTAATGCTCACCTTTTTCATGACCTATAGAGTATAGATCCCTGTCATAGCCATAGGTCACATCCACTGTCACATAGGCTGGAAGGCCCTATGACCTTGGAGCTCAGCAATGCTGGAGTGGTTCTAGAATGACTTTGAATTACCTTTAGATATTGTAAAGAATTTGTTACCTGGGCTCCACCTTTGGAAATAACTTCCCTAGACCAGGTGCCGGCAGGATCAAAAATGTAAATTGTGACTTTCCACATTGTCCCACTGTATGTGATTTGAAACCCTCGGTTCCACCTACAGTTTTCCTTGTCACTGAAGTACAGAAAGTCCATCCTCTATTTTGGTGCACCATCACATGGGATAAGTTTCTTTACAAAGTAAAAAGGAGAAAGTAAGGAATATTTCTAGCTGTAATTGAAATGTGAAAAGCTTCCTCAGTTTCTTGCTGCCATAATTTCCCTATAGTGAAAGGCTGTATTCTTTTAAACCAAAATAAACCCTTTCTATCTTAAGTTGCTTATTGTGAAGTGTTTGATTGTAGCAATGATAAAATAACCAACACAGAAATCGGTGCCAAAGAATGCGGCTGTTGCTATGATAAACCGGACTATATGGTTTGTTTGTTTGCTTGTTTGTTTGTTTGGTCTTTTTGAGACAGGATCTCCCTGTAGCCCCAGCTGTCCTAGAACTCACTATGTAGACCAGGCTGGCCTTGAACTCACAGCAATCCACCTGCCTCTGCCTCCCAAGTTGGGCTGGAAAGCTTTCACAGCTGTTAAAGGTACAGACTCACAACCAAAAAGACAAGACTATATGGTTTTTAATTTTTTGGAACTAATTTGTGGAAGAAATATGAATGAGTTTAGAACTACAGGCTACAGAAATCCTAGAATTCTGTAATAGAGCTTAAGGAACCAGTCTGATGGTAGTTTGAAATACCAGAATGCCAGTGGAAACAAATACAGTGAAGATTTGGCTTATGAAGTATGGGAATAACTATTACAATATGGACATATGCTGGACTAAATCTTTTACCTAACCTTGCAACCAAAAAGTTACTATTTATAATATAAACTAGCTCACTGACCTATGTGCTCCTTCCTTGAAATATGACTAATCCGTTGTGGCCCTGAACCAAAGATGTATGAATATATATATATATATATATATATATATATATATAGAGAGAGAGAGAGAGAGAGAGAGTATATATACGCTTTACACATCAAAATGTTGAAAAAAGTATGCTTTTCTCATTTCAAACAATGAGAGAAACTGAGTATGTGTGAAATTCTAGGCCTAGGGTTCAAAGGGCAAGATTCTTGCATATGACAAGGGTGTGTTTGATTTCTACTTCAGCATTTCATGTTACAGATAATGTTTTAACAAAGGAATGAGTGAAGCCATTTCTAGGGAGGAACGTAGTACTGAGAGATATTTGGGGACCCCTCTTGATGCTAAATCGATGCTAAGGGTCAGATTGTTTCTTTATTAAGGCACAAGCATGATTTGTCCTAGAAACACAAAAATGAGGTATCAAAGGGAAATAAAGACTCTATTGTGAACTGGCTTCATGGTCATTAACGTTACATTCTGCCGAAGATTCTGACTGCATCCTTTTTATGTCCCAATGCCTTGGGTGAGGCTGAAATAAAAAATAATAGGATAATTTGTTGGGAAGAAGAAATTTCCACACAGGTTAGCATTCAAATTATGGAATGGCTACTTCTTACTGCTATTATTAAAATCTTTAAAGAGAAAAAGAAAGATGATATGAGACATATAAAGTTAAGTAAGGAAAATGTGAAAAAGTTTAAAGTTGAGGACAAGGTGAGTGTAGAGAAAGGATGTAAAATTGTTAAAGTGATTAACACCATCAAATAGAAAGTTTAGATTGTTCCACTCTGTGATGGGATAATAGGAAAAGTTGTCTAAAGGTAAGAAGACCCCACCCACTCAAATCTCCAACTTTTGAAAATGAAAATCCATTTGAAAAGCAGGAGCTTGACATAGGAATTTCCTGAAGTTCTGCTCTACACAGAAACCAATCACTTAGAGAGGTGTTTTTCTGTATGCCTATAATTCATAGATTTGATCACTTCATGTTGTCCCACATTTCATGAGTATTCCATTCATATGTCTTTTTTTGCATAGTCTTTGTTTAAGGGGTCCAGATCTTCAACTTTGTCAGTAATCTTGATACTCTATTTTCCATTTCATTCATTCTGCTTGTGAAACCTTCTCCTGTTGTTTCTAATAGGTTTACTAAGTTTTTCAATCCTGTGTTCATTTCCTTTTGGGTTTTCTTCACTGTATTTACCTCTTCTGTGAATTTTCTTTCCTAGTTATGAGTAGATTTTGATATCTCATTAAGCCACATATTTATATATTCTTGGACTTCCATCAAGAATTTATGCTGTTCTTTTTTTAGTTCTTTGAGTTGTTTTTACTTTGTTCAACTTCTTTGACCATGTTTATGATTGTTCTTTTAAATTCTGCATCTTAGAGTTCTTCAGGGTGGTTTGCATTGCTGGACACTTATGTAGGACTAGTAGGTTTTTGGGGGACGTAGTTTCCTGGTTTTTCTTATTGTTTTAGTTTTTGCATTGCTGTTTAGGCGTATGGATGTTCTTTGTTGGTTATCTGTCCACAAATAACTTCTATTCTGCTTCTGTTTAATTTAATTTTGTTTTGTTAACATTGTTTATGCATCTTAGCTCCTTTTTGTTCAGGTATGGAATATAAATTGATGTGTGTTTCAATTTCTCATAGAGTAGTAGACTGGTCAGAGTCCTGGCTGAGAATGTCTGTCTGCCTGATCCAGAGGCTGGGATGTTGGCAGTGGGCGGACCACCGAGGAAAGAACTTAGGGATCTATGGTAGGGTGTTTAGTTAGCCTGGTTCAGGATGCTAGTCCTGGGATCTGAGGTAAAGGAATTGGCTCCCGCCTGTGACAAAGGCCAGCTGGGGACAGGGCAGGTGTGAATGAAGGAGACAGAGAAGAGAGGCAGTGGGCAGGTCTGACTTACCTGACTTACCTGGCTGAGAAGGCCTCTATCATGACTTTTCAAGGTGATATAGCATTCTGCTGAGCAACTGGTATCGAAGAGTTTGAAATGTTTTTGATAACTATGAACCCTTGAATTTCCTCTCCACACTGATGTTATTGAATACAATAAAACTACCATTTAAACAGTTTTATATAAGCCATTTTAATTTTTTTTTTTTTTT
>NW_008359324.1:3706717-3716626 GCF_000622305.1 Nannospalax galili
GACAGGGTCTCCCTGTAGCCATAAGCTTCCTGGAGCTCACTATGTAGACCAGACTGGCCTCAAACTCACAAAGATCCACTTACCTCTGCCTCCCAAGAGCTGGGATTAAAAGCATGTGCCCCCATGGCTGCCATTTTAATTTTTAAAAAGCAGAAGATAATGCACATTTTTATCTCTTGCACAAAAATTTATATTTCAAGACTATTAAACTATTAGCTTTTAAATTAGCTTTTAATTTACCCAATAGATACATCTTCTTATTCTAAGATTCTTGTCTTGTGAAAATGATCTGACATAAGAATATATAGTTTTAAGAATACACAAAAATATGAACCAAAAAACATGAGTCGATGTTTTTAAAATGGGATCCATTTGCTCAAGGTTACTCTGACTTTAAAATGTGGAGCATTACCATTCTGTGCTACTTTATCATACAAAACCAAGGCATAATAAATGCATAAGATCCCTTTTCCTCACAGACATTATGTAATAAAATTAGAAAATGTATGACATTGACAAAACATCTCAATTACAGATGATATTTTTTGGTTAAAAATTGTAGGGTACCTATCTTATTACTTAACTATATAGTAGTGAACAGCCTGGCCTGCAAATAAATAATTGGTGTAATGTGACATAGCTTAATAATACTTAGCAACAAAGTTTAAATAAATCCTTTTAAGTAAAAGTAGAGATTTGCGGCAATTTTTCCATGTTATGTGTTAATGAATTCAACATTTAGAATACTCTATATGCCAAAAAAATCAAGGGCCTGGTATAAAAAGATAATTTTCTTTGCCAGGGGTTCTTTATAATGGGAATTGCAAAGAAAAATATGCAAAATAATTTTAATAATTCCACTAGTATACAAAATGTTTTCAGTGTCCAATTCTGCATGAATGTCAATTGGACCATCCTTGCCTCTATGAGTTTATCATAAACAAAACAGAATTATTATTTCAAACATGTGAAGGTATAATAGTGTGTGATCAGTGTGAGTGTGCACTTAGTTTGAGGGATTAATTTAGTAAATTTTCCTCAAAGCCTTCATTAAACTGGATGGTAACAGTATTTGTGCATAGCAACCACTAAACCATCAAGTACCACTCACAATTTGAGTAAATGAACCGTCAAATAACACTAAATCTATATACAGATAGTCTCTGAAAAACCAAAAGGCAATCTTTACAAAGCATTAGAAGGAAACCTTTAGGTTCTGTACATACAACTACATTTCTGTGCTAGATTTTGTGCATCAAATTACACTGCCTTTGGAATTATACTTACATTTGTCCTTTAGCCACGTTGCCTTTTACAAATCATTGGAGACTGCTTGTGTTTTTAAATTATTATAATCCACTCTTTGTTAGCTATGTTATATTCCTCCATTAAAATTAGTTTTTCGTCCATCTTATATTTAACACATTAATAGTATTAATAATATAAAATTAAGTCCTTTCTGTGCCTTGGATCCAGGTAAACTGCAATTCCTTCACCCTAGATCCCTGGACTAGCTTCTTAAACCAGACTACCTAAACACCCTATCATAGATCCCTATTTCCTTCCTCAGGCACCCAACCCCCACCACCAACTTCCCAGCTTCCAGACCAGGTAGACAGATGTACATAGCTAGGACTCTGAGCAGTCTACTACTATGAAAGAAGTTGAAACTCCCACCAAATTATCTTCCATACCAGATGAAAAAGTAAGCTATATAAGCATTATTAACAGAAGAAAAATAAATTAAACAAAAGCAGAGTAGAAGCTCCTGTTGGACACATAACCAGCAAAGAACATCCATATGACCAAACAGCACCCAAAAAAACACAGACAATATAGGGAAGCAAGAGAATATGTTCTCATTAAAACCCATCAGTCCTACAGATGTGCACAGCAATGAGGACTACCATGAGGAACCCCAGGACACAAAATTTAAAAGAAAAATCATAAACATGGTCAAAGAACTTTAAGAAAACACAAAGAACTCAAGAAGGTCCAAAAGGAAAGGCATAAACTTATGATGGAAGCCCAAGCTTCCATATACAAATACGCGACTAATGAAATATCAAAAACTATTGATAACTTGGAAAAGTGAATTCACAGAAAAGAAACAGTGAAGAAATGAATGTGGGATTGAAAAACTCAACAAACCAATTAGAAAGAACAGGAGAAAGCCTCACAAGCAGAATGAATGAAATGGAAACAGAGTATCAAGACTGGTTGATAAAGTTGAAGAACTGGACTCCTTAAACTATGTAAAATTAAACACACAAACACACACACACACACTCACACACACACACACACACACACACACACACATGAATGGGATAATCAGGATATGTGGGGCAACATGAAATGACCAAATCTAGAGAACTGCAGATAAAAAGCATTTTAAGGTTTCATTTTACCCCAGTCAAATTGACTAAGACCAAGAGAATGAAAGACTCCAAAGACTGCAGAGGATGGGGAAAAAGAGAAGCACTCATTCACTGCTAGTGGAAATGCAAACTCGTGCAACCACTATGGAAAGCAGTGTGGAGAACCCTCAAAATCTATAAACAAACCTATCATATGATCCAGTTATACCACTCCTTAGCATATATGCATAGAACTCACCATACTGTAGAGATACCTGTAGACCCTTGTTTCTTGCTGCTTTCTTCACAAAGTCTAATAAATGGAAACAGTCTAAATGGCCCTCAACTGAGTAATGGTTAATGAAATTGTAGTACATTTACACAATGAAATTCTACTTAGCAGTAAGAAAAGATGAAATTATGAAATTTTCAGGCAAATGGATAGACCTAGAGAGTGTAATACTAAGTGGAGTAACAGAAATGCCAAAAAGCAAGTGGGGTATATTCTCCCTCATTTGCATATTATAGCATCAATACCTTAGATGTATGTAAATTCTGATGTAACACCAGGAGCCAAGAAAATGTAAAGGTTATATGGAGATAAAGAAAAGAAACAACCTGAAAGGCGGATTGTATGGAACAGATGTTATCAGGGAGGAGGTGGGAAGTCTGGAAGTATTCTGCAGGGAGGAGAGGAGGGAGTGAAATTGAAGTGACCCTATTGTATGTGGGGGGAAGTCAGGAGAGGGAACAGGGTGGAAGGCAAATGTTATTGGAGGGAGTGTGAGGATAATGGAAGTGATGGGACTAGGGAGAGAGGAGGAAGGTCTGATGGGAGAAAAAAAGAGTAGAGATGAATGAATCTTGGGGTTCTAGGAAACAGAGGGAACTGTGATGCCCTTGAGAAATGCACACATAGGGTCTGTATATTAGTGTATATGTATACCTGGGAGCTACTTAGCAAGGAACAGAGTACCAGACAGAAGATACTTCCCTTTGAGTGGTTGGTGAATGTGGTCTAGGAGACTCCCAACATAACACAGGATATTGCCAAACCTCTTGGTTACCTCCCAGAACTCATAGATAAACTCCTACTCTGAAGACAGGAAATACTTAGGATACAGGACTTGAAGCAATGGAACAAGAACTGACCTGGAAGCCTTCTAACTGAAGTATGGCTATCATACTAGATGGTGATATGTGAACCTCAAAGAGAGAAAACAGTCAGTGGGCCTACCCAGCCATAAAGACTACTAACCCTATGGCTGGCATGGCAAACTACCTCTGCTGGTGCGGTAGTGGCACTGTGATCTGGGAGACAATCAAAAGCTATCCAATTGGACCAAAAACCCACTCAGTGGTAGTGAACTCATGGTTGGCACTATAAACTTAGCCAAATACACATGGCTGGAGAAAACACGGATCTTAGAGAAAACCCATCTCTTTCATATCTCTAGACAAATGAAATTTCTTACTATATGCAAAATATTGATCTTATATTTACAGACAAACACACCATAGACCACTCATCAAAGAAGGTTCTTTTTACAACAGATGGAGGGAGCTGCAGAATTGCATATCTCCTCAGACACATAGAACATACATCTGAGAGATACCCAAGCTAGGTGGCACATCTACAGTTGAACATCTACAACCAATGCTCATGGAACATAGCAGATTAAAGGGTAGAGAGAAAGCTAATGCATCCCCCAAACTTCACCAGTAAAGCTTCCTTATATAACAGAGTGTGATGCACACAGGCCAGAAGTGGCCAAGTTTTAAAGGAGACTGTAGAGTTGGGGTAGGTCTCCTATATGAAACCTCATTCACCTATAGCTCAGGGGCCATTGTGGGAGAGGCGGCATAAAGATACTAAGAGCCAGCATTGGTTCATGAACACAGGTAAACTGAGGTTTTCAGGCCACTGGAAGCTTGCACATGTGTCAGCAGTGGCATCGAGCACGGGACCCATGCCAACTCAATTAAACAAGGGCTCAAATGTGAGGAGAGAAATAGGCAGTGGACTGTCACTAGACTGAGATCTACTGGAGACTGATTGGTGCTAGCTGAGGGAGTGTATTCTTTACATACAATGTGCTGACTAGACTCCAGTGGATGAATTTACACTAAAAGACATTTGGATACAAATCCCTGAATGGATAAGACTTAACATGTATGACAGAATACATGAAGTCCAGTGGGGGGATTTGAGAGGCATGGGGGGAGGGGTTCTAAATTTGATTAAGAACTGTTGTATGAAATTACAGAAGATCAATGAAAATATTTATATATTAAAAAGTAATATAAAATTAAGAGATTCTTTCTGTTTCATACCTAATGTACTAGAAATAAACAAGAGCTAATAGAATTCTCATTGGAGGTATGTGACCATTAGCAATTATTTTCCCCAAAAGGAAAGAATCAGTTACTACTATAATTTCTGAAATGGGTTGAATAACATCAATAGACAGTCCTTTTTTCTTATTCCAACAACTGAATTCTCTTCAGGGGTCCTATACACCAATGAAGCAAAAAAAAAATACTTTAAAATAAAATAGTAAAAAGTGTTTTTTCTAGTGTCTTAAAATATGATGAAATGATTACAAATTCAAAAAGTACTTACTCTACAACAGGTGTTCAAAGGCTGTAATAGATACCACAGTCTAGCAAATGAAAAGCTCAATGCCAAGAATGGACTTCATCTTTTGCAGCTGTTGACTAGCAATCCCACCAATTCTCAAATGACACTGAGTCATTGCTTCTGCTCTTGGTTACCCATCAGAAATTGACAGTAAAACCCTATTGCTGAAAATACTATTTAACTGGGCCTCAGAACAAACAAGGAAAAATCAATGTGGTACTGACCTTAAAGCTTCATCTCTGGTAGCTAGATTTCATAGCACTAGAAGGTGCTATGCATGCTACCAAAAGAGAAAATAATTCATTAACCTTAGCCAGTTGTGACTCCTGTGAGGTAAAATAACAACTCATTTGGTCAAATATCTCCAATGGTGTAATAGTGGCATGAATATTATAGGAGTAATCCTAGGAGGTCCCAGGACTTAGGACCTCCTTCACAATAGGGAATCCATAACTGACACTATACTTAGCTCCAAGAACTTCTGGCTAGAGATATCATAAGCCATAGAGGAGAAGCTACTACTATCATTCTTCTAAATAGACATAGTATTAAACTTAGTCATAATGGCTTATTGTAATAGATAAGTTTACTTCTCAGCTTTCATCAGAGAAGGTTCTTTTAGTAGTAGATGGTGATTAACAAGAGACTCATAAAGAGTCAAAATGCAGGAAACAAGAGATTGTACAGTGCTCAGTCCTAATTTGGGCACCTGTCTCACACCTTCTCTTTGCAGGGCTCAGAAATCATTACAGAAGAGGAGTCAGAAAAATTATGAGATCAAGAGGTAGTAGATTACTACAAGTACACTGTTTGCTGAATACCACAAAGTAGATGTGTGTATGAACACAAATCACTTGTGACAGCATATATAAGACCAATGCAAACCTAAGACAGACAAGGGCCCAGTATGAATGAGGAAATTGGGAAGAAAACCCCAATCCTAGTTGGGGATCTATTATTGCCAATTGACAGATACAAGGAGGGGGAGAGCTGGCTTTCCCTACTGGTGTGGTGCTTAGGATCTTGACAAGTCTCCAAAGGATAGACTTACACCCACCAGCACTTGAGAAACACAGATTAGACTGGATTAGCCTATTAAACAGAAATTAAAAGAAACAAATAACAATAGAGGACATGAAGTCAGGGGGTTAGTAAGATGGGCATGGCGTGGGAAAGGTGTCTGAACATGAAAAATATACATTGTATGAAATTCTCAAATCAATAAGATTTCAAAGAAACAATAAAAAATTGACAAAATTTGTTAGAAATCATGTTTTGCTTCCATGTAGCTTTCACGCACATTTCCCCAGTGGAGAATATTCCAAGCACTCTGGTCACTAACACAACTGGAAAAATGTCACTCTGTAGTCAATGGCCTACACTGATATCTTACAATGATTACATGTTCTCTGTTCTGCATATACATTAATTCTCCATAACTTTATAGCATAGGCAAGATTCAGCACCTTTTCCTCACTGTAAGGATTTCATAGTTCATCATTTATAACCACATGTACCAAATTCATTCCTGCTTGTATTATCCCTACACTGTTTTT
Organism: Nannospalax galili; assembly: GCF_000622305.1. Taxonomy (NCBI): domain Eukaryota; kingdom Metazoa; phylum Chordata; class Mammalia; order Rodentia; family Spalacidae; genus Nannospalax; species Nannospalax galili. The sequence continues at coordinate 3,713,275 of NW_008359324.1, forward strand.
AATTTTTACTTGCTTTAGCAAGACCTGGTTATCTCAAATTACTGATGTGTTTTATCAGCAATAAGAACTTTGGTGAGAAATTTTTATGTTACTTTTTTATGAATGATAATGTGTTTCTTATGATTAAAGGGACCTGAAGCTTCAAATCTCAAATCCTTGCTCATGTTCCCATTTATCATGGGCTTCTTAAATAATAATTCTATAGAGAGACCTACATTTTATTACTTTTTGTGTGTTATCTACTGTTACTGTGAGCCACAGCCAAAACCTATGGGTCGGGATATCATAGTTCCCAGTTGGGTAGTCATTGCTATTGCTTTGTTAAATGGATATGATGTGCCTATCAATCTGCCTTGTAAGCAATTATGATTTTTTCCATTGATCATTGTTGCTGCAGGTCTCAATAGGCTATAAAAGGAATCTTTTTTTTTTGCAATGAGTGAGGTGTAATGCACACTCATAATCCATGAAGCTTCTCAAGACAAATGGCAGTTGCTGTGCTACAGTGGCCTATAATTCAACCATAGATGGAGGAAGATAATAAAGCATTTATATGACCCATTCAAGGCTCAGAGAACATTTTGGAAGAAGTCTTAGAAATAATATAATAGCCAGAGAAAACACTGGAGTATTCTATAGCATTTTCTTGTGAATCGAATCCTTTCATCCTGGATGGAGATTCTAGAAGTAAGCAGATCTCACAAGTTTAGAGAAATGCCTGAAGCTTTTAAGATTCACCAGCCTCCTCCCTAATGTTAAGGAAGTTGTGGCAATTGTTGGGTTAAAATATACACTACAACCAATTGAGCTGCCTGCAATTTTTGCAAGGAGTTAATGAATGTAGCTTTCATGAGTCATCACCTATGCTGGGTGTGGGCTGAGTGATACCTTTGAATTTTCCGTTTTTTTACATGCAAACCCTCAGCTATACTCCTGAAAGTTATACAAATAAACTCATTGGTTGACTGAGTCACACTTCATTGGAATCATTTCTCTCATTTATTGTCAGTTCTGTATCTGGAATGAGTATGCATTTGCTCATGTTTCCCTAGGAAAAATCAGACAACATACACTCTTGGAATGTGGTACATGATGGCTACCTTTTTATCTTACTCAAAATGTAGCCTGTGGGGCTGGCAAGATGGATCAGAGTTTGAGAGTACTGACAGCTCTTTCAGAGGACCTGGTCTCTATTCCTAGCACCCACATAATGGCTAACAAAAGTCTGTAATTCCCATTCTGTGGGTTCTGAAGGCCTATTCTGGCCTCTGTGGGAATTGCATGCCTATGGTGCATTTACATACATCCAGGCAAAATATTCATAATCATAAAATAAAAATAAATTTAAAAGATGATTAGAAAAAAACCTTAGCCTCCAGTAATCCATTAAAATTACTTTATAATGGTTTGCAGTCATTTATAGATTCAGGAAATCTGCACCAACTTTGTAGAGCTTGACTCCAGATCATATGTTTGCTTCTTCAGGGCAAATTTTACTGTGCACCTCAGCTCCATGATGGGTCACAGAAGAATGGTTGATTTTCAGTTTCATCGCGTTGTTTATTCCATTTTTGAAAGGATGATATCAGAGGCAAAACTGTGACTTGATGCTCTTTTCATTTACCATAATGTCTTTGAGATTCTTCCAAGCTAATGTGGATTAATATTCTCTATTTTGTGTTTCTGGGTATCAACTTGTAATGTGTTAAACATGTTGTTTAACTTTTCATTAAGTTCAAGGACATATAAGTTGTTTTCCATTTGGGAAAATACAAGCAAACTTCTATGATGGTTTTGTAGACAGTTTTTGTAAGAGTATGTTTTCATTTCTCTGGGACAAGTGCCTATGCTTTCAACACTGTGTTGCATAGTAATTGCATGTTTAACTTTATAGTAAATTTTCATTTGTTCCCACAATGGTTGAGTCATTTTTACACTTCTTACACTAGCAATAGGGGATATTTTCCTCAGTATTTTCACCATTTCTTGTAAAAATATAAAAATAATTTAATTTGGATTATAATAGCACCCAATATTAGGTTTTCCTAAGTATTTCATACTTGAAATTAATATTGCTACCAACATTATCTTTAAGATTTGCAATATGTTTTGATTAACACAAAATATTTGAATATTTTTTGAGGAACAACGGAGTAGTTTGGTTCATGTATATATAGAAATGATAAGCATTGCAGTATTAACATTATAGTTTGAATATCTACTTGAATTTTAAAATAAAATGAACTTGACAATTTCTTAAATTTTGAGTTTTGGAGGGCTGTGAAGATAACTCAGTGGTTAACAGTTTCTACCCCTTTTGAAGAGGACTTGAGTTCAGGTCTCAGCATCCATCACAGAAGACTAACAACTGCCTGCAACTCCAGCCTCTGGATATCTGATCCCTCTGGTTTTGTGGGCACCCAAATTCATGTGCACATGAATGAATACATACATACATACAAATATTTTTACAAATATATTTAAATTCTGTGTTCTGAAAATTATATCTCTGTGAAGTAATACATTGTGTTAATTTCTATAACTTACTTAAAGCTATAACACATGAATTAAAGCTTTAAAATATAAAATAAACTCATGGCAGTTCAAGAATCAGAGTCTAATTCCATGTTACTGTGTACTTCCTTATGCAATCACTGGGCTTTTCTATCTCCCATCTTCAATTTCCCAAACACATCCTCCCATACATTAGTACTTGCTCATGTCCAGTGTCCAGGATTTCTTCTGGATGTTAATTACCACTAATTGCATCTATGTTAATCATTCTTGTGAGGTTTACACTAAATTTCAAGCTTTTAAACACTCATTATTTTTGAAAACATAATAATCTCAGGAACAACTGGTTATCAATATTTCTGTGACATTCTATGTACTTTGTAGCTTTTAGGTCAACCTTATTCCCTATAGGAATATATTTGTCAATAAACTATTGAAATGACAAAGGATCAATAGAATCTAACCTTAATTTTAGTTCAAAAAGCTAGGATAAACACAACACTTGAGAGGTGTCAATAATTTCCTACTTCATGTATAAATGAGAAAGATAAAATTGTGTTTCCTAGGGCTTAGATGGGATCACCGAAGAGAGATATGAGAAAATGACCATGATATTTCAGGATGAAATGCTTGGGAGGCAGCCTTGAAGTGAGGTAGAGAGAAACAACTGAAGCAGGCATGGTAATAAATCTTTTAGTTCATTACTTTTAAACTTTAAAAATATAGAACTATTTTTTTCTCTTTTTTGATTGATTTATTTATTTTTATGGGGCTTTTGGCTACTCTAACATTCTCCCCTTTGAAGAGGTGTCCCTAAAATCTTTTAAGGATTAGATAT
>NW_008359324.1:3716699-3735066 GCF_000622305.1 Nannospalax galili
AAGAAAAATGTTGAACTGTTTAAATACCTTACCTATGAATAACAACTTGAAAATTAGCCATTATGATAACTTTGTCTCTAACAGAAAAAGAAAGATTTTAAAATATATTTTATTTATTATTTTTATTTTATGTGTATGAGTGTTATGCCTGCACGTAAGTAACTGCACCAGTGTCATGCAATGTCCATGGAGGACAGAAGAGGCTGTCGGATCCTCTGGTATTGGAGTTACTGACAGTTGTTAGCTGCCATGTGGGTGCTGAGATTCGAACCTCGGCCTTCTGCAATAACAGTCAGTGTTCTTATTCACTGAGCCATCTCCCCACTCCCTGAAAAAGGAAGATTTTTGGAAATATAAAAGTCAAATATTTACTTCAGTATCCAGCAAAAATTAAAGCATTTTTTCTTTCAGATATAGCATTGTGCCATTTTTTTTATTGTACTTGGGTTTTTGAAATCGTTGTTTACAAATTTGGACTTCTCCCATGAATAATTCACTGCTTAATGAATACAATAAAAATTTGTGTCTTTCAGTTGATTGTTAGCTCTCAAAACAAACTATGGAGCCTGAAGTTCAATTTCAGGTGTGTTTTGATTGCTTTTGGAGAGGTAGGTGAGCAATCTGTATGAAGATTGAGATAATGTGATGGGGAAGTAATTGAACTTACTCCTGATTATTGTTTAAGCACCACAAAATCATATGTACAAATTCTTACTGATCTTTCAAGTAGTGTTTCCCTAATGACATATAATGTGGATCATGTAATTCGTAAGCTTGTCTTCTTTGCAGCTTTAGTAAGATGTCTATTAAAGTTCTGCATTTATTTGGATTTTTTTTGTGAAATGCAGCTTAGAAATTTCTTTTCTGTAACATTTTGTGTCTTTTGTGTTCTGTAAAACAATGTTGCCATATCCAGGCCGTATACATTTTGCTCCTGTGCTGCTAAGTTTTAAAGTCCTGCATTTCACACATAGTTCATAGTACATTTTCAGTTAATTTGGAGATAGACTGCAAGTTTTATATCTCAGTTCATTTTCCCACAAATATTTACATAAGTGTTTTAGTGCTGGTTATTAAAAATATTTTATTTGTTGTTTTTATTTTATGTGTATGAGTGTATTGTCTGCATGTATGTAAGTATACTCTTGTTGTGCAATGCCTGCTGAGGTCAGAAGAAGGCATCCCATTCCCTGGAACTGGATTACAGGAAGGTTGTTAGCAGCTGTGTGGGCTCTGGGAGCTGACCCCAGGTCCTCTGCAAGAGCAGCCGGCACTCTTGCTGATTCATCTCTCCAGTCCACTAGTGCCTTTTGTCAAAAGTACTCCCTTTTCTTCATTGTACTGTTTATATATGTATAGTTTTATTGAGCTTTTTAAATTTCATACATTTCCCACTCAAATCCTGACCCCCTCCTCCACACTGCTTTCCACAGTGGTTGCACGAGTTTGCTTCCCCACCATCAGTTAATGAGCGTTCCCCTTTCTCCACATCCTCTTCAGCATTTGGAGTGTTTCATTCTCTTGATCTTTGCCAATCTGACTGGGGTAAGATCTGCATTTCAATAATTATTAAGGATGTAAAGCACTTTTCTAGGTGTTTCTTAGCCATTTTTATTTCTTCATTTGAAAACTCCATCTTTTAATAGGGTTGTTTCTTTTCTTATTTCTTTCTTTTTTGAGTTCTTTGTGTATCCTTGGTATTAATCATCTGTTGGATGTGTAGCTGGTGAAGATTTTCTCCAACTCAGTTGGTTTCCTCATCCCTTCCTTAGTTGATTCTTTTGCTGTACAGAAACTTTGTAGTTTAACGAAGTCCCACTTACTGAATATTGACCTTAGTGCCTGAGCATCTGGTGTCTGATTTAGAAAATCCTTTCCAATGCCTATATCTTGGAGGGTGCTACCTATGCTTTCTTCTAGCAGTTGCTGAGTTTTAGGCTTTATATAAAGGTTTTTGATCTACTTGGAGTTGACTTTTGTGCAGGGGACAGATAAAGGTCAAGTTTCATTTTTCTGTAGGTTGAGATGCAGTTTTGCCAGCACCATTTGTTAAAAGTGCTATCTTCCCTCCATTGTGTGTTCTTAGCATCTTTGTCAAATGTCAGGTGGCTGAAATAATATGAACTCATGTTTGGGTCTTCTTTTATATTCCATTGATCTACATGTTAATTTCTTTGCCAGTACCATGCTGTATGACTATAGCTCTTGTACTATAATCTGAGATCTGGTATGGTGATTGCCTTTCAGCTTTGTTTTAGCTATCTGTGTTTTTGTTTGTTTGTTTGTTTGTTTTTTATGAGTCCACATGAATTTTAGGGTGATTTTGTTAAGCTCTGTGAAGAATGCCATGGATATTTTAATTGGGATTGAACTGAATCTATAAATTTCTTTTGACAAGATGGCCATTTTCATAGTATTGATTCCACCAATTTAGGAGCACGGTAGATCTTTCCATTTCCTAGTGTCTTCCACTATCTCTTTTTTTAGAGTTTTGAAATTTTCATTGTAGAGACATTTAAGTTCATTGGTTATGTTTATTCCTTTGTTTTTTTTTAAGGCTATGAAGAATGGAAGGGTTTCCTCAAGTGCTTTTTCTGATTTTTGCAAGGCTGATTTTTGTAAGTTGATTTTGTGTCCTGCCATTTTACTGAGTATTAATCATTAGGATCTCTTATGTATAATAACATATCACCTCCAAATACGGATAATTTGACCTCTTCTTTTCCAACTAGTACTCCTTAAATTTCCTTCTCTTGTCTTATTGCTCTTGCAAGGGTTTCAAGAATTATATTGAAAAGGAATGGAGATAGTGGACAGCCCTGTCTGGTTCCTGATTTTAGTGGGAATACTTCCAGTTGTTCTCCATTTAAAATGATGTTGGCTTTGGTTTTATTGCATATAGCTCTAATTATATTGAGATATATTCCTTCCAGATCAATTCCTTTTAGGACTTTTAACATGAATGCATGTTGGATTTTGTCAAATTCTTTTTCTGCATCTATTGAGATGATTATGTTGTTTTTGTCTTTAAGACAATTTATATGTTTTATTATATTTATTGAAATGTTTGTTGATCCATCTCTTCATCTCTGGAATAAAGATGACTTGATCATGGTGAATGATCTTTTTGATGTTTTTCTGTATGTGGTTTGCAAGTATTTTGTTGAGTATCTTTTCATCTATGTTCATTAAGGATAAGGGTCTATGACTTTCTTTTTTTATTGTATCTTTACCTGGCTTTGGTGTTAGAGTGATACTGGCTTTATAGAAGAAATTTAGGAGTTCTCCTTTTGTTTCTATATTTTTAAGTAAGCAATATTGATTGTAGGTTTTCTTTGAATGTCTGGTAGAATTTTGCTGTGAATCCATCTGGGCCTGGGATTTTCTTGGGAGGTTTTGCATTACTGTTTCAATTGCCTTATTTTTTATAGGTCTGTTTAGGGAACAGAAACAAATTTTGGCCACAAACACAAAGAAATTAAAATGACAGTATCCACTACACACTTTTTAATAATAATACTAAATATTAATGACCTCAACTCTCCTGTCAAAAGACATAGATTGGTGCAATGGATAAAGAGATAAACGCATCTTTTTGTTGTCTTCAAGAAACTCATCTCACCTTCAAGTATAGACACTATCTTAATGTGAAAGGATGGAAAAAATATTCCAAGCAAATGATCCTAAGAAGCAAGCAGGTATCACAATTTTAGTATCCAACAAAATGGACTTCAAATTAAAACTCATTAGAAGATATAAGGAGGGCTACTTCATTTTAATCAAAGGAACAATCATGAAGAAGATTTTGCAATCATGAACATTTATGATTTACCAAACTCTGCAGCAACCAATTTCATAAAATCAATAGTCCAGGACTGTAAAGCAGAGATTGACACCAACTCAGATATAGTGGTGGACCTTAATACACCACTTTCTTCAAAATACAGGTAAACTGGACAATGAATAAACAGAGATACATGTGAATTAAATTCACATACTGCATGAAATGGACCTAACAGATATATACAAAATATTCCAACCAACCACCAAAGAATATACTTTCTACTCAGCAGCTCATGAAAGTTATTCTAAAATTGACCATATTTTGGGGCATAAAGCAAATCTCAACAAATACAATAAAATTGAAATAATACCGTGCCTTCTATCAAACCACAGTACAATAAAGCTTACAATCAACAGCAATAACAGCTCTAGTAAATACACAAGCTCATGGAAATTAAACAACGCATTTCTGAATCATGAATGGGTCAAAGAAGAAATAAAGAAAGAAATAAAGGTATTCCTGGAACAGAATGAAGATGAGAACACAACACAACAAAACCTCTGGAACACCCTAAAAGCCATCCAAAACCAGAAGTTTATAGTTCTTAGTGCTTACATAAAAAATCAGAGAGAGCACATTTAAATGATTTGACAGTACAACTCAAGACTCTAAAGGCCAGAACAAACCAACACCAAACCCTGTCAAAAAAGAAAAACCAAATTCAGAGAAAAATTAATGAAATAGAAACAAAGACAACAATACAAAAAAAATCAATGAACCTAAGAAAGGTTCCTTGAAAAGTTAAAAAAATAGCCGACCCTTAGCCCAGTTAATCAAAAGAAAGAGCCAATCCAAATCAACAAAATCAGAGATGAAAGGGGAAACCCCACAACTGACACCCCCCAAAAAGCCAAAACATTGTAAGCAAATAGTCTTATTCTCATATTCTTCATACGTTAGTTTAATTTTATTTACCTCTTTTGTTTCTTTAGCTAATTAGATTATTGATTTTAGATCTTTCTTCATTCCCAACATATGCATTCAATGTCATATGTTTTTTATAATAAGCTACTTGTGACAACCCACAAATATTGACATATTCTGTTTACATTATATTTCTAATATTCTTAAAATTCTCTTCAGATTTCTTTGAGTTATGTTCTTATTTAGAGCTGTATGCGCTTCAAATTCTTGAAGAAATTCTTCCTCTGTTCCTGATGTTTCTGGTTTTGAAAATTAATCTGTCATTTTGAAGTTTAGTTTTGTTTGGTTGTGCTTATCTTTTCATTATATTTGAATTCCCTAGAGAATCAAGAGATAATCTATGTTTTACGTGGCTTATACAGAGAATAATAAAACACATGTAAAGAAAAACTGAAAAGTGAATGCAAGCAACTTGGAATTTTAAAATGACCATTAGAATGGCTACAGCCATAATTTCAGGCACATGATCTTGGGAGACATTTAAAACGTTGCTTAATAACTCTGTTTTCTTGGAAAAGCCTCAAATATTGCAGCATTGACAGACACATAATCTGTATAATTGTAAGAGAAAGAAATTAGAAGATTTTCTGTTAAGTTGGAACATTAAAACACATGACTTCACAATAATCTGAATTGCTTAGGTTAAAGAATATTATTTTTTTCACCCACAAAACTGGAAAAAATTACACTAGCTTTATAAGCAATTAAATAACCAGATATGCTTGCTCATTATTTGATAAATTTAAACTGAAAATATCCTATAGATAATATGCAGCGGCTGAGTGTTTCGGGGTGATTCCATAGTATTTCATTTTATCCTTCTTTGATTAATATGATATTTTGTGCTCAATTTTTGTTTCTTTTTTCCTTTTTTTCCCCAGGTAAAATAAGAAATTAGACACTAAGTATTTGAGTCTTTCAATTTTAAATATAAATAGTAATTTATCAACTAAATATCACATATTTTCAAGCTAGTGTAATTATATAAAATTATTAAATTTTGGTGTGTTTCCTAAGATTTCAGTTTTGAAAGTACTTTCAGCATTGTAAGAAAGAATATAAAAGTGAAAATAGCAATGCTCTCTTCAATTATTATATATGAGGCAAAATGTCACAAAAAACACTTTAAAAAAGATGAATTTTCAAATGACAAGTTCCACAATATTTTTTTACTGTTGTAATAATAAACAGGAAGAAGAAAAACTATTATTTTTATTTGTGTTAGAATCTCAAAAATATATAGAAAAAAGCTGGGCATGGTGGTGCATGCCTTTAATCCCAGCACTGGGAGGCAGAAACAGGCAGATCTCTGTGAGTTCAAAGCCAGCCTGGTCTATATAGTGAGTTCCCAGCCAGCTGGGGCTACAGGGAGACCCTGTCTCAAAAAATACATAGAAAAAGAGTCCATATGTCTCATACCTAGAAGCACAGGGCAAGAGGGATGCTATTTTGAATATGAACAGATTACTCTTACAGGCACTATGCAGAAAGTCTTTCTTATTAGACTCAAATACATTTCAATATTTTACAATTCAATAAACTTAAAAATATATATCTGTAGATATATTGTATAGAACTGACAATACTGTAAAATCAACCAAACAAAAAATATTGGCAATATCTTTATTAAAAATTTAATTTTATGGATATTCGTGCCTCAAATAGGCCTACAGAAAACAATTGTTAACATAGTAATTTATGTACTTATTAATAATGAGCTAAATCCAGTCCTTGTCTAAGGGACTTAAATGAAATTCTTTCCTATAGAGATTTTGTCCCTCATTAAAAGAAAATATTTTAGAAATGATTCTAAGATAGAACTTTTTGGCTTAGTGATTTTCATCAAATTAAATTTCTAAAAGCCTGAAATTAAGTATCATTAAAATTTACTCAGTGCCTAAAGTGTGCAACACTTCTGTGTGTCTTGTTAGGCCTGAGTCTTTACATTAAAATTGATACTTAGTAGAAGATCAAAGCATTGTAAAGGGGTGCAGGAAGGGGACATAATGAGAAATAGCGCCCACATTTCTTCATTAGCTACTACACTTGCAAGTTATGTGCACAGAAAACTAGAGAAAAATGAACATATTCTTTGGAGGCTGATGCAATTGACTAGTGAGCGATGCTGGAAGTTGTGGTGCAAGAACTGATATATCTCAAACTTCATTAAGGATTGTAATATTAAATTTAGTTTATTGTTAAAAACGAATTTAAATTACTAAAAAAAAGATATTATATTGTCTTATTTGTGCATATTTTAAAGAGAAGTAAAATTATCAGGATAACTAGATGAAATTTCTCTGGCTTTTTTATGGAGCAACATAGGAAAGAAAGCCAAAGGATTTAATTCATCAGTTTGTCACGTCATGAAACTCATGGTACTGCTCTAGATAATCATGTCATTACTAGTGCAAAACATTCACATCAATACTGTGTCTATTCCTATACTTGTAGTCTGTTACATGAAGCAAATATTTAATTAAAATATCTATCTAAGGGCTAGAGACATGGCTCACAGTTAAGAACACTTGCTGCTCTACTAGAGGACTCAAGTTGAAATCCAACACTCACAACAGCCTGCTCACAACCATCTGTTACTCCAGCTGCAGGGAGTCTAACATATTCTTCTGGTTTAAAGGCATTTGCATACACGTGGAATACACTCACATAGAAACACAAATATGCATGGAAATTTGAACATAATCAGGTGTTGTGGCACATGCCTTTAATATCAGCAGTCTGGAGACCAAGACAAGCAAGTTTCTGTGATTCTGAGGCCAGCCTGGTCTGTATAGTGAGTTCCACGTAGGTCAGAGCTACATATGAGACCCTGTCACAAATAAATAAATAAATATTTACAAATATTTTAGCTCATACTCATTGATTAATGACTGATTAGTGTTAACTCTTGAAATGGGAAAATTCATTGGACTCTGAAAAATTTAAAGTCAGAAAAGTTTCTCAATAGGACAATAGTATGTGTGAGTATGTGTGAGGAAAAATGACAAAGTCCAAGTTTACAACTACTTATTTTGAGATTTTATTTGATATTCATTTCTTATTTATAAAGAATAAAGATATTTTATCAGGTACCAAATATGCTGTTATCTAAAATTAACAAAATAAAAAGCATTTCGGTTATGTGATTTTACTAGTTTATGAGAAAATGTTGTTTCCTCTTTATTTTATTCAACAACGTCAATATAAAATATTCCTTTATGCTAATGCTTCAATTCTGGAATTCCTTATTACTTAAGGTATGCTCTTCATAACTTGAGCAGTGCATCTGAGATAAATTTGAGAAATGATGAGACTCTCAATCAGATGTGATGCATAAAAAGAAAATGTGCCACAAATAAATCAACAACAACAAAAACAGCATTTGAGAGACAATGAACAGTTTCATGTCATACTTCAATTATTCTTATCCTATGATATTTTTACTCTAATTTAATTATACAAGAGCATTTAAGCAGACAAAAAGCAAAAAATAGGGACATACTGGGAATACTATTAAAGTTGTTAAGACTATTTTGTCTACTTCAACTAATGGAATGCACTTTGCTGAGATACCAGATCCTGCTCTAACTATCCTTCTAAATTGTGTTTAACTCTATGATCTGTGAAAAGCTCAAACAAACCTCATCTCCATGTCTCCAAACTCTCACATATGTTGTGTCTAATCATATACTAAATATGTTCAATATAGGAAAGTATAAGAAAAAATAATTAATTTGGCAATGTGTTTTGCTCCAGTGTTTTTGCCTTTGAGGCCAAATCAAAATATTTCAGATGTTGCTTCAGTGATGGTAAGTTTCTTATCTTTGTACTTCTCTATTATGTCCAGAGATTGATGGTAATTGAAGAGTCTCTAAGAATGCCATGCTTTCAGTTTGATTTCTTAGGTTACATTTATTTAAGATATCACTATGATGTGAATTCAGTCTGCATTTTGTCTTCTTCCTGTGCTGCTTCTGAAATGCAGTCAGGATTCTTCCCCCTTATTTCATTTTTAAAAATCTTTTATTTATTCTTTGAAAATTTCATGCACAAATACTTTTTCCTTCCAATTGTTCCAAGGATCCCAGAACACACCTCCTTTCCCACTTTATGCCCTCTTTATCTTTTTAACCCATCAAGTTGTTAATGCTGCCTATATGTTCATGAGTGTGGGGTCATCTCCTGGGTCCAGGGCATAGGAAACAGACGCACCCTTCCCCCGCACCTATCAGCTCCCAAGCTCCTCAGCTAGGGAAGGTCCTTAGGAGCCTCTTCCCCGTATATGTTGAATTTTTTTTCTGTTTTCATCTTGTGCTGGTCTTGTGGATGTAGCCACAGCTCCTCTGAGTTCGTGTGTGTGGCAAAAATGCCATGTCCACAAAATAGCCTTCCATAGCCTTCCTCCCGCCAACCTTTGACACTTGTATTCCTTCTGCTCCCTCTTTCTGGAGCCTTGGAATGAGGTCCAGGTTGAAATAATTGTCCCAAATACAGCTGAACTCGCTCATCAATTATTATCATCACTTTGACTAGTTATGAGTATCTTAATTAACCACTACTTATTGCGAAGACGCTTCTCTGAACACGGTTGAGAGCAGCACAAACCTATACACATAATCATGTTTGTAAATCCGTTTGATAACATGACCATTTAGCAAAACAAAAAGAGTACATCTCTCCACCAGGGCTTTAACCTCCCTAGCCATGAGTTTTGACTATATGTACAGTACCATCTATGATTTACATTCTGTGGAACAGGCCTCAAATACAATAAAGAGAGTTAGTTTTCCCTATAAGCAGTCTTACCACTATTGCACCAGTAGATATATCTTGCCTGGAAGGGTGGTATTTCAGCATGCAGGGTCCAGTGATGGCTCGGACCATTAATTCTTTTTCTCCCCCAACAGCCTTCGTATCACCTTCTAGCACAATGGAAGCTAGCCAGCAGGGAGAGATTTCCTACTAAATTCAACATCAATTTATATCCTATAAATAAAGTACCTTCAGTAACAGTCTTACTGTATAGTTATGGTAGGTAGCCAAGAGCGATGAAAATAGCTTATATTGTTTTGAAAGTCTCTTGATCTCCCTTTAACAATAACTCATTGGGAGGCATTCCATGCCTGACACTGAAACTTTCACTTAATAACCCATGACTTCTGGAACCACCATTTTTTTTTTACCAAGGAAGGTATCACTTTTCATGTTTTTCTTTTTTATCAGTTTGGACAATAGCAGGACATTTTATTTCATAAAACATCAAAAAGATATTTTAATGAAGAAAAGCAAAAACAAAATCTTAGTCTCATGTTTATATCCAAACACAATCTCTTTCCATTACTTCTAATTGTAAGATTATTTGTGACTATGTAATAAAGATCAGTTTAAAGATTTTTTTCAAATTTAAACTGTTTTTATTTGTTTTTATTGGATTTTTGTGTATTTTATATAGAGTACCTCAAACAATCTGAATCATCTTTATACCCCAGTACCCACTGCCATCCTCCCATAGCCCCCCACACCCACTGGAACCCATATACTCTGTCATTTGTGTTCAGGCCTGATGGGTCCCAGAAATTCCCGCTACAAGTCAATCCACTGAGATCTAGTCAATCTTTTTAGAGGTTCTTGTTTTAGGAAGATCAGCTCTTATTCACCTAACAGCAATCAATTGCCAATATTTCTTCAGTTATGATGGGGATTTGATATTCATTTCTCCAATTCTATGCTGTGGTTTTGTCTGAGTTTGCATGGGACTTGTGAATGCTGACACCATTGCCATGGAATCATATGAGCAGGGTCCCAGGAGCTTGCAGGACTTTGTTTCCATACGGTCATGCACTTCCTCCCTGGCTCTTATAATCTTTCAGCCCCTTCTTCTGTGTTGGTACCCCTGCCCTGGGTGGGTGAGTTTTAATATAGGAGTCCTGTCCAAGGACAAGCAATCTTCAGACTCTTAATCTTGACATTCTGGTAATTTGTGACCTTTTGTGTTCCTGGCTCACTATTGCATGAGGGATCATCATTAATGAGAACTGAGAGATTCATTAATGTTGTGTTTATTACCCATGTTCTATGTTACATGTGCCTTAGGTGTAGAGGTTGCATTGTAGATGTGTTGCTTAGGCCTGGGAAATTCAGAAACACTTATTCTCTGTGTGTGACCAGTTATGGAACTGTGTAATAGTCTCCATATGTTGCAAAATGAAGCTTCTTTGATAAGTGGTGAAAAATACATTTGTCTGTAAATATCAGGATCCATATTTAGAATGCAGTAAGAAATTACATTGGTCTAGGGAAGTGCTACAAGTAGGTTTTTCAATAGGGTCTATGATCTTTCCAGCCATGCGTACTTAACTATGTTTACAGTTTCCTTTCACTGAGCACTTTTTAAGTCTAATTAGACAGCTGTTGATTGCCCCACACCCCAAGATAAAAGTGACACTGCTGCACCAATATAGTTTGTTGGGCCAGTCATTGTGTTTATTATGCTTTACAGCTGGGTAGGACCTTTGACTGGTTCTCTCCCTTGGCAGTTTACATAGTATCCTGTGATAATATGAGAGCTAGTCTTCAGGAAGGAAGTTCCAAGGTCAGCTTTAGCTCTATTGCTCCAAATTCTGTGTCTGAATTATGTACTGTTTTCAACATTAAGGGCTTACTTTCAAGCTCTGGGAGGCAATCAAGGCTGTGGCAACAGCCTGTGTTATTTTCAATTACAATATCTGTGTGTGACTAGCTGTGGTCATTGCTAATATTCTCCTACTGGAGCAAAATACCCTTCTTTGATGAGTAGAAACTGGGATGTTTGTCTCTAACTATAAGAATACATCTGTTGCACATAGCAGTAAATTACATTAGTCTAGGGATGTGATAGTCTTGGAGTTTTCTCTAAGATCTATGACCTCTCCACACATGTGTATTTAGTTATGTTTATAGTACCGCACTTTAGTTTCCTCCCATTTCAGTCCATTTAGTTAGCTGTTGATTGCCCCCAAGATAAAAGTGACATTTGAAATACAACAACAAATGAAACCCAAATCCAATAGACAAGAAGAAATAACTAAAATTAGAGCAGAAATTAATGATATTGAAACAAAGAAAATGACACAGAGAATCAAAAAAAAATCCAAGAGCTATTTCTTTGAAAAGATATACAAGACAGACAGCCACTTAGCCCAGTTAAACAAAAGAAAGAACAGTGCCAAATCAACAAAATCAGAAATGAAAGGGTAAACCATCACAACAGACAACAAAAAGATCCAGAACATTATTTAAAAATACTTTAAAAACTTAAACACTATTAAATTTGAAAACCTAAAAGAAATGAATGTGAATATAAGAAGATGGGAATCACCAAAGCTAAACTAAAAGGGGTCAACAGCTGAAATAGACCCGTAACACCTAAGGAAATGGAAACAATAAAACAAAACCTGACTAAAAGAAAAAGCCCAGGCCCAGATGGTTTCACAGCAGAATTCTACTAGACATTTAAAGATCTATAACCAATACTATGTAATTTATAAAAAGATAGAAACAGAGGGAAAACTTCTAAATTCCTTCTATGAAGCCAGCATCATTCTAATACCAAAACCAGGTAAAGATAAAACCAGAAAAGAAAATTATAAGTGCCTATATCCTTAACGAACATAGATGCAATAATTCTTAACAAAATACTTGCAAACTGCATACAGACACACATCAAAAAGATCATCAACCATGATCAAGTTGGCTTTATCCTAGAGATGCAGGGAGTGCTCAATATACACAGGACAATAAACATCATAAATCACATAAATGAAGTCAAAGACAAAAACTGCATAGTCATATTGGTAGATGTATAGAGGTAGAGAATGCCTTTGATAAAATTCAGCATGCATTTATGTTCAAAGTCCTAGAGGGAATTGGACTGGAAGGAACATACCTCAATGCAAAGCTGTATACCACAAACCCAGAGCGAACATTATTCTAAATGGAGGAAAACTGGAAACATCCCCATTAGAATCAGGAAGATGACAAGGCTGTCCACTGTCTCCTCTCCTTTTTAATATAGTGCTTGAAACTCTTGCTATTGAAATAAGGCAGAGAAGGAAATTAAAGGAGGACTAATTGGAAAAAAAAAGAGGTCAAAACATCACTATTTGTACATGATATTTCTAAGAGATGCCACTAGAAAACTCCTAGAAATGATTAATACTTTCAATATGTTGCAGGTTATAAAATTAATCTACAGGAATCAGTAGCCTTTTTTATATCAATAACTAGCAGCTGGAGAAATAGAGTACATGGAAGCCCTCCCATTCACAATGGCCTCAAAAAAAAATCTCAGAATAAACTTGATCAAAGACTAAGGACTTTAAAATGAAAATTTTAAAACTTTAAAGAAAGAGATTGAGGAAGACACCAGAAGATGTTAGGACCTCCCATCCTCATGGATTGGAAGAATTACTGTGAAAAACGGGCTTTCTATCTAAAGCCATTTATAGATTCAGTGCAATGTTAATGAAAATCCCCATGACATTTCTTCACAGAATTAGAAAGAGAACATAATAAAATTCATATGGAAGCACAAAAGACCCGGAATAGCCAAAGCAATAAAGAGCAAATCTGGGGTGGGGGGGCAGGGATTATTATGCCTGGTTTCAAACTCTACTATAGAACTATAGTCATAAAACCAACATAGTTCTGGCACAGAAATAGACCTATAAATCAATGAAACATAATTGAAGACCCAAACATGAGTACATGCAATTTCACCTACCTGATATATGACAAAGGAGCCTGAACATTTTCTTAAGGAAAGACAGTATCTTTGGCAAATGGTGCTAGCAGAACTGGATCTCCACCTGTAGAAGAGTAAACTGTTTTCTTTAAAAAAGGCTACCATCAGGATAGCAAAAAGGTACTCATTACATACTTTTGTCTTATCAAGGTAGTGTTTCAGTACAGTGTAATTATACAGAATATGTACAATATGCATATGTTCACAAAGTCAAACACTAGGCTCAAAACAGATTTGAAAAAAAATACCATCTGGAGAGATGGCTCAGCTCTCTCTCTCTCTCTCTCTCTCTCTCTCTCTCTCTCTCCTGTCTCTCTCATTAAGAGCACTGGGTTCATTTCCCAGCACCCACATGGCGGCTAACAGCCATCCTAGCTCCAGTTCCAGGGGATCTGACACCGTCTTCTGACCTCCGTGGGCATTGCATGACATAGGACCCCTATGTACACACAAGCATAACTATCATGTACATAAAAAATAAAATATTAAAAAAATAAAGAAAAGATGTATGTTTTTCCTCATTTGTGGATCCTTGCCCCAAGTCCTTATATTAGATGGAATCCCACAGAATGGGCCAGCAGCCCACAGAAAAAACCTGATGCAGTGACCTGAAAGTTCAGTGCCTTGCCACAACGGGAGGAAGACCTCCACACAACCATCACCCCCTCCAAGGCTCAGGGACTTTTGTGGAAGAGGTTGGTGGGAAGAATGTCAGAGTAGGAGGAACAGGTGAAGTGCTAACTGGAAGTGTCCTCCAACCACTATGCCAGCAAACTGTAGTGACACTTCTTTCTCATGCTTATCCAGGAGTTGATGGGGGGAGTCAGTTACCCCTCCCACCCAACCAGTCGACCTTAGCTGCATGTGGGGGCGGGGCTAAGGCTATAAAACCTGAGAAGCCATGAGGCACCTCTCTCGCCATTTTGTGGCTCTGTTGGGAAGTCACAGGATCTATATTTGACTGTGGATTTTCCAGCACAGGTGTAAATGGAGAGGGGCTTGCCCACTCTTACACAAATAAACTCCCATCCTATGCTCTGTTAGCAAGCCCAACAAACTCCTTAGGATTAAAAAAAAAAAAAAGCAGGGCTCACGGAAACCCTCATTATTCCACCAAAGTTGACTCCATAATTGCAAATACTTTGGGTTTTTTTCATTTCTTATTCATAGTTCCCCCCATAAAATTCATTGTATATATATATATATATATGCAATCTGCTTCAAGCTATTTCTGGAAAAAATGTGTTACAAATTCCCCTTTTTTGGAATGAAAGAAAATTAAAGGAAAAACCAGTTTTGTAGAAAAACTAAAAATTATTTTAAAAATATATATTCACATTTATTACAATAATCTTAAAAATGATTGTAACATTGAAACAGAGTGGCAAGTAGTTTTTAAAAAGTTACAAATATAAATATGTGCCTGTATCTGTGTGCCTGCATGTGTGTGTGTGTGTGTGTGTGTGTGTGTGTGTGGTCACCAGAAATTATGGTTTCTGTAAAATACTAATAGCCAGATACTAGCATATAAAATATGAAGTTATGATATTTTGTACATTTTTAGGAAATCAAACAAACCAGAATTTAAAATCATTTTTGTTATTTTCAAAAGTCAAACATCCGAATAACGTAGATGGATGTTGTGATGTTCTCTACCCCTCTTCCAGACTATCAGAACTCTCTTTAACCATGCTTGGCCCCAGTTCACTAGCTCTGTACCAGGTGTCATCATATCATTCATGTACGTTTTTATTTTAGAATAGTGGTCATAGCTAAAATTTATTTTGAAAAAACTATACTTCCAAACATAACTTGCAAACTAGTGGGTTATTCTAAGTCTTCTTCATACATCTTTAGTTTTGGTTATCCTGCCTCCTACTCTGTCATTTCCACCATCCTCTTCCTGTAGCATATGTTCTTAGAAATATCCTCTCTTTTAACAAGTTAGAAAATCATACGTATCATCGGCTTTTCATACACACTTCATTTCAGTTAGTCTTTCCCCTGTCCCCTTATTTCCCTATCTCCATCACTCCATAACCTGCTTAAATCTTTCTGCTCCCAGTATTACACCTCTTTATTTTCAAGTGATGGGAAACAAACAATTGAAGACTGTGTAGCTTGTCATGTAGCAGAGCAATCAGATTTTCAGGCCTTAGAAGGGTCTAGATTTCTTCACTAAATACTAAGCAATTGCCACCCTTAAATTTCCAAGTTCCTCAACATTTCTGCCTCGCCAATTTGTCTCCTCTTGGCTAAATTTCAGGGTTTTGTCTTCCTTTTATAGATCACTTCCTGGGCTTCACTCATGAGACCGAATTACCTTTGTTTATAACACAGAATAATTTTCTTCAGTACAATCTCCATAATTCTTTGTGTTATGGAATTAATGAGGAAATTTAACAAAATATGGATTATTAACTGTTCAAGGCTCAATCTTATTTAAAATAAAAAAGTAGCAAAATTTCCATGGTTCCCAAACATGAACCCCTGGAAGCCGATGTGAAGGAAAGAAAACAATCATAGAGTCAGTTCATGACTAATGTTAACTATGACATTTCAATGAAAGAAGAGTCCAAAGAATAAACAGAGAGCTCTTAAAAATCTAAAAATGAACCTACCATTTGACCCAGTTATACCACTCCTTGGCATATATCCAAAGAACTCATCCTATTGCAAAGATGCTTGTACATCCATGTTTGTTGCTGTTCTCATCATAATATCTAAAAGGTGGAAGAAACCTAAGTGTACTTCAACTGATGAGTGGATAATGAAAGACTGATATATTTACATAATGGAGTTCTACTCAGTGGTAAAGAAAGATGAAATCATGAAACTTGGAGGTAAATGGATGGAACTAGAAACTGTTATACTAAGTGAAGTAACAGAGACTCAGAAAAACAAACAACCAACTATATTCTCCCTCAGTTATGGATCTTAGCACCAAATCCAAATATGAGTAATTATCCTGATGTAACTGCAGGATCAGGGAAATTGAAAGGAACTAGAGAGGTAAAGGGAAAGAAGGAACCTTAGAGAGAACAGTAGGGGATATGGGTTACTAAGGGGGAATGAGCAAAATGGGGATATTTAAATGGGAGAGATAGTGGGAGGGTTACACAATGAACTGTGAGGGTAAAGGGTAGAAGGACCTCAAGAGACAGAGGACCATAAGGAGACGGGTATTATCATTGGAAGAAAATTAGGCTACTTTACACATGGAGGAGATGGAGGGATGGTTAAACAGGGAGAGGGAGAGGAAAGATAAATAATGACTAGCTAGTGTAAGAAAAACAGAGGGAATCATATCGGTCCAAAGTCCTACTAAAAAATTACACATAGACTATATGAATCCATGTGTATAGTTGAAGGCTACACAACAAAAAACAGTGCAAGACAGGAGAAATCTCCTTTTGAGTTGTTGTCCAGGGTAGTCCAAGAGACTTCCTAATTTACACAGGCTATTTCACTACCCGTTGGTTGCCTCCCAGAACTTGAGGTTAAGACCCCATTCCTGAAGACAGGACATTCTTCAGTCACGGTATTTGGAGCAATGGAGTTGGAAATGACATGGAAGCCTCCTTCCTAAAGATAACATCTCAGTTTTGGAGACCACTGTGCAACTGCCAAGGGAGACTATCAGTCATTGGCCCACTACAGTTTTAAGGTCTAATAATCACAGCAAACAATATTGGTACAGTAGTGGTACTTTTATCTTGG
Source organism: Nannospalax galili (assembly GCF_000622305.1). Taxonomy (NCBI): domain Eukaryota; kingdom Metazoa; phylum Chordata; class Mammalia; order Rodentia; family Spalacidae; genus Nannospalax; species Nannospalax galili. The sequence goes on from NW_008359324.1 coordinate 3,733,970, forward strand.
GGGTAATCAATAGCTATGTAATTGTACTTAAAATCTACTCAGTGGGAGGAAACTGAAATTATATCTCTATCTATCTCTATCTCTATTTCTATCTCTATCTGTATCTATATCTATATCTATCTATCTATATATATATAAATATATAGTGGTTCTGTAAGTATAGCAAAATATATATGACTTGGAGACATCCTAGATTTTAAAGGAAATCCCAACACTGTTACATCCCCAGACAAATTTAATTTCTTACTATGTGAAATACACAAGTATCCCAGACACAACTCATCAAAGAGGCTTCTTTTCTTTAGTGCCAGATGGAGATTATTAGAGAGTTCCACAACTGGACAGACACAGAAATTGTCTATGAAGTGCCCAAGCCTAAGTGGAACATCCACAATGTGACCTGTACACCTAAGGCTCAGGGAACATAGAACCAGGGGTAAAGATAACACAAATGCATCTCTGAACTCTCGTCAATGAATCTCCCTCCTGGAACAGAGGGCTGGAAACACAAAAGGTCACAAATGTTCAAAGTGTAGAGAATAAGAGTGTGCAGAGTGTGCATCATTGGACAGGATTCCTATATAAAGCTCCACATACCCAGGGCTGAAGGAACATTACAGAAGAGGGGGCAGAAAGATTGTAAAACCCAGGAAGAAAGTGCTTGACCATGTGAAAATAGATTCTTACAAGCTCCTGGGACCTTGCTCATATGAACCTACAGCAATGGTCTTAGCATGCACATGACCTGTGCCAACTCAAGCAGACAAAAATCCAGTACAGAACTGTAGAAAGAGGCAGCATGCCCCAATCTTAGCCAAAGAACTAGACCCTCATGGATGAACTTGCTTTGAGAAATGTCTAAGGACACTAACTTAACATGATAGGCCTTAACACAAATGTCAGAATGCATGAATTCCAGTATGGGGGGGTGGGGTTCCCAATGAGGAGGAGGGCATGAAGATGATTAAGATGTTCTTTATGAACACAAAAATGCAATAAAAAATTTACAATAAAAGAGAAATGTCTGTAGACTGATTGGCTATATATTTTTTCTCCCTCTTTATTATAATTATACTACTAGAATATAGGTATACCAA
>NW_008359324.1:3735188-3750099 GCF_000622305.1 Nannospalax galili
TTCTGTAATACTGTGCCCAGTGCATGTACAAATAAGCTATCCTCCTTCTAGCTTTTTTGTGCTTGACTACCTCAGCAGGAGACTTAGCACAGTGAAGACCTGGAGGGTTATTTATTCCTAGTATTTTTGTAAGAAATTATTACAGAATTGTAACACACACACACACACACACACACACACACACACACACCTGCACACATATACTACATGACCATGTTTAAATTTAGCTCAATATGCATACATACTATGCCAAGCTTTTTGCACTCATGCTATGCCAATCGATGGACATTCCATGAGTAATAAAATGTGGTACTTTTCTTAAAAAAAAAATCCTATTGACCTCTAAACAGACGCTTGCAAATCAAAAAGTTCAGAAAGTTCTTACCTGAGGAATTTATTAATTGAGAAACAACGACCAAATGTGGAAAAATGCAAGTGAGCTCTGCCAAACCTGAAATAAACACCTTTAAAATATTACATCCTTCAACACAATACTGTTTTCCCCAAAATTCCTGGTACTGCATCACAAATTTGCAATGTTTTTTTCCTGAAAAATTTTCCCAGTTGAAGCAACTTAAACTTACAGGAAAAAACTTTGAGTATTATGATGGGGACAAAGATTAGAATTACTGAAATCAATTCGCAGTGGCTAGCAAGATGGCTCAGCACTGACGAATATGCATTTCTTTTGTAGAGGACCCAGGTTCAGTTCCCAGCAACCATGTGGATGGGTGACATAACTATAGTTCCGGAGTTCCGGATGATCAACCATCCTCTTCTGGACTCTATGAACACCTGCAATCAACATACACACACACACACACACACACACACACACACACACACACACAAAATTAAAAACTGACAGAATTTCACAGTAAAATATGTGCTTTTTTTCCCAGAAAGTGTCTTTGTTGTACTTGAATAAGAATGCATAAAAATGACAGAATTTCACAGTAAAATATGTGCTTTTTTTTCCCAGAAAGTGTCTTTGTTGTACTTGAATAAGAATGCATAAAAATAAAGTATGAAATAGCTGACAAAATGCTAAAGATTTTTTGAAAATATTATGAGACCCTGTATTAATTTGTTAGCATTTCCATAAAAATACCAGAGACTGGGTAACATTACCATCAAAAATAAATTTATTCATTGTTCCAGAGACTGGAACTCTCAAATTAAATTGTTGGTATACTTGGTTTCTTGTGAGGCCTCTCTCCTTGGCTTGTGTATCTCTTCTCAGCTGTGTGTTTATTAGGATGTCTCTAGTTCTTCCCTTACCTGGTGTCTTTCTGTGACCCAGTCTCTTTTACTTATGTCACTGATCATCTTAGACTTACCATATGGAGCTTTAATTGCCATATTACATGTTCTACCCCTAAATGTATTTACCCTGTAAGGGACAGAAAGTTGAATCACATGAGTTTGGATGGAAGACATGTTTCCATTCAAAATTTTTGTAAGTTCTTCAAAAATTTCTGCAATAAATGAGCACCACAGCAATACAAATTAACCTATTCAAGATCTAGCACATTTCATTACTCTGTGGTCTATACAAAGCATAGTTTGTATTCTGATTTTAAGCTTGTCTTCCTTTCTAACTCCCAGCACAAGAATGTTTGATTCCTCTTTAGATGCCAAGTCATAGAAACCACTTTGCCGTAGAAGAATTTCAGCAGGGGAATGAATAGAGTTTTATATGTGAAGGCAATAGAGACAAAGTAATGTAAAAAATTATTACACTATACTTTGAAATATCAATTTGTCAGATATATGTATATGCAATATATGAATTCACACACTCTAATAAAAATTCACTCATGTTTACTTATTAATCCCACATATGAAAGCTTTCTTTGAATGGTCATGGGCAGTCCTAGTTTCTGTAATCTTACTTTATGTGTCTGTGGCCTGGTTCTTGTTGTTAAGAATGTTTGAGATACTGGTTATCGTTACATTGCTTACTCAAATTTAATGGTTATTCAATACAATTTCGAGTACTTTGAAGAAAATTTACCAACAGAACTATTAATAGGATGAACAGTAGAGATATAAGATCATAAATAAGTGAAAAGAGATTTTACACGAGCAACTAGAATTCCTTTCCTGTTTGCACTATCAGAAACTATGAACTTGTCTGGAATCCAATGTGTGCTTTGAAGAAGGTTTGGCTTCTCCAACGAAGGCAGCTGATTGATGAAGCAATTCTGCTCTTATGTGACAAACTTCAATCAGCACATTAGAACACCCCATAATTAAATTGCACATCATTAAAAAGTTTTAATCTTTGACTTTTTTTTCTAAAATATTTTTCATCTAAGATCCCTAATCATCAAATAAAGCAGGGCAGTGAGTCATTTATGATAGTTATGACATAGTTTAAAATGAGACAAAAGAGGAAGACCCATACAAATTAGGTAGACCAAGACAAGATTAAGAGATGTTGTTGGCAAAGTAGATTTACAAGATTAAAAGCTCAGTGGACTACAACATCTACATAAAGGATGACCACATAGAAACACTGCGAGGCAGAGGAAAGCAAAGAAAGAATTTAAAAGAAAGTGATGGTGAATGAATCTTCACAAAAATCCAAAGAAAGAGAACAAAAAAAGAATAGAATGTCAGTCAAGAATGAGAGTCACAGATAGTCATATATATAAGACATGAATAAGAAAGTTGATCTCCTTTAAGGGAATTATTCTAGATACACTGATTATTCTCCAGTGGATAAACTTGCACCCTGGGTCATCTGGGTGCATATATAACAGAATGCATAAATCTGGTGGGGAACTATAAGGGTATGGATGGATTGGGGGGGGTCTAAATATTGTTAAGATCCATACATCTGAAATTCACAAAAATTCAATTAAAAACATTTTATAAAAGGAGAAGAAAATTCAATGCAATTCTGTCCCAAAAAATTCCCAAAAAATTCTGTCCCAAAAAATTCCTGATTACAGGTGAATATGTCGGATTGTCCAGGGCATTTTGAACAATTGGATATGACTACTCAAGAAAGATGCAATATTAGAATCCTTTATTTGTGAGTCCTCTCAAACTTAATATAATTCATGTCAGATCCCCTGGGACTGAAGTTACGGGCAGTTGTTAGCTGCCATGTGGGTGCTGGCATTCGAACCCAGGTCTTCTGCAAGAACAAACAGTGTTCTTAATCACTGAGCCATCTCTCCAGACCAGAGTTATAGTTCTTAATCATATTTTTACTGCTACAATTTTAAAACAAAGGAGAGGATTAAATGAAATAAAACACTCAGAGAAACAAACATGTAATTGTTTTGTTTCTCAGTTCCAGATTTTACATTTTATACAGATGCATGAAATTGTGGTGTGTGTGTGTGGGGGGGGTGTGTATTTGTGGGTACATGTGTGTCTGTGTGTCTGGGGGGGTATGTATGTGTATGTATATGTATGTGTTTCTGCGTGACAGCAAAGCAAGATGGGAGAAGGAAGGGGTCCAACTGGAGAGAACAGTGGACTGGGAGAAAAAGGAAAGGAATGACTGTAAATGTTTTTAAAGGATTTTCTTTGACTCCCACGACTATGGACAATGAAATTTGCCAATACGAAGGGAGACCGTGAAACAAAGCCCATGTAAATTTTCGAAAATTACTCAAAGAAAAATTCTTAGAAAATAATGCCAATGAAAAATCTTCATATTAAAATGGGAAAATATTTTTGAGTATTCTTAAGGTAAATTTGCATATAAACCCTCTATAATTTACACATTGATTAGTTACATAGTTTAGAAGCATTTATTCTTTTATTTCATTTTATGAAAAAATTGTTTTTCTGTTTTGTGTGTTTTGTTTTAGAACTTCACAGATGTATTATTAAGTTAAATTTGGAGTAAAGAGGGCTTTATAGTTGGATTGTTGCACGCTGTGCTGCAAGTTCAAAAGCCACATAGGAAGACAAGCGAGTACAGCAGAGAGGAGGGTGTGGAACAGTGCCTGAGGCTATGTGCCCTGGTAGATTTTAGTGAAGGAGTGCCTGATAGCTCTTTTTTCAGGATGAGGGTGGTCTTGTCTATGAAAGCAACACCATCCTTTTGTGCATTCAAAAGGAAAATAAATAATCTCATTTGCTTTGACATTACAGTTAGCTAAAAGTTGTTCCAGGAATCCAGAACTGAGAACATGTCCAAGACAGGAAAGATTAACAACTAACATAGCTGTGTTCTTTGCCACCCAGTTTTGTTCATTTGGGTCCAGGAAAGATTAGAGCTTCTGCTGCTGTCTGTTTAAGTTTCCGGTTTTCTTAGCTTTGACCAGTTAGGCTCCTGTCATAGGTTCAACTTTAATCTTGCCATTCCTCACACGCATCCTGTGGAGCTGCAATACTCATTACAAAGCCAGCACTGATTTAATTTCAGTCTAGCCATAGAAATTCAGTAAATAATGGAGATCAGCTTCAAGTAGCTTGGATATGTCTCACTATAGCATGTGAAATTTGTCTTGTTATGTTTTTAAACTGCTTTTGTACCAGGCATTACCGAACCCTGATTCTGTCATTTACCTCAGAGAAAGCTGCCATGGCGACACTCACATGCCTCTTATGATGCCTGGAAAGGAAGAGACTGGTTGTAAATGGCCTTGCACTCACTTTCTTCCCCCTAGCATTCCTTATCATTCTAACATTAATTTTGAGGACAAACTTTTAACATTTTGTTTCAAATGGAATGCATGTATACATACCAGGAGACATGATTCACATTTATTTTAGATACTAATAAGACATTTCTATTCATTTATAAATTCAGTAAGAACTGGTTTTTGAATGTTTTTTATGTTTTCTAGTAGTTTCTTTAGTTTTAAGTACACATTGTTAATAAAAATACACATAACTTTTAATTTGTCTGTGAACATGTATTCTGAAAATTTTTTTTGTCTATAACCATTGTAAACTCCCCTCTTCACATAATATTCTTCCCCAAGCTTCTTTCTCCTCAGCTGAAGCATTTTTTTTTAGCTTCAAATAAAAACCTACATTTCTGAGACACCAGTACACACATACCTATCCAGGGTCTCTATCCTCTGGCTTTTTGTTTTGTTTTGTTTTGTTTTGTTTTGTTTTGTTTTACACTTTCCAAAGGATGTCCTGGGTTGCTATAAATACATATGCCTGAGAACTTAAAATTTTGTGCCTTGTTCTTTTTTGTATATATGTTGCAACTCTTGAAATCTCTTCAAAATCTCCCCTTTTTAAGTCCTGTAAAGTCTGTTCTTTACTTAATCACCTTGAAACAGATTCTATGCAAGTTGTTTTCTGTCCTAACTCTTCAACAACAACAAAAAATTTATTTTTTTTATTTTTAAATAACATTTTTTAATTTATTTCCTCATTGACCCTTATTTATTTCGACTCTCAGCATGGACCTTCCATAGTACTCATCTAGTATTTGAAAATACCATTTTGATCATCAGTTATAAAACACCATAAACAGTAAAATATACTTAACTTCACTTTGTAGTGCAAAAGAGGAAACATGCAAGCCACATTTGTACTTACAGTTTAAAATGTTTAATGCTCATTAAAGTATCTATATTTATGTTGAAAGTTTTATGTATGAAATTTCTATGTACATAAAAATATAAAACTATAAATAAAATGTATGTGTTAGAGGCAGTCTTAACAGTTCTCACCGTGACATCTTAACTCTCCTAGTTCTTATTTTTATCTGGGGGAGATTTGAAAATATATGTATCTATATACACAGTCTTCAGTTGGTTCAATCTTCTGTGTTCCATGGTTATGCTCCATTTCCACAGTAATGCCTGACTTTTATCCCTTGAACTTTTGGCCAAATCCTCTGTACATATACAGAAGCGACATTTACTTAATTTTCCTCCAACAGTTTAAATAAGAATTATTCAGGAAATTTTTTTTTAAAAAAAGATTAATATTCTTTCCCCCAAATGTCTCTTAATTAGCTCCTTGCCTAAGGACCTGGAACTGAACTGGAAGCCTTCTCCATGATGACTAGCTCTCATAATTCTAGAAGATACTATGTGAGTTGCTAAGGGGAAAAAATCAGTCAACCCAGCTCTAAAGCCTAAATACCACAATGACTGGCTTAGCAAACTATGTGTCTTGGTGCAGTTTTGACACTTTTATTTAGATGGTAATCAAAAGCTATCCAATTGAACTTAAGGTGTTCTCAATGAGAGGGAACTCATGGTTGGCACTGTAAAGATAGCCAAGTATACATAGCTAGAGCGGTCATAAATACTAGAGAAAATGTTGTCTCTGTCATATGAAATTTCTTACTGTATGCTGAATGCAGATCCTTATATTTTCAGACACATATACCATACACCACTCATCAAAGAAATTTCTTTTTGCAATAGACGGAGGCTATTACAGGGTTCCACAACTGGTGATACACAGAGAATATGTATTTGAGAGATGCTCAACTTAGGCATATGACACATCTACAGTGGATCCTCTACACCTAAGGCTCATAGAACATAATGGAACAGGAAGTAGAGAGAATATGAATATGTCTCTGAACTCTCACCAGCAAAGCTTCATCACACAACAGAGTGTGATGCACATGAAAGGCCACAACTTGTTAATTTCAGAGAATCAAAGACTGCAGAGTGCATGTCCCTGGATATGACTCCTATATTAAAATTCATCCGTACAGCTCAGGGACCAGTCGGGAAGAGAGAGTAGAAAGATTGTGAGAACCAGGGTTGATGCATGGACATAAGGAAACAGAGGCTTTCAGGCCACTGAGAACTTGCTTATATGAACTCGCAACAATGGTGACAGCATACACACAGCCATGCCAATTTGATCAGACAAAATCCCAGCACAGAATGAGAGAAATGGGCAGCAGGCCCCAACCCTAACTTAGGAACTATCGGCAACTGGCCACTGGTGGCTGAGGAAAAGTAAAACTTCTTTAATGGAGAGATTCTAGATAACCTGACTAGACTCCAATGGATGAACTTGCACCAAAGGACATATGGGTACAAATGCTTCACCAAAAAAGACAACATATATGACAGAATGCACTGAAATTAAAAGAACCTTAGGCAATAAAAGCATGAGACACAAAAATGCAGTGTATACCGCTAATTTTCAGGAAATTATTCAGGTTTTCTTTTTTCTTCAGGCATGAGTACACATGCATATTTAAAAATTCATTGTTCCTGCCTCTGCCTCTGGAGTGCTGGGATGAAAGGCGTGCACCACCACACCCCACCAAGGCCAACCTTGTCTACATAGTGAGTTCCAGGACAGCTGGGGCTACAGAGAGACCCTGCCTCAAAAGGACAAAAAAAAAATCATTCTTCAATGATTACTTAAATTACTCTAGTGCCTTTTCTAGTAACTGGAGAGAGTTTTAGTTCAGTTTATCAATACATTTGATCATTGATATAATTATCAATGGTTTTCTTCCAATAAATCAGTTTATACTTCTATTACAACAAAATATTGAACTTAAAGCCCTCTCAATGGGAGCGAACTCATGAGTGACTGTGTAACTATATACATGGCTGGAGAGGTCACAGCTCATAGAGAAAAACCTAGCTCTCTCATTTGCTAGACAAATGAAACTTCTTACTATGTTCTAAATATGGATCCTTATTTAGCACAACTGGTTACATATGAAGAATATATATTTGAGAGATGTTCATCCCTAAGTGACATATCTACAGTGAAATCTCTATACCTAAAACTTATGGAACATACTGGAACAGGGGGTAGAGAGAATACTGGTGCATTTCTGAACTCACCAGCAAATCTTCCTTATACAACAGAGTGCAATGCACACGTAAGTTCACAACTGACTAGTTTTAGAGCATAAAAGGCTGCAGATTGTGTCTCCTTCTATAGGACTTCTATATTAAACCTCACCCACTCATGGTTAGGGGACCATTGTAGAAGAGGGGTACAGAAAAATTGTAAGAGCCAGGGTTGGTCCATGAACATAGGGAAACAGAAGCTTTCAGTCCACTGGATGCTTGCTCATGTGAAATTGTGGCAGTGGTGGCACTGAGCACAAGTCTCATGCCAACTCAATCAGACGAGGATCCAGTGTTGTGCAATGGAAATAGGGGTGGAGTTGGCCTTAGTTTGAGAAATGTTGGAGACTGATTGCTGCTGGGAGAGGGAGAGTAGACTTTTCTAAGATTTCTAGATAAGTTGAATAGACTCTTGTGGATGAACTTGTTCAGAAGGATAGTCACATAAAATACTTGACTGGATGGGAAACATATATATGAGAATACATGAGGCTGCCAGAAAACTCTCAACTAACTAGGAGAGATAATTAGATGCATTTGTGGAGGGTTATTATGCTGCTGTTTGAGATCAGCCCCAGTTACATTGGTCTTTTCTTATATAGAACCAATTCAGCTAAAATCTCTCACCTCACCATGGGCCTAGGCTTCTTTTTTCTTCTGACTAGCCTCTCTGGATCCATCTAGTCCATCCAATAAAAAAAAATCGAGAGCGAACTTGAAGCACAGACCAACTAGCTATTGATGTCAGATCAGAAAGCAACCAAGCTAGATCAGCAATATAAACAGAATCAAATGTCAACTCAACAAAGGCATCCAGATGTGGTGTAACACACCTTTAATCCCAACACTTGGGAGGCAGAGGCAGGAAGATCTCTGTGTGTTCGAGGCCAGCTTGGTCTTTATAGAGTGTTCTAGGCCAGCTGGAGCTACAGGGAGACCCTGTCTCAAAAATAATACAAAATTAATTAATTAATTAATTAATTAATTAATAAACAAAAGCAGACTTCAGTTTCCTATCAGACAAACAAGCATAACCTTAAATCCACACTCCTACACCATAATTAAAAAATACAAATGATAGGGAAAACCAAAACCTTTGAAAAACTCAGGAAAATAATTTGAAACAACAGGTAAACACCTCATCAGGCATAGTGAATGAAATGGAAAATAGAATATCAATAGTGGATGTTAAAGTTGAAGAACTGGACCACTAAAATAAAGACCCACAGGATGGAATTATGAATCATAGACAAAGAGGAAGGAGAAGAATTCCAGATCAATGACATTGACCAGACATTCAACAAGCTTATAGAAGAAAATGTCCATAAATTTAAGAAATGTAGACCCATACAGATACAAGAAAGCACATGGAATACCAAATAGATAGGATCAGAACAGAATCTCCTTACAGCTTATCACAGAATACTGAAAGCTGCAAGAGAAATGCAAGTTACATAAAAGCTGAATAGAAAGGAAAACTCATTAGAATTACAGTGAAATTTTCAATGCAAACTGTAAAACTCAGAAGGGCCTGGAGCAAAGTATTTCAAGTTCTAAATAATCATAGATGCCAAGTCATAGTGTTTTACCCAGAAAAATTGTCTATCTTTGTCAAAGGGGAAAGAAAAGTCTTCCATGAATGAATAGGCTGAAACAATTCATGTCCATAAAACCAGCCCTACAGAGAATTCATGAAGAAATACAAAAAAATGGAAGAAAGTAATGACCATACCGAAGAGGCTACAGAAAGAAAACAAATGGAAGTATAATTATGGAAACACAATATAGGACCAAGAACACACACAGAAATTAAAATGCACTAACCAATAAACATCCTTCAATAATTTTAAATATCAGTTACCTCAAATCCCCAGTCAAAATACACAGACTATGTGAGTGGATTAAGAACCAAATCCATCTTTCCCCATCCATGCCCCCCCCCCAACTGGAACTCATGCATTCCACCATACATGTTAAGTCCTATGCAGTCAAGCAGTTGTACCCAAATGTCCTTCAGTATATGTTCATTCCCTGGAGTCTAGTCAGCCTCTTAATAAGAGAGTCACCTCAAACTGAAATTTTGAGGCCATGCACTTCTTTATGAGCTATGAATTTCTAGGTGCAATCTCCTTCCAATATCAGGCTATGTTGTCTACATTGACAGTTTGATCCTTAACGTCTTCACTATCATTGCTAACCACAGCTCACTCTTCTTAGCACTCTGCTGCAGTGCCCATTCTGCCTCACCATGTACCTCATTGTCACGAAGAGCATTTCCTTTTCATCCCCAACTTTTGGTGCTAAGTGCCTAATTTCAGTCTGTCTAAACTTAACATGTCAACTGCTTGATGCAAGACAAATGATTTACACTTCTTGAAAGTATCCTTGAGATTTGAAAGTGTAGTTTGTTCTCCCAGAGATAGAGAAAATCCACCAGAAAGCAAGTTTTAGTGAACAGAAGATCTCTGCTTATAACCCTGCCACAATTTTTTTCTTAATAGTTTTTAGTGTCATAATATTTTATAAAACTGTTTAGAAATTTAAATCTGGAAATGTTTAAACAATATTATTACACACGGTGCTAAATTTAAAATTATTATTTATCTCTTCTCAATAAAGACTAAAACATACTACAAATAGGTGGGTTCAATTTTCTAGAAAAACCTGGAAACCCACTCATATGTTCTATGGCAATGGTGTTAGCACGCAAAAGTCCCAAGCAAACTCAGGCAGACTTTGACCAAGTGTGTAACTGGGAAAATGAACAGAAGACCTCAATCTTATCTGAAGGAATGTTGGCAACTGATTGCTGCTAGATTAAGAAGAGCTGATCTTCCTGAAACAAGGGACTCTAGATAGGCTGACTAGACTGAGTGGATGGACTTACATTGGGGAACAGCTGGGGACACTGGCAACATAGTGTGCCTTAAGAGGGATGAGAGAGTGTATGGGTTGCCAATGGGGACGGGGTATAAAGATGATTAAGATGCTGTGAAATTTTCTTGCAGGGTGGCTCGGCGGGCCAGCTGCGGGGGGCTCTCCCTTTGCTCGTGGGTCTTTGACCACCAGCCCATGAGGGCAGGGAGAGCAGAAGCAGTGAACGGGGTCAGAACGGCCAGTGGGAGCTGACGGAAGACAGCTCTTCTGGGGAAACTGATCACAGGCTGGTCCCAGGCGCAGTGAAACAGCAATGACACAGCTCCAGGCACAGTGAAAAACAGCTCCGGGCACAGTGAATACAGCTCCATTTATTAGTGGGAAAACTAGAGAATTTATAGTGTGGAGGCAGTAGCAAAAGCCTCAGTTGATAAGTGCTCATAGTATGCTTTATTTACATGTGGCAGTGGGCTCCTATCTTCCAGACTATCAGACAATGCCTGATTATCATATAGAAAAAACCTGGGAGTAGTTTTTACTCCAGGTAACTATGCCAAAGATCATGTTTCAGATAAGGCATCTGTGTTTGGCGGCACTTCAAGGTGAGCCAGGAAGAGAGCAGGAGGACCCCTGCTGGAAAGGGGAGTTTTTCCATTTGGCGCCGAGCCCCTCAGGGCTATCTGGACATGGAGAAACTACAACCCTAACAGCAGGGTTTCCCAACATCTCCCCCTGTTTGATTTAAAATGGAGAAGTGTCATCACAAGCCTTAAGAGCCAAGTCATCTATCTCGGGAGAATCCAAAGTTTGATAATTCACCATGACCTTTTTGGTAGTAATTTTAGCAATGGTAGTAATTTGTCGGCGAAGAAATCATATAAAACAGGGAGCAAGCATCAAAATAACACACAGCATGACCAGGGGGCCAACAAAGGGTAGGAGCCATGAAAACAAAGGGTTACTAAACCAACCTAATTGTTCGGTGGGTTGAAATCTTGAAAATAGATCATTATGAAGTTTTTTGAGAATGTTAAGATCGGTTTCAACAACATTTGATTCATTTCCAAAAAAACAGCATTCCTCTCCCAATACCACACACATCCCCCCATGTTTAGCAGTAATTAAGTCCAGTGTTCTTCTGTTTTGGAGCACAATCCTGGCAAGAGAGTTCATTTGTCATTGGAGAGATTCGAGGCTGTCAGTCGTGGATGCCATTGCCTAGTCCAGCTTGTCTTGAAAGTCTCCCGCCAGGTGCTGGGTTTGTACAATTGCAGCAGTCGCAGCGCCTCCAGCACCCAGGGAGAGGGCAAGTCCCAGCCCTACTAGCAAAGGGATGAAGATTTCTCTCCGCTGGCGGCTGTGAAGGAGGAGGGCAGCTTCCTCTTTCTCGAGTAGGCACACCTGGGGTGTAATCATTACCGATATACAAAAGGTGGACAAAGAGGAGTTAACACAGTGCTTGGCTTTTCCTTTGCACCATAGGAAAAGAGGAGGAGCAACGCATGCTATACTGGAGAGAGTAATGTTAGTGAGGCATTTGTAATGAGTAGGCTTACTCTTGCTGGAAATGCAAATTGGATAGTTAGCCAGTTGTTTGAATAAGGGAATATCCATTAGATGAGAGTCAGTGAAATCTTTTCTTGTTTCTGGGTAAAAAGGGTGGTGTTAACTGGTACTGCTGTCAGTAAAGGTCTATTGCTGGATGCACAAAAGAAGCAGTTAGAGGCATTGGGGTGGGTGGTGAAGGGAAGAAAGTTAGCAACATATTGAATGTACTTGCTCCAGGACATAGTTGATCTTATCTGGTACTCGGTTTTTCCTGTAGAATAATATTATGATGAGTTAGCACAGACTTAGCTGCAGGTACAAGCTGTCGAGAGATATGAAAGTCAGCTGTAGGTTACCTAGTGAATGCACCCGAGTAGAACTTTCCTATTACTCCAATACGCCAGCGATCGTCCCATGGATCTGCAATATATATTAACGAATACTTATCCTTTAGGTAGATGGGTCTTCTCTGTCCTGTTATGCCCAGATATCTCCCAGTGTATCCTTGTTCCAACCTACAGGGATTGAAATAGCGGCAGCCCCCATAGGTATCAACTTCCTTGAGGTATGATGCATCTCTTTGTCGAAAAGGGAAGCAAACATATTCGTTAGTACCATATCTGCTAGCATTTGGGTGTATTATGATTTCTATGGGTTTTTGACAGCCCACTAGGGGGCAGTCTGTGGTTCCGATTACCTGATTTTTTCCTTGAAATGTTTCTCTGACATAAAATCTCCAGAACATAGTATTAGGGAGAGTGGGGCTGGCTGAAGCATTGCTGTTAAGCAGGGTAAAGACAGCCATGAGGATGACAGAGAAAGAAGCTCTGGGGGGGCATCTGCGGCGAGCAGTCTCCACTAGATCATGGACCTCTTTCCACATGATCTGGTGTGGTTTTGGGTGTCATTTCCACCTCTTCCTAATCTTTGTCTCTGACAGGGTCATGCAAGCCATCTCTTTTGTGGGCAGGGAGGTGCCGGACATTTCTGGCTGGAACCCAGATAGGCTTTGGTTGATCCTGTGGGAAAACACAAGCAAAACCCCTCCCTGTGGTCAGCAATGAATCTGGTCCTTTCCAGAGTCCATCAAAGGGGTCCCTCGATCTAACCATGATGGGTGGTATGGGGTGTGTCTGCGCCCAGTGTCAGGTGATGGGGGGGAGCATCAGACCATCGATATACATTAAGTACATTAAGGGTAAACAAGGCTATTGTAAATTGAATATTGGGAGAATATGTTGTTTGAGCCTGTGTTTTTAGTTGGTCTTTTAAGGTTTTGTGTGACCTTTCCACAGTGGCTTGTCCTTGTGGATTGTATGGGATGCCAGTGTGATGGGTGATTTTCCAGGCTTCACAAAAATTTTTAAACGGGGAGCTGGTAAATGCTGGGCCATTATCTGTCTTTAGCTGTGCAGGGAGGCCCATGATGGCAAAGGATGAGAGCATGTGATTTATGAGTTTTTTGAACTTTCACCAGTTTGGGCAGTAGCCCAAAGGAAGTGAGAGTAAGTGTCTATAGTTACAAACACACATTTTTGTCTGCCGAATTGGGGGACATGAGTTACGTCAACTTGCCAGAGGGCATTAGATTTTAGTCCCAGAGGATTGGTGCCCATCTATTGTATAGCAGGGGTATGTACCATTGATGCACAGGAAGAGCAGGTTTTAACAATGCGTTTAAGTTGTCTGAGGGGAATGTGGGGGAATCTGAGATGGAACCCTTGTAAATTAATATGGGTGGCATGGTGGAGGCTTT
This sequence comes from Nannospalax galili, assembly GCF_000622305.1. NCBI lineage: Eukaryota > Metazoa > Chordata > Mammalia > Rodentia > Spalacidae > Nannospalax > Nannospalax galili. The sequence continues at coordinate 3,749,145 of NW_008359324.1, forward strand.
GGGCATCTGTTACGCTGGCAGAGAATGTTCCAGTGGTGGCCACCTCATCTGCTGTGGCATTTCCTTCAGTAAGAGGACCTGGGAAAGAGGAGTGGGACCTGATATGCTGGACAAATAATGGAGCCACCCCTTTTTGTAACAGTGTAGAGATTTTAATTAGCAGGGGTGAGATGGGGTTGCCATCTATTTTGACAAAGGAACAACCTAGCCGTGGGAGCAAATTAACAGCATAAATGCTGACAGAATAAAGATTGGAGGGTTTATCAATCTTATCAAGAGCCATATAGATGGCAAAAAGCTCTTTAAATTGTGGAGATTTATCAGATAGAGGTTGAAAATATATCATAGGTGGGTCATTAGGGGAGTCATATATGACCAATGGTGCCCCCTTTTTTCCTCCATCTGTAAAGGCTATAGTAATATTTTTTATGCGTTTGTGACAGAAGAGCGAAGGTGGGAGCCAGCGAAATACTGGAATAACTGACATCCATTTATCTTTGGGATAGTGATTATCAATTTGTCCTGGGAAGCCTATTAAGCTAATTGAAAAAGAGGAGTGATGTTTTAGGAGCCATTGTACATCTGATAATGGGAAGGGGATAATAAGGGTATCAGGTTCTTTTCCTACAATTTGTAGGGTTCTTTCTCTTCCTTGATGAATCATAGATGCAAGAGTGTCTACTTCTGTAAGAAAGCGAGGAGTGCCCCCTACTGGCGTGTGAAGCCATTCTAGTACTCCATGTGGCTGATGAACTGCCCCTACCATGGTGGGGGAGGAATTAAATATTAAGAGTTGAACAGGTAGCTTAGGGTCATATCTGGCTAGTGATGCCTTTTGGAAGTGGTTATTAACTATTTGGAGAGCCTTTTTTGCATCTGGGTTTAGATACCGTCTGGAGGCTGGGTTTTTGTCTCCCTTTAAGAGATCAAAGAGTGGCTGTAATTGACTTGTGGG
>NW_008359324.1:3750708-3763210 GCF_000622305.1 Nannospalax galili
TACAAGTTGTTGTAAAATGAGTAATTTCTCCCTGGGTAATGGCCACTGTTCCACCCAGACTGGTTCCTTGGTGATCCAGTCGAGGCAGGGAGTCTGGTAATCAACAGTGGCCTTTAGGATTGGGGGTTCTTTTGTTTTAGGAACCTCATATGATCACCTATTTTAAGGCATTTTTTTTCAGACCCACTGGCAAGAACTACATTGAGGTATTCCAGGATATCTCATCCTATGAGATTTGTGGCTATATTTACAATCAGGGGTCTTATTGTGCCAACCTCTCCATCAGGATCCTCCCATTTATAGAAGTTTTTAGTGATGAATGCTCGGGAGGGCTCCCCTACTCCCATTAGTTGGGGTCCTGGTATTAATTCCCAGTGTGGGGGAACCTCAGATCGCCTTAAGATGGTTTTATCAGCCCCAGTGTCAAGGAGGCATTTGAAAGGTTTATTGTCTATTTTTATGGTTAATTTTTGATGGGTATTTTCTGTAATACTGGTTACCCATAAGGTCTGTGGCTTCCCTCTTGTTAGTGGAGCTGAGGGTTACCCCGGAAGGAGTTTAAAGGTGGCAAAGGTTTGCCATCTCTGTCATATTTAGATTTACAATCTCTTTTCCAGTGAAAGCCCCTTTTACAGCGAGGACAGAGGGTTTTAGGGGGTCAAGTGGGAGCTGTGTCATTTTGGGGACAATTTTCTTTCCAGTGTCCAGTTTCTCCACATTTAAGCATTTTGAGTTGGGTTGGGTTGCAACTACAAAGGCTTGGGCAAGGGAGGAGGCCTGGTATGTGGCAGTCCTAATGTCATGGGTGGCCACAATCCATTTGTCGTAATGTTCATTTTTTAGTCCCTGGCATGCTTGTCTGTGTTCAGGGGTCATCCCTTCCCAGACGATGTTGTTTAAAAGCATTGCTTTGGCTGTGGGGTCTGTTATTTTTCTATCTAAACTGGCCTGCACTCTTAGTATAAAGTCTGGGAGGGTTTCAGTTAGTTTTTGTTTTAAGAGATTAATGAAGAGGTCTCTCCAGGCCCGGTGGACAAGGGGGTTAGGTGGTCCAAGGCCTGTAGTGCACATAAGCGGACCTCTTCAAAACAGCCAGCAGGAATCACAGCCTGCTGGATTCCTGTGGAAAAATTGCCCTGACCGAACAGTTGGTCATAATTCCAATCTATAAATCCAGGTGGTGGATCTTGCCCTTGTTGTGGTCTTAATTGTTGTTAGCTGTTGATTATGTGTGTCATTTCTTTTAACCTGCATCAGGCATTCATCTCTAAATAAAGCCTCCCATTGTACAAAAAATGGACTGGGGAGGGTAGATCTACAGATATCTCTCCAGTCCTCGGGGGTTAGCAAGTTAGTATTAAATGTTTGTAGTGTAGATTTTGTCCATGGGGCATGGATCCCATCCTCATGAACAGCTTGGTGTAACTCTTAATTCTGCTGCTGGGAGGGGGTACCAAGCCAGTGGACATTGCCTTGCTATTTGTAAGTAAACAGGAAAAGCTTCTACTGATGGGGTTTTTGGGTTCTGAGGCCATTGTGTCTGGAGATTTGGGAGGCGGCAACTTTCATTATCCCTGAGATTACAGAGTTGCTCTATGGCTGTGGGGTTTGGCTGGGATGGTGCCACAGGCGGTGGTGGCAGTGGAGGTGAAGGGGGAGGGGGATTTTTCTGGGGATCTTTGGGAGTTATTGAAGTCTGAGTGTTAACATCTGGTCTTGTTAAATCAGTAAGAGGGGGGTAAGTGTTATTTTTGTTGATGGGTGGGTTTTGTCTGACTTGTTCAAATTTTATTTTTGGGGCTGTTGAATCTGCTACTGGGCAATCTTCAGGATTTTTTTCTTTATTTTTAGGGCTGTCGAATCTGCTATTGGGAAATCTTTAGGGGTTTTTTTCATTTTTTTTTAGGGCTGTCGAATCTGCTGTTGGGAAGTCTTTAGGGTCTTTTTTATTTTGTTGATGGGTGGGTTTTGTCTGACTTGTTCAAATTTTATTTTTGGGGCTGTTGAATCTGCTACTGGGCAATCTTCAGGATTTTTTTCTTTATTTTTAGGGCTGTCGAATCTGCTATTGGGAAATCTTTAGGGGTTTTTTTCATTTTTTTTTAGGGCTGTCGAATCTGCTGTTGGGAAGTCTTTAGGGTCTTTTTTATTGTTTATTGTTTCCCCTTTATTATTCCCTGGTGCTAGTAAGTTTTCCTCAGTCTTAGGTGGGTTTCCTAAGCATTGTTGAATGGCTGCTATTATGGGGAGAAAGGAAAGGGGCAAATGGTGTCTTTCCTGGATTTCCTTTTTACGAGCCAGATAGGCAATGTTGGTCCAGACCTCTGGATCAGAAATGTCTACTGACAGGATCCAGGGTGCAAATTGAAATACTTCATTTCAAAATTTTGAGCTTTTCTTTTGGGAAATCTTAAGTCCTCTTGATTTAAGTAGGGCTCTAAGGGAGCGAATTTGGAGGTTTTTTTGGCGTGATGCTGAATTACCCATTATAGAAAAGAAAAGAAGTGTTGTCTGGCATTTAATGTTCCTGGAGCAGTCTGCCACCAGGGGATTGAAATGCTCTGACGAACACAAACCTAGCCGCAGATTTAAGGTTTACAGGAGAAAAATGGTTTTTTAAATTTTTGTTTGTTTGTTTGTTTGTTTGTATGGCACGAGCCACCTTGAATTTTTTAAGTGCTCTGCAGGGGCTAGTTAATTTAAATTCTCACCTAACTGGTTTTAGCTTTGGCTTGAATACCCCAGGGGCAAGATAAAAAAAACAGATTAGGGAAGTTTATTTTAGAGGTTGACTTTAAGGCTTATGTGAAGATCCCTTAGAACTTTGGGGATTTTTGTTTGTAGCGGTGTTAAGATAGGAAAGGAAAGTGGGGTGAAATGCTGATTTCTAAGGGAACATGCCTGGGATCAAAATCTCAGGTGATTCCACTCAGTCCACTGCTCAAGGCTTCCTGCAAGGTTAAGAGATCGGCAGCCGCTCTAAGAGCATTTAACTGGCTGTTGCGTTACCGATTTTTTTGTATTAGAAAGATGTATAGATAGGAGGTCTTTGTCTACACCTGTGCAGGCAGTCGGAGTCCATTAAGAGGACTAAGAGCCTTCAGCTGATGTCAGGGGTTAGCCTTGACCAGAAAGCCTCAGTTGCTCTTTCGTCTTTAACGGTCCCACGGGAAGACTCAGACCGAAAATAAAAGGTGGAAAAAGAGAAGAGACTACCAGTCCCCAATGGTGGGGCAGCTTAGAGGCAAAGCTGACTTTATCCTCCTGATAGGAGGTGATAGGAGAAAGAGATTGCCGATCCGCAAAGGTGGGGATTGCTTAAAGGCAAAGCTGCCTTTTTCCTCCTGATGGGAGGGATACTCCTGATAGGAGAAAGGGATTGCTGATGCCCTCCTGATGGGAGGGATACTCACGAACTCTGCGTGTTCCAGGAGCCGCACGTTCAGGCGCCAGTTGCAGGGTGGCTCGGGCCAGCTGCAGGGAGGCTTGGGCGGGCTGTGGGAGGCTCTCCCTTTCTTCACGGGTCGTTGGCCACCAGCCCACGAGGTCAGGGAGAGCAGAAGCGGTGAACAGGGTCAGAACGGCCAGTGGGAGCTGATGGAAGACAGCTCTTCTGGGGAAACTGATCTCATGCTGGTCCCAGGCACAGTGAAACAGCAATGACACAGCTCCAGGCACAGTGAAAAACAGCTCCGGGCACAGTGAATACAGCTCCATTTATTAGTGGGAAAACTAGAGAATTTATAGTGTGGAGGCAGTAGCAAAAGCCTCAGTTGATAAACCCAGCGTAGAACAGAGAAAATAAATAGCAGACCCCAATCTTATCTGAAGAAATATTAGTAACTATTACTGCTAGGTGAAGAAGAGCTGACTTTCCTAAAACAAGGGACTCTAGATAGGCTGACTAGACCTCAGTGAATGGACTTTCACTGAGGAACAGCTGGGGATGCTGAAGACACAGTAGGTAGGCCTTAACAGGGATGATAGACTATATGGGCTCCAGTTGGGGGCCTATGGAAGGGTGCCGGTGAGATGGGGACAGGGGTATAAAAATGATTAGGATTGTTTCAGATTTTCTGTATAAAATACACAAAAAATCAATAAAATATGTAAATTACTTATTTTGTTGATGATTGATTATTTAAGCTTCATCATGTTTCACAGATTTTCCTGAGTAAAAATGCTTTTGAAACAATAAAAAATATATATAAATGAAGTAGTTAAGGATCTAAGAAGTTCAATTGATGTAGGGAATGAGATGCTACTATTAGCATGGTTAGGAAAATAGAATTTGTAACCAGAACTAGGGAAATAGGGACAAATAAATCTTGGGAGACAATAAGACTCAGACTAATGTTTTGTAAATATCAAAAAAGTAATTGTTTGGTTTTCAAAAAAGAAAATGCAAGACTTAGTACATGCCTTTAATCTCAACACCTCAGGAGGCATAAGTAGATCTCTGCTAGGTGGAAGTCAGTGTGGTGTCCACATAGTTCCAGGCCAGCATGGACTATAAAGAGAAACTGTCTAAAAGTATATCTTTTAATCAAACATGAATGGATGCATACTGACAACTTTTCATCCTTTCTGACCAAGTTTGTGAGACCATCAGATGACTCAACTCTAAGTGTGGATTTAATATGGACAGCTGATGTGATGAGTAAAGATAATATTTTCTTTAGTATTAATGCTGGTGCCAATCACTTGATGGGAATTCCATAGATGTTGAGAGAATTCTTATTAATAGTAATGTGTTGGAAAAAAACATAGTTGATCTACATTCTAGAACCAAGATTCCACTTCTTACTTTTAATGACTCTGTGCTAAGTCATCTGAAAATACCTGTAATGATATATACGACAATGTAAGGCTACCATTGTGTTTAAAGCAAGCAGTGATAAATCCCAAATGCCAATTGCAGTTTCATTATGTGTAGATGTGTAATTTATTCACTTAATGAAATGTTATTGAGCAATTAAAAGTAATGGATTAGAATAGTTTTTTTAAAGAAATTTATACTTTAGGGGCCAGAGCAATCTTTCAGTGGTTAAGAGCACTTGGTGTTCTTATAGAGTTACTGGGATCAGTTCCTAGCACTCAGATGGTGGTTAACCACTTCAGTAACTTCAGCTCAAGGGGATCCAATGTCCTTTCCCATGCTCCATGGGAAATCCATGCACATGGTGTATCTACATACGTGCAAGCAAAATATTCATACATACAAAATAATTTTAAAAATAAGTTTATACTTTGATGATTTTTAAAGTTCAGTATAAAACTTTTCAATTCAAATCAATTCAGAAATTACATATTATTAAAATTATAATTATTCAAAAGAGAAATAGAAACTCAAGAGAAATTATAAACAGTATTTTTCTGTCAATCACATTTGGAAAGGGAGGAAGATAATGTAATGAAAGGAACAAATAATGGTGCTGTTATTTTTTCTTACATCAGCTTTTATACATAGTTGTTTTGTTGCATTATACCTTTTATTGAGCATGAACCATAAGTCATAAGTGTAATAAACTTACAAAATGAATGTTATTTTTGTTACAATGTTTTTTTTTAATGACATCTAAAATATTTTAATCGGAAAATAAAGGAGGAGGGGGAAAAGAGAAGTGTTTTCCAGAGAGAGACAGAGGAGAGAGAGAGAGAGAGAGAGAGAGAGAGAGAGAGAGACTGAATCATAAAGGATTAAGCCAGAACATCCTTCTCATTAGCGACAGAAAAAGACAATTTACTACTTGAATGGATTTCCTTAAGGGAAGTCTTGCATGAAGCAAACATCTTTAATTGGAATTGCCAGGATCAATGCAAGGAGATGTAACAATTGCAATCTTGACAGAACCAAAATTGCAGAGGTAAAGTTAAATTCTTTAACTGTGAAATAGTGAAATGGTACAGTAGCAATCCATTATGCAAAAGCTATGCTATTCTGAAGCAGTGGAATAGGAAATTGGTGCCAAGTAAAAAAAAAATGAAAAGAATCACTATATGCAACGTACTCCATTACAGTACTTTGTAGAAAATAAAAGTAAAAGTCATATTTTAAAACTTTCCAAGCAGATCTTATATAATAAATCAAACCTTTTTCATGTATATCTGAGACAATGATATGTAAGATAAATAAAATGATGCTCATAAGGGATTTGAATGCCAAACATTAAAAAAATGTTGACATGAAGTTTAACTGCTGTTCAATGTGATGCAAAATATTTGGGGTCAAGCATTCAAATGTTCTAGAACAGAGGGAATAATTAAAGCATCTTAAAAGAATACACTGTGGTGTCTCCTCTTCATTTGAGAAAACTGTGAGGGAAAGTTGAGATCAAATGCCTTTTAAAATATCTGGCATGTACAATTGATATAGGCAATATGGTGAACTGATTGTTAAGTTCACAATAGATTTTGTAGCCTTAAAATTAGTTTTTCTTGAATAGTAATGTATGTGATTATGTGAGCTCACTCATGTGTGTGTGAGTTTAAAAATGTGAACTTAAAATTTAAAATTAATTTGTGGATGAACTAAGTGAATTGGAATTTGCAAAGACAAATACAAGTCAAAATTAATAGCCTTAAATCTCCATGAAAATCATGAAAGAGACTAACCTGTACTTAGAACATTTTCTTCAGAAAACATACTATTCTTTCTCTTTTCTTTGAGAGGCTTGTAAAACCACTTGAAAAAATGCCTCTTGCTTTGATTCTTGGATGATTGTTGTCTCTATTATGTGAAGATAAGAGCTTAACCTGGGTGAAACATTGCTCCAAGTTGACAAATTGAGTTTTTCATTAAAATACTAAATGATTATTTTGATTTTCTTTTATAAGTACATACAGCCAAACAGGGACACTTGGAGCCTCACCACATAACCAAATGGATTTAGGATTGACTTGTATGAAACATACATATATAATGGATTTTATTTATTCAGCAACTTAGAATTGGGCTTTTTTTTTTCCTGTTCTTACAACTCATTGCCTAAGAGTCTTCTATTAATAACTTTTCTGTTGCTGTGATAGAAACACTGATCCATCATGTTGGGGAAGCATGGTGGCAAAGTTGGCTGAAGGAGGAGTGGAACCTAAGCTCTCACATCTTCAAGAGGGCACAGGAAACAAGAGACAACTCAAGATCTAGCAAAGTTTAAGAACTCTCTAAGCCTGCCTTCAGTGATGTGCTTCCTCCAGAATATCCACACCTTCTAAGACCTCCCAAAACAGCACCATCAACTGGGGACAAAATGTCCAAATACTTGGAGCCCATAGGGGACATTCTCATTCAAACCTCCACATTCCACCCCTTGGCCCCCATAGACTCATGATGATATAAAATGCAAAATGCATTTAGTCCAACCTAAAAAGTTCTCATAGTCATTACCAGTCTCAATACTATTCAAAAGTCCAGAGTTAAGAGTCTTTTGAGACTCAGGAAAATTTCTAAAATCTGTAATATCAAAAGACCAATAACAGACTCCCAACATACAGTGGAATTGAATATACATTACCATTCCAAAAGGGAGGAATACAGGTACAGTGAGGAAATACTGGACCAAAAGTAGACTGAAAACCAGCAGGGCAAACACCAAATTCAGTAGCTCCACATTCAATTTCTGTGACTTTACTTCCAAAAAGCTTAGGTGGCTCAGCCTCTCCAGCTTTTCTGCATACAACATACATCTCTTTCATGGACTGGCACTACTCCCTTTATGCAGATCTTCTTGGCAGATGTCTCACAGATCTATCATCAGGTATGTCTTCTTGGGGTCTCCATTGCCAACCAGGCTTCACAAAATTGCCTATCAGGGCCTTTTTTATGCAGGGAACCCCTTCTGCATGCTGTCTGGCCTTAATGGCCCTCTGAAACCATGGAAGAAGAACTGATAACCACTTCACTCTTGCATCTTTCATGCCTCTAAAGCCAGCACCATTTGAGCAACACTGTGATGGACCCCATCCTGCTTTATCCATTTTAGAAGCTTTTCTCTTCAGTGGCCCCTGAAGCATTTTCCTTTCACAAGTTGGAGGCTTATCTGGGTGGGGTCTTGCCCTGGAGGCACCCTCTCCATTTTTTAAGTGCAAATCTAGGCCCCTCTTTAATCATTTTAATCTCCTTATCAAAAGGATCCTCTCTGATACATGCCAGGGCTCCAACACTTATCTTCCTAATGTTCTTTTTGAATTCAAATTCTATTTCTTTCTGCCCATTTATTCTTTTTCTTTATAGATCTGCATAATATTCACCATTAATAGCCACACCACTATTTCTACACTATGCTGTCTTGAAATTTTTCCTGCCAGAGAAATTAGTCCATGGCTTTTCATCTTAGCCCGAGGCAAGCCTTTTGGCTTTGGACAGACTGCAGCCAGACTCTGTCAAAATATCCCAATGGCTGCTTAAGTACTTATTTCGCTCTGATGGGACATTTTTCTCAGCACTACTTTTTTGCAGGCACATAGTAGAATGGCCTTTTAAGCTCTGCTTATAACCATCAACTGCTTTTCTATCACAAACTTCCAAAGTCTTCTACATTCCTCAGAAACCCCACACGGTCAAGTTCTTCACAGCCAACTCTCTGGTACCAATTACTGTATCAGTTACTTTTCTGTTGCTGTGATAAAAACACCAACCAAAGGAATGTATAAAAGGAATAATTTATTTGATCTTACAGTTCCAAGGGGCAACAGTCTATTCCAGCAGGGAGGCATGGTGGCAGTGGTGGCTGGAGGAGGAGTGAATGCTAAACTCTTACATCTTCAAGGTGTGCAGGAAAACAAAAGAGCAACTTAAGATCTGGCAAGACTTAGGAACTCTATAGGCCTGCCCCTGTGACCTGCTTCCTCCAGCATAGCCACATCTTCTAAGACCTCCCAAAACAGTGCCACCAACTGGTGACAAAATGTCCAAATACTTGGAGACTCTGTGGGACATTCCCATTCAAACCACCACAAGACCATAGCTCATTCCTGGCAGATTTTTTTTTTCCTTTTCTCATAACTTTTTATTTGTTGACAACTGTAGTCCCTGAGTACAATTCTATTCCCTATCATAAAGCATGTGTTCTCAAATTTTCTATAAATATACAAACAATTCAATTCCCAGTTTTCACACATTATAAAAATTATGCAGCAAGACTTATGACTTAGCTCCTCTAAGAACCAAAGGGTGTAGCAAGTGCATTTAAAAAATCAATCCACATTTCATGAACCTTAAGTGTAGAGATTGCATTGTAGATGTGTCTTTTAGGCTTAGGGAATTCACAGACAATCTCTGTGTATGACTACTTGTGAAACTCTGTAATATTGTCCATCTGTTGCAAAAGAAGCTTCTTTGATTGGTGGTGACTAGGATATTTGTCTTTTATTTTAAAATAATCTTGAAAGAGTTTATAATTTATAAAAGTTATAATTGTCTTTTTATTTCACTTTATTGTTTTTATTTTTTAAACAGGGTATCCTTGTAGTCCCAACTGTCCTCAAACTTGCTATATACATCAAACTATAGACCAGACTGGCTTTTGTATCACAGATATACACCTACCTCTGACTCTGGAGTGCAGGGATTAAAGGCATGTACCACCACACCCTGCATCATTATTTATAATTATAAATCAGGACCTAGAGAATGCACACCTTTTTCAATGTCCAGGATAGAAGAAAGATAAGGGGCAACTGTATCACAGTTCTGCACCTGCATTTATTCACGATTAAAATAAGCTATTGAGAAGATGCTTGCTGTCCCATACAGCAGCACTGTACTCACTGTATTTGAGAATGCTAAGGTGTTGCAGATTGCTATCTATTGCTATCTGAGGATAGGCCTATTGTAGCAACTGTCTCTGAGAATGTTTGAGGAAAGACAACCAAAAAGTAAAATGACAATGCTCTATGGGTAGAAAAGTTGTACAGTGGACCCTTTGTTTTCACCTTCCTAGAGTAAAGCAGTGTTAAAAGGATTCCCTGGGATTCAAAGTAAGATCCTTTCTCAAAAAACTAAGGAAAAAATGATGTATATAGGAAATCCTGTTAGACTAACCATTTTTTTTCAATGAATGAATAACAAAGAAAAGAATAAATTAAAAGTAACATAAAGATCTATCAAAAGATGATGCTTAAAATGAATATATCTAGTTGATAAACCTGTCTGATATAGTTCTCTTATATTAATGTTTTTAAGAGGTCTCCATACTGATTCCCACAGTGGATACATTATTGCAGTCCTACCAATTGTGGATGAGAGTTCCCTGCATCCATGCCAGCATTTGGCATCATCAGTTCTCTTAATTATAGTCATTCTAAATGGGGTTAGAAAATATTTTAGGCAGCTTTGATTGTGATTTCCCTGATTATTAAGGATATTGAACACTTTTTAAGGTATGTCTTGGCCACTTCTATTTCCTCTTTTGAGAGCTCTCTATTCCATAGCACAGTCTTTAATTAGGTCATTTGTTTCCTTCTTTCTTTGCTTTTTTTAAGTTCTCTGGCTATTCTGGATATTAATCCTCTGATGGATGAAAAGCTGGTGAAGATTTTCTTCCACTCCATAGGCTTCCTCTTCATTCAATTGGTGCTTTCCTTTGCTGTAAGCCTTTTACTTTAATGATGTCCCTTAATTCTTGAGCAAATTATGTACAATTTAGAAAGTCCTTTCCTGCACCTATATCTTGTAGAGGACTGCCTATGTATTCTTCTCACAGTTTCAGGGTTTCAGATTTCACATTGAGGTTTTTGATCCATTTGGAGTTGACTTTTGTGCAGCGTGATAGGTATGGATCTAATTTTATTCTTCTGCATATGGAGATCCAATTTCACTAGCACCACTTGTTCAGGATGATGAAATTAAGGCCCAATAGGATCGACCTTATGTGTGAACTGTAAACACAGCCAAACATACATGAATGAAGAGGTTATAGATCCTAGAGAGAAACCAATTTTTGCCATATTCCTAGTCCAGTGTAATTCTGTACTTTGTTCTAAATATTAATCCTCATATTTACAGACAATTGCACCTTTTGCTCCTTATCAAAGAAGCTTCTTTTTACAACAGATGGAGAATATTATAGAGTTACAGAACTGGTCAAAAGTAGAGATTAAGTATCTATGAGATGCTCAAACCTAAGTGATATATCTTAAATGCGACCTCTACTCAAAGGATAAACGCATCTCTCAATTCTCACCAGAATAGTTTCCTTATGCAGCAGATGGTGATTAACAGAGAAAACCATAATTGTCAATATGAAGAGAACAAGAGGCCACAGAGTGCTTACCCTAAGTAGGACACATAATCATAATCTCTGTCACCCAAAGCTCAGGAATAATTGTAGAAGAGGAGGCAGAAAGTCTTCAAGAGCCAGATGTGGTTATGTGGATGACCACAAGGATACTGAAATTTCTAGAGGACTAATCCGTTACTCATATGAGCTCACAGCAACAGTAACAGTAAGCACAAGTCCTATGTAAGCTCAAACCAGACTATATCCCAGCATAGACATGGGGGAGTGTTTCATAAATCTCAGCTCACTTAAAAAACTTAGGCTTCTGGGAGGAGGAAAGACAACATCTTGTAGGGATGGGAATCATGGTGGGCCCAGTGGATGTACCTACCCTGAAGGATTTTGGAGACACAAATCAGACTCTATAAGCCGTGTTATATATATGAGTGTACACTAAATTTGGCTGGGGAGCAGCTGGGGAAAGTGTAGATGGAGGAGGGGATGTAAAGTGAATCAAAATATATTGTATGAAAATTGCAAAATTGCAATAAAAAATTTAAGAACAAAACAAAAAAGAATTAATTTACTTAATAGGTTAAGGTTACAGAGTTATCAAGGAAATAGCAGAATCAGAGAATATTAAATTCTGGTAGATCCTTTGGTAACACAATGCTAAAGTACTCTGGTAATACATACTGTCTGAAGGAGAGGGAATAGAGTTTCAGCAATATGGACAATACATGTCAAGACATTCCCTGGAAAATCAAAGAGAACGTGAGGGGATTCTTGTTGACAGGGTTAATCATGGACTTCCAGTTATGTAGGAATCAAAGTTTGATTAAATCAGAGGCTCTAGATACATTAAGTGGAAAATCCTGTCAAATGTATTCCATAGCTCCCATACTATAGATATTTCTTTAAATGACCAGCTGTCACCTTTCACAAAAATAATGATTTGTCCCTCAACAAATTCTCAACATCATATATGTGAAACTTTTCCCTTTTGTGCAAGTCCTCAAATGATCTTCTAAGACAATAAAAAATTCATGAATTAAGAACAAAAGGGAAGCACTAATGCATCATGACAAATCATGATTTTTAATTTTAGAAATTCTTATACAATTACATTTATAAAAAATGCATGTTTATAATCATAAAATAGTAGACAACTCACAAATATTCTGAATTATATCTGATTAGAGCACCTATATTCAAAATCATAATGCTTACAATAACAGATAATATTGACTGCATAAAAAAAATTGCCTTGACTCTTTTAACAT
>NW_008359324.1:3763537-3778827 GCF_000622305.1 Nannospalax galili
GCCTTGACTCTTTTAACATATATTAATTAAATTTTATTTTTATTTTTATTTTCTGTGTATGTTTTACCTGTATATATGTCACTTGTGTATACAATGTCCATGGAAGTCAGAATATGGTGTCAGAATCCCTCTAACTGGTGTCATGCCTATTTCTGTAGTTAGGCATTATTTATCTCTCCTCTCTCTCTTCCTGTCTAAGGCTTGCACCATGGCTTCCCCTTTTAAAATGTCCCTTTTTTTCCCTATTCCTCCCTTGATACTACTCCTTGGTGTTACTGACAGTGTTTTCTTCTAGCAGTTTCAAAATTTCAGGCTTTGCATTGAGGTTTTTGATCCATTTGGAGTTGACTTTTGTGTAAGCTGAAGGGGTATAGCTTCATTCTTCTGTAGATGAAGATCCAGTTTTGCCAGCATTGTTTGAAGATGCTGTCTTTCCTCCAGTGACTGTTCTTGGCCCCTTTGTCAAATAGGAGATGGCTGAAATGTATGTACTCATGTTTTGGTCTTCAATGTTGTTCCATTAAGCTACAGGTATATTTGTGTGCCAGTTACCGTGCTGTTTGTATGACTATAACACAGCAATACAGACTGAAAGCTGGTATAGTAATCCCCCCAGCATTGTTCTGAGTGCTCAGGGTTGCTTTGGCGATCTGGGGTCTTCTGTGTTTCCATATGAATTTTAGGATGGATTATTATAATTCTGTTAAGAATGTCATGGGAATTTTTATTGACATTATGTTGAATCTATAAATGGCTTTTGTTAGAGTGGTCATTTTCACAATATTAATTCTTTCAATTCATGAGAATGAGAGATCCATCCATCTTCTCAAGTTTTCCTAAATCTCTTTCTTTAAAGATTTAAAATGTTCATTGTAGAGATCATTAATGTCTTTGATAAGGTTTACTCTGAGACATTTTATTTTTTGAGTCCATTTTCATGATTTATGATATTTGTTGATCTACCTGTATTGACTCATCTCTGCATCTCTGGAATAAAGCCTATTTGATTACGGTGGATGATGCTTTTAATGTGCATCTGTATGCAGTTTGAAAGCATTTTTTGAGAATTTTGTGTCAATGGTTATTAAGAATATGGGTCTATGGTTTTCTGTTTTGGTTGAATCTTTACCTGGTTTGTGTATTAGAGTAATGGTGGCCTTATAGAAGGAATTTTGGAGTTCTTACTCTGTTTCTATCTTTGTAATAATTTAAGCAGTATTGTGTATAATACTTCTTTAAATGTGTGGTAGAATTCTGCTGTTAATCCACCTGAGCCTGGGTTTTTCTTTATTCATGATTGTGTATTACTGTTTCAATTTTCTTATATGCTATGGGTCTCTAAAAGCTGTTAATCTCTTTTTGGTTTAGCACTGCTGATAACTTTGATTTTACATACACATCTATTTCTTTAGGCTTTTCAAATTTAACAGCACATAGGTTTGGAAAGTATTCCCTTATAATGTTCTGATCTTTTTGTTGTCTGCTGTGATGTTTCCCCTTTCATCTCTGATTTTATTAATTTGGAGTTGCTCTTTTTTGTTTTTTTGGTTGAACTAAGATAAGGCTTTATCTTGTTTATCTTTTCAAAGAACCAGATCTTGTACTCATTGACTCTTTGCATTGTCCTCTTTGTTTCCTTTTCATTAGTTTGGTTTTTGTTATTTCTTCTCCTCTGTGATTAAGGTTTCATTTGTTGTTGCCTTTCAGGAGTCTTCATTTTCGATATTAATTCACTTATTTTTGTTCTTCCTGATTTTTTAATGTAGGCACTTAGTGGTATAAACTTCCCTCTTAGAACAGCTTTTAAAGTGACCCAGAGGTTTTGTTTTGTTGCGTTGTCCTTTTTGTTTAATTCCAGGAATACTTTTTTTTCCTTTATTTCTCCTTTCATTATTGAGGAGTGTGTTGTTTAATCTCCATGAGTTCGTATAGTTTTTAAGGCTTCTTCCTATGTTGATTTTTAAACTTTATTGCATCATGATCTGATGCAATGCATGGAATTACTTCAGTTTTTTTTTTTTTTTTTTTTTTTTTTTTTTTTTTTTTTGACACAGGGTCTCCCTGTAGCCCCAGCTGGCCTGGAACTGAGGTTTGTTTTGTACCCAAGTATGTGGTGGTATGTGGTCGGTTTTGGAAAATGTTGCATGGGGTGCTGAATAGAAACTATATTCTTTGGTGCTTGGGTGGAATATTCAGTAGATGCCTTTTAGGTCTATTTGATGTATGGTAATGCTTAATTCAGATCTCTCTATGTTTGTTCTTTGTTGACCTGCCTGTTAGAGACAGGGGGTTATTGAATTCCCCTACTATTAGTGCATTGAGATTAATCTGTGTGTTAAAGTTCTATAGTACTGGAAGTTGAGTGCACCAGGATTTGATGTATATGTGTCAGTGATTGTAATATCTTCTTGGTTAATTGTTCCTTTGACTAGAATGAAATGACCCTCTTTGTCTCATCTGATTAGTTTTAATTTGAAGACCATGTTTTTCAGATGTTAGAATTGCAATTTCTGCTTGGTTCTTAGTAGCATTTTCTTGGAATATTTTTTCCCATCCTTTCACCTTAAGGTAGTTCCTGGCCTTCTCTGTAAGATAGGTTTCTTGCAGACAACAAAAAGATGGATTTTGTTTCTTAATCCATCCAATTAGCCTGTGTTTTTGCCAGCAGAATTCATTCCATTGTTATTTAAGATTATTATTGAAATATGTGTATTGGTTTCTGTGCTTTTAATTTCTGTTTGCATTTTAGTATAACTGTGTTTCCACAGTTAGACATTCATTTAGTTTTTTTCTGTTAATACTTGGGTATAGTTCTTCCATTTTTCAGCTCCCTGTATTGCCTCAAGAATCTGAATATGAATTCTTTCAGCCTATTCATGTTGTGGAAGATTTTTCTTTTTCCTTCAATTCTAATAAAATTTTTCTGAGTAAACTATTCTA
The DNA here is from genome assembly GCF_000622305.1 of Nannospalax galili. Taxonomy (NCBI): domain Eukaryota; kingdom Metazoa; phylum Chordata; class Mammalia; order Rodentia; family Spalacidae; genus Nannospalax; species Nannospalax galili. The sequence continues at coordinate 3,766,478 of NW_008359324.1, forward strand.
GCTTGACATCTATGGTCATTAAGAGCTAGGAATTCTTTGATCCAGTTTCTTTAGATTTCATAATTTGCACTGAAAAGTCATTTGTAATTTTGATGAGTTTTCCTTTAAATGTGACTTGTTTGTCTTTTGCAGCTTTCAGTATTATCTCTTCGTTCTGTACATTTAGTGTTTGTACTGTGATATGCCATGGGAGGTTTCTTTTCTGGTTCCATCTATTTGGTGTTCTTTGTGCTTCTTGTATTTGTATTGGTGTATCTTAATTTAATTTTGGAAAATTCTCTTCTAAAATTCAGTTGAAGATCTGTTTAATCCCATTATCCTGATATTCTTCCCCTTCCTCTACGCCTATGATGCATAAATTTGATCTTTTTGCATTCCTGGTTTTTTCTTTAACTTTTCATAATCTTTACTTGAGCAGTCCAGTTATTCAACTTTATCCTTCAGTCTTGATATTGTGTTTTCCATTTCCTTCATTCCATTGGTAAGGTTTTCTTCTGTCATTTCTAATTGGCTTATTGAGTGATTTATTTTCTTAATCTCAGCCTGTGTTTTCTTCAATATTTCTTTCTCTTTTGTGAATTCAATCAGAATGTTTTCCCTATCTTCTTTTCTTTGATCTCTTTGTTTGTGTGTTCTTTAAATTTGTTGAATTTTTAATTATGTTTATGATTGTTCATTTAAGTTCTGTGTCCTGTGTTATTTCTAGGGGGTTTTCATTGTAAAACTGTTCTATAGGACTGTTGTTGTTTGATGGAGACATTATTTGAGTTTTTCATATTAAGTTTTTGTTGTGATTTTGCCATGTGAATTTCTCTTATTGTTTGTGATTTTGGTGGGAAGACTTCCTTTGTTGATTTAAAGTTTTTTTCTTTTTGTATACTTGATGTGCTTTGGTTGTTTTCTTGTTGGGTATGAAAAGCTTGCTGGTCTAGGATTCCAGTTTTCCCTTTTGATTTTATATTGGTGGGAGGACATGGCTCAATCCAGCTACTCAGGTGTTCTGAAAGTGACCCAAGTCAGATGAGGATCAGATGTTGTCAGGCTTCCTCCTAAGGTCTGGAAACCTCTAGCCAGCAGGGACAAAACAATTTGGGAAGCTTCTTAGGCAGAGGTTGGATTCAGGTGATCTCAGGCATTCTGCCAAATTCTGGGTCTCTATTAAAGGACAGGAAATCCTAGGCCTGCAGCAGGGGGAGGGGCTGCGGATGGTCCCAGTATACGGGGATGGGCAAGGAGCAATTTGGAGAACTCACCAACAGGCAGAGTTAAGAGGGTAGTCCAGCAATCTGTGTTTCTGAGAACAAATGAAGGCTTATTTCCAACTCTAGAAAGAGAACAGGATATGGTGTCAGGGAGATTAGAGTTTCTTATGCTGCAGGGAAGTCAAGATCCAGTGGGCAGATCAGACACACCAAGAAGAAGGTTGGTCTAGGAAATTCAATTTAAGCTGGAAATCTGGAAACCAAGGTAGAAGGCTGATCTCAGGAGTGCAAAGGCAAGTTGAGGGTGGAGACAGCCTGTGAAGGTTATAAGAATCTACACTGAAAAACTGATTTAGTCAGAGTGTAGGAGATCAGGACATAATGGGAGCATTCTGACCAAGAGTGTAGTCCAGAGAACTGGGGTGCTGAGAGTAAAAGTAGGCCAGTGTCCAAGGCTAGAAGGAGAACGGGATGTGGGCTAAATAAATAGTTGTTTAAAAAGTGACTATTTAATTAAGGGCTATGCAATTTCTATTGTAAAATGGTGGGAGAGGCTTCAAAATAAAAATGTAACTCTAAAAATGGGGTTTCTGTAATAACAAATTCTTATAAGGATGAGAATAAAGTAAATGAAGTCTATGGCTTCATTCTTACTTTAAAGGAGAAGTAATGTTGTTCAAATGACACAGATACTGAAGAAACTAACATTATAATAATTTGATATATGGATTAAATAAAATATCCTGATATTAAACATTAGAGCTTTAACTTATATTTAATACCTAGTAATCTTGTACAGTTTGGACACATGATGAATTTGCAAAGCATTAGGATATCAGATGGTGAGACTGACAATTATTCTCAGAGTAAAAAAATAAATAAAAAATATTCATGACTGAGGAGAATTTAAGGAGAGGCTAATTTTGAAATTGGAATATGAAAATTGTCTGGAGTCCCAGAAAGCAAAGGATACATTCCTAGTGTGATATAATATGATGGCGTTAACTTCCTTTCATTCAAGCAACAGGGAAGCATGGAGCAATTGAGCTGGAACTGACCTTGAAACCTCCACCCTGAAGTCTAGCTCTCAAAGTATTGGGGGATGCTATACAAGCTGCTCTAGGAGAAAACCAATCAATGGTCCAACCCAGCTGTAAAGCCTGATAACCTCAATAATTAGAGGCACAGCAAACTATCACTATTCATATGGTACTGTCACTTTAACCTCAGGGGTAATCAACAGCTATTTAGTTGAACTTAAGGCGAACTCAATGGGAGGGAAATCACATGTGGTATGGTAGACATAAACAAATACACATGGATGGAGAGGTCATAGATCCTAGAGATAAACCTATGTCTGGCATATACCTAGACAAGCGTAATATCTTACTGTATGTGAAATATGTCCCTTATATTTACAGACAAGAATATCTTTTACCACTCAGTAATGAAACTGTTTTTTCAAACAGATGGAAACTATGACAGAGTTCTATAACTTGTCAAATGCAGAAAATAAGAGTCTGTGATGTGCTCAGCCCTCACACTGTGACACATTCATAAAGTAGCCTCTATACCTGAGGCTCAAGGAATAGGCAGAGTGAATCTAAATGCATCTCTCAACTATCACCAGCAAAATTTTCTCATTCAACAAATAGTGATTAACACAGAAAGCCACAACTGGCTGAAATGTAGAGAATAAGAGACTGCATATTGTAGGTCCCTAGATAAGGCTCCCATATGAAACTTCGTAGATGGGTAAGAAATGTCTCAAAAAGTGTTCAACATCCTTAGTAATTGTGGAAATGCAAAATAAAACCACCTTAGGTTTCACCTTACCCAGGTCAGACCAGCTAAGATTGAGAGAACAAATGATACCAAATGCTGGCAAGGATATGGAGAAAGGGGAAGGCTCATTCACTGTTAATGGGATTGAAATCTTGTGCAACCTTTATGGAAATCAGTGTGGAGACCTCTTAAATACTTAAAAATGAACCTACCATATGACCCAGTTATACCACTTGGTATAAATCCAAAGGACTCATCGTATTGCAGAGATACTTGTACATCCATATTTGTTGCTGGTCTTTTCACAATAGCTAAGAGATGGAAGCAACCCAAGTACCCCTCAACTGATAAGTGGTTAAAAAAAAGATGAAGTAATGAAATTTGCTAGTAAATGGATGGATCTAGAAATTGTTACATCAAATGAAGAAACACAGACTCAGAAAAAAAAAAGACTTATTTTCTCCCTCATTTTTGGATATAAGTGAGTGCATTTCCTGATGTAACCATTGGAACCAGGAATATGGAAGGGAACGGGGGAGGTAAAGGGAATGAAGGAACCCAAGAGAGATGAATTCTAGGAATAAGGTGTCAGTAAGGTAGAATTATACAAAAAGGGGGTAGTTAATTGGGAATTGTTGAAGGAGGACTGTACAATGAACTATGGGGGAAACAAATTCTCCTGATATACAGAAAAAAAAAAAGCCTTATGCACAGAAGGAACCCTATGGGGATAGGTTCCATAAACCAAGATGCCATGTCATTACTAAATGAAAATCTCAGTGCCAGAGGTGGTTTGGCCCCTATAAGCTGTTGGCCAGAGGGGCCCTAGAAGCAAACAAAACACTAAAGGCCATTACCATTAATGCTGGGTTTATACCAGAAGCAAACAGTAAAACCTTATTGCTGAGGATACTGCATGGGAGAGGGAGAAATCAAACTTGCAGCAAGCTGGAAATTCCCTGCCACTGGATGGGTGGCTTTCATAGTACCAGAAGTCGATATGCAGATGACTGGGGAAGAACTATCATTCTGACCAATGATGGACCCCATGTGCTGCACTTTCAACTCACCAAACAAGATCTTCCATTTGGTGCAAGAGTGTCATGTCTAGTGTATGTACACCGGAAAATTTTTGATTGGCTATACGGCCTGTTCATAGAGGTGGAGCACATCTCATACTGTAGATCAGGCCAACTCCTGTGGCAGGGGAGGATATAGGCCTCAGTAGGGAAGTTACTGCAATTGTTTTGTTAGATGGATGTGATCCACCTTCTAAAGTACAGTCCAAGCATTTGTGTTTACATCCATAGGTTATGTTATTATTGGAGCCAATATTTAGATATTCTTGATTTTTGCTCTTTGTCTTTTTACAGTAGATGGAATCCCATTGAAATGGGCCCACAGCCCATGTAAAACAGATGTTGGAGATACCTAAAAGTTAAATGGCTTGCCACAATGGGAGAAGATCATTCCATACCTATCTTCCCCTACAAGGCTCAGGGACTTTTGAGGAAGAGGTTGGCAGAAAGAAGGGGAATGAGCCAGAGAAAGGGTTGGAATGTTAATTAGAAGTGACCTCTGACCACTATGCTGGCAAACTATAATTAGTCACACCTCCTTCCCATGCTCATCAAAGAGTTGACCTTAGCTGCCTGTGTGGGAGGGGTTTAAGGATATATAATCTGAGTATTCCATGGGGCATCTTTCTCACCATTTTGTGTCCTGTTGGGAAGTCACAGCATGTATATTTGGGTGTGGACTTTCCAGTGCAGTTGTAAATGGGGGGTTGCCATTCTTCTTTAAATAAACCCCCACCCTGTGCTCTGTTAGTAAGCCCAATAAACTCATTAGGATTTTAAAAAACAAAAGAAAAAACATAAATAAAACTTCATATTTCCACCAAATTTGAACCCACATTGGCAAATCTTTTGGTCATTGATTTCTTATTCCTATTCTCCCCCTTAAATTTCACTGTATGTATATTTTTATGTAATCTAGTTCAAGTTATTTCTGGAAAATTGTGTTAAAATTGCTACTCTTTGGAATTATTAAAAAAAGAAAAAAAATATGCTCAGCATACTGCTTTTTCATGATGTCATAAATTCGTTCTTACACTTATAGCATCACAATACTACTATAGAATAGAAAATGGACTACCATTTCTGTATTACAGATAAAACTGATTTTTCCTAGGACCTGTATTAAGCCTGTCATATTCAGAACTATAATTATAGTCTCATTCACTGCTTTACTTTCTTCATCAACCAGAGACAAAAGTTTGCTATGTTTTGACTATTGGTAAAAATCATTTTAGATTCACAACTTCAAGGAAGTATGCCATGGGAACAGGCACTTAATGCAGGAGCTTTGCTTCAGTCTAATTAGATATTTTCATTAATCTGCTTCAAATGGTTTTAAATTACCTCTGCTTCTTTCATTAGACTAGTGTAAACTCTACAGTGCTGAACTTTTCATCTCTCTTTCAGACAGCATATACGGAGTACAGTAAATGATCTACTCATGTCTTGGTGTTGATGACTGGTTGGTTGAGTTGAGGTAAAGCTCTGTGACTGCCGGCTAGCTTGGTAACACATTTTTTCCTTATATTTTGTAATATTTCTACATGAATTTATTACTAGCTTTTTTATAGTGAAGTGTGAGAATGAAGAAAATTTTCAATTTATTCAGTTGTTATAATTAAATGAGAGATTATAAAGATAAATTATTATACCTGACTCACTCCATTTCTTACACAATCTCTATTTGAGCCTCTGTTGGAATCTAAAAAAAAATTTAATTTTATTTGGCGAACACAGTATATGCTGTGTAGGTCTAGTCTGAATGCCGTTTGTTAAAGATTCCTGATGCAGATTCTGTACATAAGCATGGCAAGATGATACCTGCTCCATTGTTAGAACTCTTATAAAGCTGATTGTGATGGTAGCTTTAGTGTCAACTTGACACACCTGGGTTGAGTGAGCCTCAGTGAGGGAATTGCCTCTATTGGACTGGCCTGTGGCTATGTCTGAAGGGCATCTTCTTGATGAGTGATGTGGGAGGGCCCAGTCCACTGTTGGTGGTGCCACCCCTGGGCAGGTGGGCCTGTGTTGCATAAGAAAGCAGGCTGAGCAGGGGCCAGGGGAGCAAGCCAGTAAGCAGCATTCCTCCATGGCCTGTGCTCCAGCTCCTGCCTCCAGATTCCTGCCCTGAGTTCCTACCTTGGGCTCCCTGATGAACTCCATGCGACTTGGGAGATGTAAGACAAATAAACCCTTTCCTCCCCAAGTTGGTACTGGTCAGAGTGTTTTGTGACAGCAATGAAGAAACAAACTAAGACACTGATGATGTCAATGTAACAGATAACAAGGACAAGAAGAATGTTAATGATATTAACCATTATATTTGTTACAGCAGGGAAGCTAAAATGAAAGAACTCTTTATTTGAAAACAACTGGATTAAAACCATGTGATCTCTTTTAGTTGTTGTTTCTCCTTGGATACATTATTTTCTTCAATGCTTAATTTATAAATAATGAAAAAAACATAAAATCTCTTTTATGTGATTCTTGTGAAAATAAGTGGATTACTTCACGTGAAGAATATAAAACAATAGGCTATTATACTTTTTAAAAATATTTTATTTATTTTTTTTATTTTATGTGATTCTTGTGAAAATAAGTGGATTACTTCACGTGAAGAATATAAAACAATAGGCTATTATACTTTTTAAAAATATTTTATTTATTATTATAATTTTATGTGAATGACTGTATTGTCTTCATGTATGTAAATGCACCTGTGTTGTGAAATGCCCATTGAAGTCAGAAGAGGGTGTCACATCCCCTGGAAATGAGTTATCAGTTACTATGTGGGTGCTGGTAACCAAACCCAGGCCTTCTGCAAGAGTACTCAATGCTTTTAACTACTGAGTCATCTCTCAACCTTCCATTGTAAGTTTTGAATCAGTTATATTTCCCATCCCAAAATAAGATATTTCCTTCCATTTCCCTAATAGACTGCTATCATTACAGAAAGTTCAAAAACCAAAAGCTTAAGGACTGGTGTCTTGATTAGCACACCCTTTTCATTTCATAATTGAAACAATTTAAACTAATAATATCATTTAAAACTGCTTACAAGCCAAGCATCAAGGAAGATCAGAGAAGCAGCCTGAGAAAGATGGAATTGAAACAGCAGACATTGTGGTTTCTCCACTGTGTTTACTTTTCTAACTGGCTTGGTGAATTGTGTGGAGACCACATGCTTACTCCAGAGCTCAAGAGGAGGAACATTTTCTTTTCTTTGGGTGTGTCTATAGACTCTTCAGTTTCCTAAAAAGGAAACATTTAAAGAATACTGAAGTTAAATGTAATTTTTGAATGAAAAACATGCTAGTATTAAAACTTTCCTTCATAGAAAGATATTATTTGCAGTGCATTTACTTAGTAGACAATGAGTGGAACATAGCTCAGTCACCTTGGTTGTGGGTGTCTTTAACTGCTGAGCCATCTCTATGGCCAGGTAATTATTTAAGAAGAAAACCTTCCAGGAGAAAGAACTCATGATCAAATATGATTTTGCATATAATTAAAAAAAATAGAAATATTTACTTGATGGATTTCTATCAGTCGTTCTTTTCTACTTTTGTCATGGATTATTTGTAGATCATGAGTTGAGTCAAATATCAATGATTGTGAATAAAAACTAGCAGATGTATAATTTTGTAAAAACTTAAATGGAGTTCTCAACAAAGATTCATAGGCAGCAAAAAGTAATCAGAGTTAGACAAGGTAAATTCCTAAAAGTAACTAGAGTGTTGAAAAATCTCATACCTGTTTTCCCTTAGATCTTTGAATGAGCACATATTTATCTCCAAAGTTTACTCCAATCCTCGAAATCACCAAGTTTTACAAGTGTACAACAACAAAATAAGATTTTTTGGGTATTTTAGACATTTTACTATATCCTGTATGGACAAAGACTAAATAAAAATTTAAGAACTAACAATACATGGTTACAATACTGTGAAGCTGCAATAAAAAAGTTTTGTAAAGGTCTGGTTAGGTGACTCAGTGGTGCATATTTCTCTTGTAGATGACAGGGGTTCATTTACCAGCAACCCACATTGGCCAGCTCACAAGAACATGTAATTCCAACTCCAAAAGTCCTGATGCCCTCTTTTTGCCTCCAAGGGTATCAGGACCAAACTGTGCATGCACTCACTGAAACACGTACAAAACCATCAAATTTATTGTGTGGAAATCATAGAAATTCAATAAATTTTAAAATACATGTACTATTACTCTTTTGAGAATTCCATATATGCATGAAATCATGAAATATATTTTGATCATGTTCTCTCTCACTCAACTTCCTTCTAGCTCCTCCCCATCTACTTCCCACCTTTTTTATCATGTAGAGTCCAACATGTGCTGCTATACACATAAGGTTGTAAAGCCATTCACTAGAGCTTGTTGACCTAGAAAAGGACACATCCTTAAAGAAAGTTGACTGTCCATGAGTCCCATCAGAATCCAGCAACTGTTTTTTGGGGCTCCAGAGCCCTTCCCCATTCCATGCTTGAATGCTGATTGACTTGTGCAGGCAACTATAGCTGCTGTGAGTTCATGAGTACAGTGGTCCTGTCATGTGCAGTTCCATTCCCTCTCCCAACCTCTGACTCTCATTATCTTTAAAAACTTTTTTAAAAAAGTATTTGCATACATGTATACACATGCACACATACACACAAATTTATACACAAAATACATACATATATAAACATATATATAACCATAAATACACACATATATTAACACACAAATGTATGCATTGAATTTAGAATAATAAAAATGGCTTGATGTGAAAACAATGTTTAGAGATATGACTAAGTGTCAACCGAGTTCTCTTAGGGTCCTTTGCTCCCAATGCTATTAGACAAACCATACAACACATTTTGTCTGAATTTTTCATCTTGGGTAGGGGAAATAGAATGACTTATAAAATTGAACACTTGGTGCCCCACTCTGTTCTGTGGATCAGCTGCCCACCATTCCAGATCATTACTGTGTCCTGCCCACAGTCTCCTTTAGCCTTCACTCATGCCTCATGGACCCACAGTCTCACCTCAGTTTGGTAAATGCCCCCTCTCATGTCCATGTAGGTGAGACAGCAGGGCCATTTTTCCCATGCTGCTTGCTTCCAAGATGGTGTCAACACTCCTCCCTCAGTGGCTAACTCTCCACAGTCAATTCTCTGCAGCATGCCCCACCCCCAGAGGAATATGTACCCTCGGCCATACTCCATCCCTTCCTGTGGTTCTTACAATCTTTCTGCCAATCTTCCACTAAGGTCCCTGAGCCTTGGAGGGGGTGATAGATGTAGTGTGATCTCTCTTGTATCATAGCAAGATAGTGACTTCTTGGGCCTCCCCATTATTTATCTTCAGGCCATGGCCATTTACCTGTCTCAGTGGTGTTTCTTCTACTATAAAGACAAATGATAGGAAGTAAACACCTCTAAACAAACATGAATGTAAATCCAAATGCCTGATATCCCAGTAGGTGTACTATATTCATTAATCAGTATACATGTAATAGCTTCCCCACTAGGCCCTGTAGCCTTTCTCAACACTGGGTTGGCCTGGTCTATAGTACCAGATCTGTGTTCCACCCCTAGGAGTAGGTCTTACCCAGTTAGAAATTTTTCAGTTTTACATAAGTTAATTGAGCCATTATTGAACTTGTAGGCATTGCTTGGCATGTTCATAGTGTGCAGCATGCAGGGTTCATTGTTGAGTAGCCTCATAGGGGATCCTTTATTCCCCAACCATATGCATAGTGCCTTCTGATACTATGAATGTCATCCACCCAGTGGCATGGAGTTTCTGGCTTAGTCTCAACTCCATCTTGTTTTTTCCTCCCATGCTCATATCATGCATGGTCTTCAGCAACATGGCCTTACTAACCTTTTTAGTGTACGACCTGCATTAGTGACAATAGCCTTGGTGAATTTGAGGACCTCTAGGATATCTCTCTGACAAACAGCTCATAGGGGGCAACTCACCCCTGGTACTGTAGATTTTCTTAACAGTTGTACAGTTTGGGAGACTCTGTTTTTATCTTATCCAACCATAAAACTCCCAAGAATCTTACAGCTATAGCTGGCCTTTGTTTCTTCAGGTGTCTTTCAAGTAGGTTCCACATCTGTAAAACATCGAAGGAAGGTTAACATCATACATTAAATCAATCATAGACAACGGCTAACACAGAATGAAAAGGTTTTATCCATTCTTATTAACTGTTTTCTCCATAGATCTTTGTTAGGTACCATAGCATGGGTAAGAGATATTAATTTGATTAGTTCTTTACCATATTTAGTTGTCCCTTGGGAGTATTTTGAATTCTGGGGATCTTGCAGTCTCTTTGTATTCTTTTATCTTTGATACAGTTACAGGTGTTAGCTCCAGTTGCCTGACCCTGCATGGGGATAAGGATGCAGGGACTTTCTCTTATCCCCATTGCATGTTTTATTTTCCTGAATCAGGCAGGCCTTGGGTCTGCCTCCTGACTGTAGCCATATCTGCTCTCTCTTAACTGACCATACCTGGCTGCTGGGGGTAGCCTTGGTGGGAAAAACTGCCTCCACCCCTAGTATAGCCTTTATCAGGGGAGAAATGCACTTTATTTAATCTTTGGAGATTCTTAACCACCCCTGGGACAGTTTTTATCTTTTGAATGTCTTTTGTAAACTGTTCTGATTTTAAAGCCTTCCAGAAACTCTTTAATACTGAATTTGGTTTTCTATCATTTTTTTCTTTGGGAATTTGGCCTCAACATAAGTCTTGCCACATTTGTCTTCAAGTAACCCAAATGGACCATTTCTTAGATAGATAGATAGATAGATAGATAGATAGATAGATAGATAGATAGATAGATATAAGATAGATAGATATGTATATAAATCTTGTGGGTTGTTCTGTTATTGTACAAACATGTTCTACACATTCATCAGATTTGCTTAGATCTTCTAAAGTGTCTCTCATTTTACAAAGATCACATCTTATTAAAGTGCTTTGCAAAACTATAAAAGCTCCATACCATTCTTGAGGCCCCAGTTGAATTTAGCTTTCCTTTATATCTCTGGTGAACACAGTCTTGTCTGATCCAGTGAACTGGGTATCATATATTGCTTTTCTCATACCTAGTTCTTTAAGTAATGCCTGTCCCTCCTTTACAGTCCTCCAGCCTCTGTTAATTATGGATATTTCCTTTAGTGATGACCATGTATCTTTAATGCCCTCAACCACCCACCCCATTAAGGACTGCTCTCCCCTTCATCAGTTTAGGTTGAACAGCCTCTATCGTGAGGATGATGATGGGTGGGTGGTTATATAGCTCATCTGTGAAGCTTCTGAAGGACCTAAACTGATGTTATTTGCTCCCATGTCCCATACCCTCATGAGCCTTGTGGTGAGGGGCTCTTTGATTCCTTGCTTGTAAGTTTTTTCTAGTTTTAACAGTTCCAGTGTGGAGTATTTCCTAACTGCAGTACTGCTAGCTTCCTTTCCTTTCTTTATCTGAGAGACAGCCTTAGCCACTTTCACTTTTAGGTTGTTTCCTTTTTCATTATTATCTGTCTTTGTTCCAGAGTCCTTGGACCTTACACAAGTTAAAATGTCTTTTTTTTGTTGTTGTTTTTTCCTCTCTCTCTCAAGTTCTGCAACTGAATCTGCCAGTACCTCCCTAGCCTTTTCAGCTTCCCATGCCTTGGGAAAATCTTTTATTGTGCAAAGAGGCTATGCTCCCTCTTTGGGTTCTCTGCTTGTGTCCCAGACTTGTAAAAGTTTTTCTAGCCTTTTTATAACCATTAACAAATTTTCATATATGTGCAACTGGGCTACTTCCCCAAATTTACAGCACAGGTGTGGCCCACACTCCTGCGTGGCCGGCCCCTTTTTAATTCCATATTTTATAATCCATTGTAAGATCCATATCAATGCTGCCTCCCATGGTTTGTCATTTCTAGCACCATCATCCTGCCGGCTGTGCCCATTTGTCTCCCAACGTCTCTTAGAGTCCCTTGCTCCAGGTGCTATTAGACAAACTATATAATACATTTTATCTGAATTTTTCACAGTGTATATCCTGGGGAGGGGAAATAGAATAACTTACAATGGCAAACACCCAGCACCCCTGCCCCCACCTGAGGGGACCCTGTAAAGCTCGAGGGGGACCACTCCCTGAAAGGAAAAATGGGCGAGAAAGAAGAAACGGAGCCCAAGCAAGTCCACTTGTCAAGGGTCGCTTTATTGTACAGCAAGCTTTCCTTATATACAGCTTGTATTTAGAAGGGGTTGAAGAA
>NW_008359324.1:3780384-3781337 GCF_000622305.1 Nannospalax galili
AGGGAAGGATTAGAGCGGTTCAGGGCATCATGGGTGGCAGTAAGGATCTCCATGGTCTGAGGGTCTAAATTAAGGCCTCTGGGTTTTGGTAGTAATAGGGGATGATAATGGAGGCGAGGCAGGAGAGACTCTCTTTGTTTTTGTAATGTAGTTTGGACATATTCTTCTTTAACTTGGCCTGTTGGGCCCCCTCTATCTGATATGTGGATCGGAGCTTGTTGTGGCCAACATGCCTTTTTTCCAGGTTCTACATAACAGCCCGCACTAAGGGTTTTAGAATTATATTTTTCTGAACCTATTACCTGAGTATTAAGGGTCCAATCTGAGCCCCCAGAGGCCGTTTTATAAGAAATGGCTGTGGAGTAAAAATACAGGGTGTTATTTCTATTACATTCAGTAAAGGAGGTATAACAGGATGAGTGCATAGCTTGAGTGAAGATACAATCATTGGGGCACTCACCATTTGCTGGTGGCGCGATAGGCTTGGGCTTAGACACACACTTCCATCTCTGTTTGAATTGCTGAGTATGTGTAACATGAATAGCAAGATATGCAATCTTGTCTCCACAATCTACATATTGGGAATATTGACCGGTTGGTATGGTACCCCAACCGCCACCTCTACATTCACAAGGGGGGCCGTACCAGTTTAGCATAAACTTGGTAGCGTTAAATGGCTGAAGGCCACCATCTATGTTCTTAACTAAATGTATAAAGATACAAGCCCACCAGGGACTCGGGTGAATTATGGGCCACATGATGTGAAATTTGAGCTTAGCTCTTTATAAATTGTAATACCGACCAGCGTCACGATGAAAATGCAGCAAACAACAAAGATGATGACAACAAAAGTGGTCAGTATTTTCAATTTTGAGCAATTCATGGAGCCGGCACCTGTGGGTTTAAAAAGAAAAATTTTTCTTTCTCAAGGAGTTTTATCTTCCTTGGAAGAA
>NW_008359324.1:3782703-3783701 GCF_000622305.1 Nannospalax galili
TCCCAAACAGTTTGCAGGGTTGTTCCCTGCCGAGCTGAAGAATTTTCACTACCAATTAAGGATAAGTGGAAAGGACCTTGTTGGTTGTAGAAGGTAGATGTACCCAATAAAGAGGATTGTTTCCTTGCCAGAAGACAGCAGTGGGAAAAAGGGGGGTGGTGAAAACTATGAGAAGCAATTGCTTAGTGGGAGAAAAATAATCAATAGTTTGTTGAGAAATGGCCTCCTCCACTAGGGCAAGAGCCTTAGAAGCCTCTGGTGTAAATTGACGGGGGGGGGTGGCACTTCCCTTGAGTATATCAAGGAGTGGTTTTAATTCTCCTGTGGTTAATTTTAAGTGAGGCCGGAGCCAATTAATATCTCCTAAAAGGCGTTGGAAATCATTAAGTGTTTGGAGGGAATTTTTCTGAAGTTGTATTTTTTGAGAAACTATTTTATGAGGGAAAAGCTCGAAACCCAAAAAGAGCTGGGGAGGATTTAGTTGAATTTTATCTGGGGCGACTTGGAGACCCTGTTGGTGAAAGGCATGAATTAACTGCTGAGCAGCTGAGTAAACTAGTTTAAGCTCGGGTCCTGCTAAGAGAACATCATCCATGTAATGGATAATATAAAGGGATGGGTATTGGAGCCAGAAAAGATCAACAATTTGAGCAACAAATTTTAGGCAAAGAGTGGGGCTATTAGCCATGCCTTGAAGTAGTACCCTCCATTGAAAACGAGGCATAGGTCCAATGAAATTAACAATGGGTAAACTGAAAGCAAAGCATTTGCAATCCTCTGGATGGAGCGGAATAGAAAAAAAGCAATCCTTAATATCTATTATTACTTTATAGTATCCCTTGGGAATAGATACGGGGATGGTAGGCCAGGTTGCAAAGCTCCCATGGGAACCATAGTTTTATTAATTTCTCTAAGATCTTGTAAAAGCCTCCATTTTCCAGACCTTTTCTTAATTACAAAGATGGGTGTATTCCAGGGCGAGGTGGAGGGTTCAATAT
>NW_008359324.1:3786076-3798767 GCF_000622305.1 Nannospalax galili
ACCAAGGACACTGGTCACTCACAAACACGAAAAAATTTACAAGATCTTTTTTCTTAACTCGGACTCCTCTTTCTCTGAGGGAGGCCTTCAAGTCCCTAATAAAAATAGCCTCCTTAGACAGTTGCTGGCCCATTTTTTGAGACAGAGACCACTTACTTACCTCAGATCAGCAGCTCCTCATGAGCGGTGAGAGGCGGCGATCCGGGGCAGTTACTTTCACTTTGTTGGAGGCCGTCCTCAAACACGTACCTGGGTCTGTCTTCAACCGTCTCTGTCTGGCGAGGGTCCGTACCTCGAGCCCCACATTTAGGCACCACTTGCCCCTGCCTGCGGGGACCCAGTATGGGTAAAGCTCGAGGGGGACCACTCCCTGAAAGGAAAAATGGGCGAGAAAGAAGAGACGGAGCCCAAGCAAGTCCACTTGTCAAGGGCCGCTTTATTGTACAGCAAGCTTTCCTTATATACAGTTTGTATTTAGAAGGGGTTGAAGAAGTTGGTCAAAAGGTTACAGCATTCTTACGGGTATGGGAGGGGGACTGAGCAATTCAGCAACGTGACTGACCACCAGGTGTTCCAAGAGATTACTGCATGACTTATCTTTCTGAGAACTGTTTGCAAGAGGAAGAGAAAGATAACATTGCCATAAATTCTTTCTCAGGGTTACTAGTGCAGGCAGAATTTCCTGCTTAAGTCAACTGTTTGTAGAGCTATATTATATTTTTTGGTAATGATTGTTGTTTCTCCAGCTCCTGACACACCCCATTCCATTCTGTGGCCTACTGTTTCAGATTGTTTCCATGCCCCTCCCACAGCCTCCATAGCTTTTGCTCATGCCTCATGGGTCCATGGTCTCACCCCAGGTTGGTAAATGCCCCCTCTCACTTCCCTGCAGGGGGGACAGTGGAGCCATTTTTTCTATGCTCTCACTTCCAAGGTGGTGCCAAATTCCTCCCACTGTGGCTAACTCTCCACAGCCAAGTCTCTGCAGCAGGCCCTGTCACTGGGAGGAATATGTACCTCTCGGGTCACACTAAGTATAAAACACTTGACTAGTATTTTGAGAGTCTACCCCTAACACTGAAAAAGTATAGAAGGAATACATCCAACAATCAAGATATGCTACTAAAAGGAATAGGAATGCATATTCAGATGAGTTGAACAGAGTTCCAAAATACAGCAACAGAAATGCAGTTGTAAGTTCATTCATTTACAACACACAGCCTTCTAGGATCTTTTAAGGAAACTGGACATTTGTATGCAAAAAAAAAAAAAAAAAGAGAATTTACACTTAGAGTTTATATTTTACAAAAGATGACACAAAGAATATTAATTATACAGAGGGAGGAAAATCTATGAGAAAATCGAGTGGCCATAAATGAGCTGTACCTTTTTGATATAATATCAAATGTACTATGTAACCAAAACCAAAACAGTATGTGTTCATTGACATTAAAATATTTGCTTTATAAAAAGCACTATTAAATGCTAGGAATGGTAGTACATGCCTTTAATCCCAGCACTTGGGAGGCAGAGGCAGACAGATCTCTATAAGATCAAGGCCAGCCTGGGCTCTGAGACATCTTGTCTTTTAAAAGAAAAAAATCATTATTAAAGTAATAAAACGATGAAATGATAAGCCAAAAGCTGTACAGGTGTTTCAAAAATATTAATATGTTAAACTATTTGGAATCATTGATACACACACACAAAATCTTGGAACTGAACAAAGACCCTAACTGAAAATAATAAAACATTTAAACAATAATCTCAAGAAAGATATACAGATGGCGAATACACATGCAGAATGGTCTTTATCTCTACAATTAAGGAAAAGTAATTTAAAACATCAGTGATACAACCCCTCCCCCATCCAAGGAGAACAGATAAGATCCATGACAATTACAGCATGTCCTGTTTAGGAGACCAAAGTTGTCTTTACTGACTGTTGGTGAGAGCACTAATAGCATGCTCACAATCCAGAAAAAGCAATTCCTGGCACTTACCAACATGACCTGAAAACTTACATACATATAAGCCTATAATATGCAACAAATCATAATTGTAAAACATAGAACTTTCCAAAATGTTCTTCAGCAGTTGTAAACATTAACTAGCATAGATACAGTCAGTGGAAAGTTATTCAGTGATCTTTAAAAAAAAGAAAAATGAATGAGTTACTGAGCTGTGAATGAAATTTCCTGGAAAGAAGCTCAACTTTGACTTTCTGCAATGCTGATTATGTGATTAGAACTTCAGTGATTTTGGAAACTTTGGAATATTTTAGGTTCAGAATCAAGTTATTTGGGCCAATCTTTAGCCAGCCTCTTACACAGCTGTTTATTTTTCTCCTGTGTATG
This sequence comes from Nannospalax galili, assembly GCF_000622305.1. Classification (NCBI taxonomy): domain Eukaryota; kingdom Metazoa; phylum Chordata; class Mammalia; order Rodentia; family Spalacidae; genus Nannospalax; species Nannospalax galili. Next base: position 3,788,434 of record NW_008359324.1, read on the forward strand.
TGACCTAACAGCATTGTGGCTATTAATTAGGCACATCTTTTGAAAAGTACAAACAGATCACAGTTTTATACCAACCAAAAGTCTAAGAGTATCATCAGATAGCATTTGAGTCCTAGAGGTGAAATTTCTCCTGCTTCTTTGGAATCTATCAGATGTTTCCACCAATAACTTTGAAAAAAATCTTGATTTTTGATTTTACTTTGCTCTGTTACTATAAAAACTTCATTAAATCATTACCACATTGAAATGTGGAAATTAGGGTAATCTAGTCTGTATTTCTGGCTGTAGCCACTCATATTTGATTCCAGAATAAAGGATCTCTTATCCTCTTTGAGGTAAGAATTATGAGTTACATGGACAAAGCCCATAAGAGACCTGGAGGCATCTTCAATGCATGTTGCAACTGAAAGAAGCCAGCCTGAAATGAAAGGCTTACAGTGCACTTTCAAGTAGGTGATGCTCTCACAGGGGTAAAATTACAAAGACAGTGAAAAAATAAATGGTTGTGGGGCTTCAGATGGCAAGGTAACCCAAAGGATTTTGGGGGGAAGTCAAGCTATATCGGCATAGTAAAAGTTAGAGTATGTCGGATATTTATCAGAATTTCTAGAATTTACAGCACTGAGAAACCCTAACATCAAATAAGGATACTAATAATAATATACTAACTCTTCAATTTTAATGAATTGCTATCACCAGTGCAGCTATTGATAAAAGAGAAAAAACGAAAAAGAGATCCACTTTCTATTCCATTTTCTATATACTTTATTTTCCCAGAAATTGTATAATAACAGAAAAAGAAACACTCAAAAATTTTTAACTTTTTTTTTTTCAGAATAGTACTCCCTGTAGTCCCAGATGAGGTGGAACTCATTATGTAGGCCTCTATTTGACAGAGATGCACCTGTGTCCTCCTCTAAATTTTTAGGATTAAAAGCAAGCATAATCCATTTTTAAAGAAAGTTAATCCATATATTTTAAATCACAAATTATCGTTATGGTACTAAATTTCATTAACTATTATCAATAAAACTTAAACACAATTACTATGAAAGTCACTGAAATTAAAAGTATTCCTCATACCTTGGTAAAGCTCCAGTTACTAAACAATTTTAGAAAAATGTGGACACATAAAAATACAATGATGAAGGGCTATAGGTTTGGGGTATTACATCCAAACATTATTATATAGAAAATATTAAGCAATTCTGAAGAGCTCCAGGTTATTATATTCATCAAGATTAATCCTTGATATAGATTGTTCAATCACTTTGCTTCCAAAGACCAGACCATAACAAGATATTTTATGATGTTTTAAAAATGTTTTCTTGGGGTCAGGGGGTTGGTGCATTCTTTTAATCCCTGCACTAAGCAGACAGAGGTAGGAGGATCTCTGTGAGGTCTGGGGATCTTTGCTGTTTTGATTGTTCGGTGTTGTGATTTCTTACAAACCAGCGTATGAAGCCATCCTAATGCCTTTGGAGCAGAAAGTATGAACTGCGTGCCTATTTCACTGCTTTCCTGATTTGAAAATATAGCTTAGTTGCTTTCAAACGTACTCATTTTCTGGCTCTTAATAAAATGCCACCTCATATAATACCTGATGAAGACTGGATAATTTTAGCTCAGAAGATGAAGAAAAATAGTTATGCCCTGGTGAACTTTTAATATAAACTAGGTGTTCTTTGAAATGTTTAATGATTGTGGGAAAGACCAGTAGGAAGCCAGTAGATCAGCTATCTCTTAGAAGAATAAATAAAAAAGACAGGTAATTTGAAAGCACATTCAGTTCTCTGTTCCATGGCTCAGCATGTGTGCTCACTATGGGTTAGCAGATCAGAAGGGCAAGAGGTGGTCAGGTTCCAGGCAGCCCACATCTGAGACAATTGTCCCAAGTGTGGTTTTGACTAGAAAACCATCATCACCCAATTCAAAGGTTCTGCTTTGCACCTAAACTTTATCACAGCAGTGAATTAAGAAGACAGGAAATGAGTAACTGTGAGTATATGTGAGTTCACCTTCTTCAGGATGAGCATATGCTGCCTATGAACAAGGGAAAATATTTGCAATCTGTCTCTTATTCTCCTACCCAAATATTCAGTTATCCCCAATGCTTAACCACAGTCAAATTACAGTTCATAAAATAAATTAAAGTTCAAATCATTCTTCATGACTGTTTAATGTGCTGTTTATAATCTCTGTTATGTTCAAACATCCACATACCATCTTCATTTCACTCGTGGAAAACTTCACTACAGGGAGAAGAGCTATAATTTTGACATTATTTTTTGCTCAATTCAAACAAATTTGGATAGTATTATGTTAACTGTGCACTGTCTAACCCTATAAGCACCAAGCTAGAATAATTTAATACTGTCTGCCCCGACCCAGAGGTACAAGTATGTAAAATTACCTCATCCAAATCTATTTTTTACTAAATTCTGTTGCTTGAAATCAGAGTGAACAGAGGTATAAATCATCATATATTTGGAATTTACTGACTTTTTTCATTTGGATCAGAAATTGACAAATCAATATGTATTTTTTTATGAGTTTTTGGGAATCAAAATCTGGGGGGCAACCAGAGATGTATTATTTCACAGATTAAACTGAAAACAAGTTAAAACAATAGGATATAACAGGGGTGCTGACTTGGCTTTCAACAAAGTTTTCTGAAGAAAGAAAACAGTCTGTTCCATGACCCTTTGGAATCCTTCCTTATCAGTTTCTTTTTAAAACATAAGCTGACAAGTGAGGCTATAGGAAGATTGGAGACATTGAGATGGTCTAGGCAAGGGCAACAATGCAATGCAGTGATGTGCATTGTAAGGATGAGAATAAGAGGTTACACTGATGCCACAGGGATGCCACTGCAGTTACACACTCTGACTTATTACAGCAAAAGTAAAAAAGCATATTTTAATCTCTCTCTAGTATGCTAATCTTAAGCACCAGCATATACTCTGTTACTTATGCTTGTGAAGTATAAATCAGTTCATTTATATGTGTTATTTTTATTGACAGAAGTTTTTCTATGCACTTCTGAATGAAAACATGACAATTAGATATAATGTGTAATGTTCCAGTGAGTGTGATGAACGCCATAATACTTTTCATCATTCACAACTTATTTTTGTGAAGCAGTCTTCATGTGCATTGTATATACTCAAAAATGTAGATGCAGTAATAGCTGGAATACTTTTTACATACTTGTTGGTGTCAAATTCCTATAGCTTTTAGTTGAATCAAGTTAAAGCTATAAATTCAATTCTATTAGCACAGGTTAGAATTCAAATAAAATAGTCCATGCACTTATATTTAAGTTGCAAATTTCAAAAATTAGACACAACAAAAATGAAAACTGTGTTATTTCCCATTAACATAAACTTGAAAGAGGCAAATATGAAAGATTGCAAAAGGTGGACGGTAGGGAGGACTAGATTGAAACTGATTTTTGGACATGACAGGGCCTTGAACTCATGAATTCACAGCATCTGGGTTACCTCTATAAGACTGGTACAAGATGAAGCCAGTCAACATTCCAGCTTGAGAGGGGGAGGGTCTCTCACCTCTAGCTAAGGTGCTAAGGACTATTGATAACTTTTGGTGAGGGAGAAGGAAAGTCAGTTTCCTTTAAAGGTATGGCCTGTGGAAGGTTAACCAGTTCTAGTGGAAGGTCTCACAAACTTGAGTATTAGGGCAGTAAATTTGTACTTAGTGAGCTATTAAAAGAGAGAGATTGAAAAGAAAACATGAAGTTTGAAGGGGGTAGGGAAATAGAAATGGATCTGTGTGAAGTTAGGTGGAGTAGTGATGGTAAATCAAAACCTATTGTAAGAAATGTTCCAATAATTAATAAAAGCATTATATTAAAATGAATAAGACTAAGACAAGCAGAAGCAGAAGCAGAAGCAGAAGCAGAAGCAGAAGCAGAAGCAGAAGCGGAAAGAAGAAGAAGAAGAAGAAGAAGAAGAAGAAGAAGAAGAAGAAGAAGAAGAGAAGGAGGAGGAAGAGGAGGAGAAAGAAGAGGAGGAAGAAGAGGAAGAAGGAGGAGGAGGAAGAAGAGGAAGAAGAAAGAAGACAGAGGCAGAAAATTTAAAAAATGGTACAAAGAAAAAGACAGAGTTCAAGAGCTCAATGAACAACCTTCAGAGAGTAGATGAGCAAGTGCAGGATACAGATAACAGTGATGGTCTAAAGCAAAGGAAGAAAGAAAATACCTCTATTTCTCAACAAATATGCAAAGACATAAATTTATTAATTAATTAAATATCAATAATAAAGCCTTTACTGTTTTTACTGCCTTTCCTCTCAATAAGAAATTATGACCTATTTCAATAAGGTATTAAAGTACTTTCTGAGAAATTAATCCATGAACACTGCATTTATCCCTCCCATTTCCCTCATTAAACTTAAAAGCTTGGGGAAAGTGAAGGAGAAAAACAACAGAATGAAGAGGAAGTCCACAGAATGAGAGATCATCTTTGCCAGCTATCTGTCTGATAGAAGGTTACTTTCAAGAATATGTGAAGAACTCAAAAAACAAAGAATCAAGAAAATAACCAATCCAATTAAAAAATGGGTTGCAGATCTAAACAGAGTTCTCCAAAAAAAATGTCTAATATATACCTTAGACTAGAAATGAATCTACTATGTGATCTGGCTATACTACTCCTTTGTATAACTCAGCCTACTGTGGAGGTACTTGTACTTTCATGCTTGTTTTTTCACTTTTCACAAAATCTATGAAATAGAAGCCACATTAATGCCCCTCAACTGATGAATGGATATTACAAATGTGGCACATTTGCAAAATGGACTTCTACTTAGTAGTAAGGAAAGATGAAATGGATAGATAAATAAATGGTAAAAGAAAATATTGTGCTAAGTGAAACAACACAGACAGAATAATAAATGACACATGTTCTCTATCATTTGCAGATCTTAGCACAAATCACTTATATTTGAGTATATATCTTCATGTAACAGCAGGAGCCAAGGAAATGGAAAGGAAAGCAACTGAGAGGGGAGGGGCAGTAGATAACAAATACTACCAAGGGAAAAACAGGAAAAAGGAGGTATTCAACTATGAAGGGAAGAAAGACAGTCATATGAGGAACTATGGAAGATCAAAGTCATGAAAGGTAGGATAATAAGGGACAGATATTACCAAGGAGAAAATGAGGGTACTTTCTAACTAGGGAGGCAAAAAGGAGGTTAGACCAGAAGAAACAGAAGAGAAATAAATAAAAATTAGATGGTGTGAAAAGTCAGAGGGAGATATATTAACTCAAGAACCCTGAAAAACACATATGCAGTATCTTAACATGAATGCAAGTATAGACCAGAGGGTTATATAACAAGAAACACCAGAGTGCAAGACAGGAGAAACCTCCTTTTCAGTTGTTGGTCAGATAGGCCAAGAGATTCCTAACAATGCTATTACACAGCCCTTGATTAACTCCCAGAACTTAAAGGTAAGACTCTATTGCTGAAGATAGGACAATGGACATAGAACTTGGAGCAATAGAGATGGTATTGACCTGGAGGCTTCTTCCCTGAAGACTAGTTCTCATAGTTATAGAGGATATTCTGCAAGCTGCTAAGGGAGAAAATAATTGGTCCAAACCAGCTATAAAGCCTCATAACCAAAATGACTTGCACAATAATCTCTGCACAAGGAGCATTAACCTTCTTTTGGTGTGGTACTGGCACATTTATCTAGAGATAATCAACAGCTACATGATTGAACTTAAAACCTTCTCAATGGGATGGAACTCATTGGTGGCACTGTACATGAAACCAAATACACATGGTTGGAGAGGTCATATCCTAGAGAAAATCCTATCTATGTCATAACTCTAGATAAATGGAATTTCATCCTGTATGCTAAATATGGATCCCTATATTTAAAGATAAGTATACCGTACATCACTCATTAGTGAAGCATCTTTTTAAAACAGATGGAGGTTATTACAAATTTCCAAAACTGATCACACACAGAGAATATATGTTTGAGAGGTGCCCAACTCTAAGTGACACATCTGCAGTGGAACCTCCATATTTAATGCTCATGGAACATACTGAAACAGTGGGTAGAGAGAATACTAATACACCCCTCAACTCTCATCAGTGAATGAAGCTTCTTCATAAAACAGAGTGCAATGCACACGGAAGGCCACAACTGGCCAAATTTAAGAGAATAAGAGTATGTCCTCAGTTAGGATTCCCATATTAAACCTTACTCACCCATGAATCAGAGACCACTGTGGAAGAGGAAGTGGAAAGATTCTAAGAACCAGGGTTGGTTCATAAACATAAAGGAACAGAGGCTTTCAGAACTCAGGAACTTGTTTATATGAACTTGCAACAATGGTGACAGTATGTACAAGACCCATGTTCATTCAATCAGACAAAAACCAACATAGAACTGGGGAATTGGCAGCAGGTGCCAACCTTTGCCAAGGAACTAGAAGCAAATAATTACAGCAGAGAGAGGGAGAGTTAATATTTTTTTTTAATTTTGTTTATTAATTTTATGTGTTTGAGTGTATTCCCTGCATGTGTGTAAGTGCACCTGTGTCATGCAATGCCTGTGGAGGTCAAAAGGGCAGCTTCTTTCTTTAAAAAAAATTATTTTTATATGTACGAATGTTTTGCCTGCATGTATGTCACTGCATCCATGTTGTGCAATATCTGAGGTGGCCAGAAGGTGTCAGATTCCCTGAAACTGGAGTTACTGATTGTTTTCTTGCTGCCATGTGGGTGCTGGGAACAGAGTCCAGGTCCTCTTCAAGAGCAGTCAGTGGTCTTAACCACTGAACTATCTCTCCAGCCCCTGAACTGATCATTTTTAAGGGAGTGACTCTATTACAGGCTTCGTAGACTCCAGGGGATGAACTGTCACTGAGGAACATTTGGGTAAAAATGCTTGACCAGGTACACCTTAACATATATGACAGAATGCATGAAATCTGGTAGTGGTCTATGGGGTCTATGGGGTGAATGTTGATGGGGAAGTGGGGGGTCCAAATTTGATTGAGATCTATTATATGAAGTATACAAAACTCAATAAAAACATACATTGTAAAAGAGTAGAAAGAGGACTATTTTGAAGAAGAAGCAGATCTATAGGAAGGACAGGGAGGAAAAAGGGAAGTGGAGAATGAACATGATCATAATACATTGTATTCATGTTGAAATTGTGAAAAAATAATCAAATCCTATGAAAATATTGTCAAGTTGGAAAAATAAAAACATTTATACTACAACAAAGATGGAACTTTACCTTCATAAGATTGTTTAGCACACTTTTTATTTAGAAAAATGCAAATTAAAACTACTTTAAGATTTCATCTTACCCCAGTCATAAAACAAATGCTGGCAAAGATGTGGGAACAAGTAACCCCTCTTCTCTCTCATTTGTGGATCTTAGTTCCAATTCAAAGATGTGAATATGTGTCCTGATGTTATGCCAGGAGCCAGTAAAGAAGAAAGGGACCATGGGGGGAAAGGAGAAGATGCTTGAGAGAGGAGGATCCTAGGAGACAGATGTTATCAAGGTGCAAATAAGGAAAACACGTGACTGTTTAGCAGCACTAAATGTTTCTGCAGAATTTCAAGGTGTTGAAATGCAGTTTGGTATTGTTTTGAAGCATGGTGCAATTATGTCATTCTTATCAGTGGAGCCCCCTAGTAAATATAAGAATTTTGCCTGTCTGATCCCATTCATCAAGGGAAAAGTTTATTCCATCCTTCAATCTGAAATATACAGACAATTGATATTATTATTAATTTAATTGTTGTAAGTAGGAAATTTCTGAAAAAAAGATGTGAGTATATTTTGCAGATTTTCACATATCTCCAGGACATTCTTTGGGGAACCAGAAGAGCCATTCAGTGTTCAACTGCTGGAAGATAAACCACACTCTGAAGACACAGGATGGAGCCTGGTTCCCATGTTCATTGTCCCAGATAGAAAGCCATGAGACGAATCAGCAGACACCTAGCAGAAATGCCCTGAGACAAGGCATTCCTCATTGCTTCTGAGCAGGGAAGTGCAATGGTTTATTTTATATTGATCAATTTCAAAGTACTTAGTTGCATAGCAATATAATACAAGGGATGACTTACCCAGCAGCCTGACTTGAGTAGATCATTCTGAGTGATGAGGTAAATATATGAATTTTGCAACAATCGCATAACTTTTGAAGTGTTATGTTGTGTGATATAGAAAGAACAGAGACTATAGCAAGTAAGTTTGTATCCAGACATAATAGGAACCAGGATAATGAAAAGGAACCAGGGAGGTAAAGGAAAAAGAAGGAACCTGAGAGAGAATAACAGTAGGAAACAGGTGTTACTAAGGGAGAAACGGATAAAAATGGGGTTATTTAAATGGGAGGTGGAGGGAGGGTTATACAAGGGTTATACCTTGGGGATAAAGGGAAAGAAGGGGCTCAAGACAGGTGGGAAAATAGGTGATGGGTATTATCAAGGGAGAAATGGGGAATCCATGGCAGAAAGGTGAGAGAGAGAGAGAGAGAGAGGCAAAAAATAATGCCTAGCAATTTTTTAAAAAATCAGAGGGAAACATATTAGTCCAACAACCTGCTGATAAATTATACATATATTATCTCTACATGAGTCCATGTGTATACCTAAAGGGTGCATAACAAGAAACAGTGCCAAACAGGAGATACATTCCTTTGACTTGTTGGCCAGAGTGGTCCAAGAGACCCCCAAAATTACTCAGATTAGTGCCACAACCCTTGATGACCTCTCAGAACTTGAAGGTAACACCCTACTGCTGAAGACAGAGAATACTTCGGACATAAAATTTGGAACAAAAGAGCTACAACTGACCTGAAACCTCTTCCCCTGAAGCTTAGGTTTCATAGCTTTGGAGAGCATTATTAAGATGTCAGGGGAAACATCAATAGATGATTCAACACCAGCTACAAGACCAAATAGCCACATCAATGGCCAGCACAGCATATGTCATTGGTGCAGTAGTGACACTCTTATCTTAGGGGCAATCAAGAGCTAAATAATTTTGCTGGGGGTTGGAACCAGTGACACTCAGGCAGTGATGATTGGGGATGAGTAAGCATGCCATTTGCCATCCCACGCTGCCCCCAATATCCAGGGACACTCAGACGCAACGGGGAGTCTACTCAGGCAGGGACTCATTTATTACAGGTGTTACAATGCTTATAAAGACACCTAGAACTCCCCCCTCCCCCGCGAGGGTGGATCTTAAGCATGGTCACGCACTGATCATACATTCCTCAGCAGTGTGGAAGTATTCTTCAGATTTTCAAATCAAGCCAGGCTGCGCCCCCAGTAACTTCCTTTTGGATCTACGCAAGATGGGGCCTTTAGGTCCCCACATATCCCCCTTTTTATTTTTATTTTAAGGCCAGAGTGACTTTATTTCATGGGTTAATCACCTCATAGGTGGCTCCCTGAGGAGAGATGACTATCTCCTTCCTCTAATCTTATGCATTTTTGTTTGTCTTAGGTTGTGTCACCTCTCATCAGGACTTGCCCATCATTGGATCATGCACCTGGCCATGTGCATGTCCTGTCTTAGGAGTACTTGTCATGGGACATCTTACCCATCTTTGGCTAAAAATGCATCATGATTAAGGGCAGCCGCGTGGGTAATGCCAGCCCATGACAGTCTTAGTCTCTGCCTAACTTGGTTAGCCAAGCATAGGCAACTGGAGGGGTCCTGGGGGAGTCCATAATCATGAGGAGGTGAGCTGTGGCAGTTCCAAGGGTCCCCTGTCACTGAATTATCTGGTAAAGACACTTAAAGAAAAGCATTATCAAGAGAAAGCAAGTCATGGCATATGACATGTTGAAATACTTCTGGGACCATGTACCTTTTAGCCAGTCAGCCAATTGTTAAAGGCTGACTGGCAACGAAGCCAAGGAACAGAGTCCTTTGCCTCAGATGGATACAAATAAAGAGGAATTTTCTCTCATGAGGTATTGTCCATGGACTGTCATGCTATTAAGTTGGACCCTGGCCTACCCACTTAAGGTTTTTCACAGGCACCCATATGGGGTTTGAATCTCCTGCAGGGTAGACACACCCAAAGCATCGACCCATGGTAAGCAATGAATCTGGTCCTTTCCATTGCCTGGTAATGGGATCCTTCCATCATACCCGTACCTCAGGTCTCTGCTCCTGTCATCCCCAATGCTTCTGAAACGGGGATTCCAACTGATTTTTTTGAAAATTAGTAACATTAATAGTGAATAAGGCCATGCTTAACTGTTGGTGGGGGCTTATTGCCCCTTTTTGTTTTTGTAATTGAATTTTT
>NW_008359325.1:0-178 GCF_000622305.1 Nannospalax galili
TTGGCATTAGAGTGATGCTGTCTTCATAGAAGGAATTTGGAAGTTCTCCCTTCATGTCTGTCTTTTTGAATAAATTAAGTAGTATTATATGTAGATCTTCTTTAAATGTCTGATAGAATTCTGCTGTGAATCCATCTGGTCCTGTTTTTTTTTAATTTGGGACATTATATATTATTCT
>NW_008359325.1:247-413 GCF_000622305.1 Nannospalax galili
ATCCATTTCATTTAGGTTTTCGAATTTGGTAGCATATAGGTTTTTGAAGTATTCCCTTATAATGTTCTGTATCTTTCTAGTGTCTGTTGTGATGTTTCCCCTTAATCTCTGATTCTGTTGATTTGGAGGCTCTCTTTCTTTCTTTTGGTTAACTGGGCTAGTGGTC
>NW_008359326.1:0-4038 GCF_000622305.1 Nannospalax galili
AACAAGTTTATTGGGCTTGCTAACAGAGCATAGTGTGGGGGGTTATTTACATAAGACTGGGCACCTCCCCCCCATTTACAGCTGTGCTGGAAAGTCCATACTCAAATCCAGATCCTGTGATTTCCTGACAGCCACACAAAATGAAGAGAGAGGTGCCACATAGCGTTCTCAGCTGATATATGCTTAACCCCTCCCCCACATGCAGCTAAAGTCGACTGATTGGGTGGGAGAGGTAACTGACAAGGAGGTGTGACTATAGTTTGCCAGCATAGCAGTTGGAGGACAGTTCCAGTTAACACTCCACTCTTTCCTCTGGCTCTTACATTCTTTCTACCAACCTCTTACCCCAAAGTCTCTGAGCTTTGGAGGGGGTGATAGATGTGAGATGACCTTCCTCCCATTGTGCCAAAGCACTGAACTTTCAGGTCTCTGCATCATCTGTTTTCCATGGGCCGTTGGCCCATTTCGGTGGGTTTTCATCTTTTAGTAGTCACTTTTCTGTTGCTGTGATAGAAACACTGACCCAAGGAATTTATAGAAGGAAGAGTTTATTTGAGCTTATGGTTCCAGGGGAATTACAGTCCATCATGGCAGGGAGGCATGGTGGCTGGAGTTGGCTGGAGCAGGAGCAGCAGAATCTAAGCCCCCACATCATCATGCATGCACAGGAAGCAAGAGAGCAACTGGAGATCTGGCAAGGCTTAAGAACTCTCTAAGCCCACCCCCAGTGACGCGCTTCCTCCAGGATAGCCACACCTTCTAAAACCTCCCAAAACAGTGCCATCATCTGGGGACAAAATGTCCAAATACTTGGAGCTTATGGGGGACATTATCATTCAAACCACCACATTCCACCCCCTGGCCCCCATAGGCTCATGACCATATAAAATGCAAAATGCATTTAGTCCAACTTTAAAAGTCTCCATAGTCATTTTCAATCTCACTACTATTCCAATGTCCACAGTCCAAAGTCTCTTCTGAGACTCAGCAAAATATCTTAACTGTAAGCCCCTGTAAAATCAAAAGACAAATACTCTAAACATACAGTGGAACTAAATACACATTCCCATTCCAAAAGGGAGGAACAGAGGCATAGTGAGGAAATATCAGACCAAAACAAGACTGAAAACCAGCAGGACAAATACCAAATCCAGTAGATCCATGTCCAACTTCTGGGACTTTACTTCCAAAAAGCTTAGATGGCTCAGCCCCTCCAACTTTGCTGAGTACAACATACATCTCTCTCAGGCTGGTACCACTCCCTGTGTGTAGGTCTTCCTGGCAGATGCCTCACAGCTCTGGCATCACGAACTTCTTGGGGTCTCCATTGCCAACCAGGCTCCACCTTCACAGCTTCACGCAATGGCCTATCAGGGCAGGGGAACCCCTCCTGCATGCTTCCTGGCCTCTGTGAAACCAAGGAGGAAGAACTGATGACCCCCTCACTCTTGCATCTTTCATGCCCCAAAGCCAATTTGGGATGGACTCCAGCCTGCTTTATCCATTTTAGAAGCTTTTCTCTCAGTGGTCCCTGCAGCATTTTTTTTTTTTTTTTTTTTTATTTTTGGTCTTTTTGAGATAGGGTCTCCCTGTAGTCCCAGCTGACCTGAACTCACTATGTAGTCCAGGCTGGCCTTGAACTCACAGAGATCCGCCTGCCTTCGCCTCCCAAGTGCTGGTACTAAAGGAGTGTACCAACACACCTGGCCGAGTGTTTAGTTTTAAACATATTTATTGAAGTACATTTGATGTATTGGAAACTTGCACATGATTAATGTTTATAATCTAAAAATGTGGACACGTTCATACATTTGTGATAACTACAATCATAGCAATTAACATATTCACAAAGGACTAAGTGCTCTTTTTCAATCCATCCTCTACATTCTGTATTTCTTTCTGCCCCATTTGTTTTTTTCCTCTGTAAATCTGTGTAACAGTCACCATTAATAGCCACACCACTATATCTACAGTAGGCTGTCTTGAAATTTCTTCTGCCTGAGAAATTAGTCTATGGCTTTTCAACTTGGCCTCAGGAAAGCTTTTTGGCTGTGGGCAGACTCTAGCCAGACTCTTTGCCAAAATATCCTAATTGCTGCTTTCCCTCTGGAACTACATTGTTCTCAGCACTACTTTCTTCCAGGCCCCTACTAAAATGACCTGTTAACCTCCACTTACAGCAATCAACCACTTTTCTAGCCCAACCTTCCAAAGTCTTCCAGATTCCTTCAAAACACCACATGGTCAGGTTCTTCACAGTCAACAGCCCACTTCTCTGGTACCAATTACTGTATTAGTCACTGTTCTGTTGCTGTGATAGAAACACTGACCCAAGCAATTTGTAGAAGGAAGAGTTTATTTGAGCTTATGGTTCCAGGGGAATTACAGTCCGTCATGGCAGGGAGGCATGGTGGCTGGAGGCGGCTGAAGCAGGAGCAGCAGAAGCTAAGCTCTCACATCATCACTCAGGCACAGGAAGAAAGAGAGCAACTGGAGATTTGGCAAGGCTTAAGAACTCTCTAAGCCCAACCTCAGTTACATGCTTCTTCCAGGATAGCCACACCTTCTAAAACCTCCCAAAACAGTACCATCATCTGGGGAGAAAATGTTCAAACACGTGGAGCCTATGGGGGACATTTTCATTCAAACCACCACACACCTACTACTCATTGCCATAGTCTGTACTTATGGGGAAATGCAGAAACCAAAGAATGAGATTTCAGTCCAGCAGTGTCTTCTGGATTCAGATTCTAGATTCAACATAGAAATAGGAACAAGAGTCTGAGATGGGCTGGATTTGAGAATTATGCAGATATTTTTAACTAGACAAAAATAGATTATGATACAGCTGAGGTTTAGCTCTGAAGATAATATGTGCCATAATCCACCAACTGAATGTCTCATACTTTGATATATTATCTTGACCTCTGGCAATATAAATTCTCTCACCTGATTAATCAGAAATATTTCTTAGGCTATTGTCTGTTGCCTTGTGATACGAATTTTGAAATTATCCTGTGTGGTTACACATATATAAAAGCAAATTAAAAATACTAGCATTTTTATTGGTCTGGCATTGAATTGAATTTGGTTTGGGGAGGAGAAGCTAGCAGACAGCCTGAGAGGGTGGGTTACGACCTCCATCAGTGTAGTGGCTGTGATCTCAGCAGACCACCAGAGAGTGCCAATTCTGGCCTCCCTCTGCATAGGGGCTGAGAACACAGGAGACTGCCTGAGAGAACCCAGATCCTGCCTCCACGTGGTGGTGAGCTTCCCCTAATTTCACAGTAGGTACCCGTACCCCTACCTGGGATTTTGTGAGGCCCCTCCCAAGGCCCCAGGGAAGACCTGGCTTTGGTAGGCTAAGGCTGAGATCCTAGCAGACAGCCTGAGAGGGTGGGTTGAGACCTCCACCAGTGTGGTGGCTGAGAACTCAGCAGACCACCATAGAGTGCCAGTTCTGGCCTCCCTCTGGCATAGGGCCTAAGAACACAGCAGACCAACCAAGAGTCCCAAAATCATGCCCCCCCCCTTAGGAAACTTCCCAAATTTTGCTCTGAGTTCCCACTAGTAGGGGTCCAAACATTAGAAGGATGCCTGAGTGTACCTGACTGGAACCTGACTTGGGCTTCTGTGGGTGCGCCTGAATAGCTGATCTCAAGCCATCAGTTCCTTCTAAAATAAAACCTGAGAGGACCTCAAAACTGTACGAAGCAGCTTTACATAACCAATAAGAAATGGACCAAGGCATACCAATAATACAAACAGAAGCAACTTCAACTTAATTCTCATATCAGAATCATAAACAATAAAAGAAATTCACATGCCAAAATCACAACAAAAGAATAATAAAATGGGGGGGGAGATGGCTCAGTGGATAAAAGCACTGACTGTTCCTGCGGAAGACCTGGGTTCAAATCCCAGCACCCACATGGCAGCTAACAGCTGCCCATAACTCCAGTACCAGGGGATCCAACAGTCTCTTCTGTCCTCCACAGGTTGCACTTACCTATATGCAGGCAATACGCACATATACAT
>NW_008359326.1:4151-9323 GCF_000622305.1 Nannospalax galili
AATGAAGATAGGGATAAATTTCTGAATGAATTTACAAAAGGGATAGAAACATTGAAGAAAACTCAGGCATAAATGAAAAAGGAATTGTAAAACTCAATAAGCTGACTCAAAACAAAAGGGGAAAGCTTCACCTCTAGAATGAATTAAATGGAAAACAGAATATCAACACTGAAGGATAAAGCTGAAGAATTGGATCACTCAAGCAAAGAGTATGGAAAATTTAGAAAAACACAGGAATGGAATATGCAAGGGATGTGGGACACCATGAAAAGACCAAATCTACGCATCAAGGAATAGAGGAAGGAGAAGAATTTCAGGTTAATGGTATTGACCAGATCTTAAGCAGGATTGCAGAATAGAATTTCCCAAAATTAAGGAAAGACATCCCCATACAAATACAGGAAGCACATAGAACACCAAATAGGATCAGAAAAGAAACTCCCCATGACATATCATAGTAAAAACACTAAATGTACAGAATAAAGAAAGACTACTGAAAGCAGCAAAAGAAAAACAATTAGTCACATATAAAGGAAAGCCCATCAGAATAACAGCTGATTTATCAATGCAAACTAAGAAAACCAGAGCACCTAAACCAAGGTATTTCCAGTTCTAAATGACAATAGATGCCAGCCCAGAATACTTTACCCAGCGGAAATGTCTATTATAGTTCAGGGGGAAAGAAAAATTTCCCATGACATGAATAGCCTAAAAGAAGACATGTCCACAAAACCAGCCCTTCAAAGAATACTTGAAGCAATACAGAGAGCAGAGAGAGAAAAAACCATACCCCAGGGGCACCAAAAGAAAATGAATAAAGGTATAATTGAAGAAAAACAATATTAGACAAAGAACACAAATATTAATCAAAATGATGGCAACCAATACACATCTTTCAATACTAACTTTAAATATCAATGGACTAAACTCCTCAGTCAAAAGACACAGGCTAAGTGAATGGATTAAGAATCAAAATCTATCTTTTTGCCATCTGCAAGAAACCCATCTTGCCTTCAAGGACAAGCACTACCTTAAGGTAAAAGGATGGAAAAGAATATTCCAAGCAAATGGCCTAAGAAACAAGCAGGGATTACAATTCTAACATCTGACAAAATACACTTCAAAGTAAAACTAATCAGAAGACATAAGGAGGGTCACTTAATTCTGAACAAAGGAACAACTAACCAAGAAGATATTACAACCCTTAACAAACATGCACCAAACTCTGGTGCACCCCAATTCATAAAAACAGCATTATAGGACTTTAAGACACAGATTAATCCCAACTCAATAATAGTAAGGGACTTCAATACCCCACTGTCTCCATTAGATAGGTCAACAGGGCAGAGAGTTAATAGAGAGACATCTGAAATGAGTTAAATGATACTATATATCAAATGGACCTAACAGATATCTACCAAATAATCCACCCAAGCACCAGTGAATACACTTTTTATTCAGGACCCCATGAAACATCTCAAAAATTGACCACATACTGGGGCACAAAACAAACCTCAACAAATCCAAAAGAATTGAAATAAGTCCATGCATTGTATCAGACCACAATGCAATAAAGCTTAAAATCAACACCAGAAGAAGCCCTAGTAACTACACAATCTCATGAAAAAACAACCCACTCCTAAACAATGACTGGATCAAAGGAGAAATTAAGAAAGAAATAAAAGAATTCCTGGAATTCAACAAAAAGGACAATATAACACAACACAATACCTGGGACACTTTAAAACAGTCCTAAGAGGGAAGTTTATAGCTCTAACTGCCAACATTAAAAAATTAGAAAGAGCCCCCAAAAATTGACCTAACATTGCAACTCAAGACTCTGGAAAGGCAAGAACAAATGAAACCCAAATCCAGCAGAAGAAAAGAAATAACAGAAACTAGAGCAGAAATTATTGAAATAGAAGCAAAGAAAACAATTCAAAGAATCAATGAATCTAAGAGGTGGTTCTTGAAAAGCTGAACAAGATAGACAGACCCCCTAGCCTAGTTAACCTAAAGAAAGAAAGGGAAAATCCAAATCAACAAAATCAGACATGAAAGGGGAAACATCACAACAGACAACCAAAAGATACAGACCATTATAAGGAAAACCTATACGTTACTAAATTTGAAAATATAAAAGAAATGGATGGATATCTAAAATCATGGGAACCACCAAAGTTAAAACAAGAAGAGAGCAACAGTGTAAACAAATTCATAACATAAAAGGAAACTGAAACAGTAATACAAAGCCTCCCAACTAAAAAAAGCCCAGGCCCAGATGGATTTGCAGCACAATTCTACCAGATATTTAAAGACCTCCAACCAATATTATTTAAATTATTCAAAACGATAGAGACAGAGGGAGAACTCCCAAATTCCCTCTATGAAGCCAGTATCACTCTAATACTCAAACCAGGTAAAGACACAACCGAAAAGGAAAACTATAGACCCATATCCTTAATGAACATTGGTGCAAAAATTCTCAACAAAATACTTGCAAACTGCATATAGACACACATCAAAAAGATCATTCACCATGATCAAATAGGCTTTATTCCAGAGACGCAGGGATGGTTCAATATACACAAATCAATAAATGTCATTAATTATATAAACAGACTCAAACAAAAAAAACCACATCATTATCTCAATAGATGCAGAAAAGGTTTTGACAAAATTCAGCATGCATTTATGTTCAAGGTCCTAGAGGGAACTGGACTGGAGGGAACATACCTCAACATAATTAAAGCTATATATAACAAACCCACAGGCAACATCATTCTAAATAGAGAAAAACTGGAAGCATTCAGGAACCAAACAAGGCTGTCCACTATCTCCACTCCTTTTCAAGATAGTGCTTGAAATGCTTGCTAGAGCAATAATACAGGAGAAGGAAATTAAAGGAATATTAATTGGAAAAGAAGAGGTCAAACTATCACTTTTTGCAGATGATATGATACAATACCTAAGAGATCCCAAAACTTCCACCAGAAAATTCCTAGAATTGATCAACATTTTCAGTGTAGTGGAAGATTATAAAATCAGTCTACAAAAATCATTAGCCTTTCTCTATACCAACAAGCAATTGGAGAAAGAATACAGGGAAATGCTCCCATTTACAATTGCTACAAAAAATAAAATATCTTGGACTAAATCTGACAAAAGACACCAAAGATCTCTACAATGAAAATTTAAATTGTTAAAGAAGGAGATTGAGGTAGACACCAGGAGATAGAAGGACCTCCCATGCTCATGGATTAGAAGAATTAATATTGTGAAAATGACCATCCTATCAAAACAATATATAGATTCAATACAATCCCAATCAAAATCCCCATGACACAATTCACAGAATTAGAAAAAAAAAATCTAAGATTCATATGGAAGCACAAGAGACCCCGGATAGCCAAAACAACCCTGACTGTATCTTTTTTTTTCCTACCAGTTTCAAGTTCTTCCAGTGTCTTCCACTAAATCATATGCCATTTGACTCAGACTTAACTTCCCCCAAATATTCCACATTTCAAAACTTACTACTGTCAGCATGGTGGGGCATGCCTTTAATCTTAGCACTTGAGAGGCAGAAGCAAGCAAATCTCTGAGATCAAGGCCAGCCTGGTCTACATAGCCAGTTCCAGGCCAGCTGGGGCTAGAGGGAAAACCTGTCTCAAAAAACCCAAACTTACTACTTACTATAATCCCTCCACCACTCTTTGACCTCAGCAGGCAACAAGAATGTAAATTGCTTTAAAGAAATAAATCAGGCACCTTTTAAAGGATAAGCAACTACTTTAATTATTTTGCCTAACAAATAAATTTATAATTTATGGAATCTTAAGTAATGAAAAATTAAAAACAAAGAATCAAGAAAGGAAGTAACCAAAGTAAAAGATGGGCTAAGGAGCTGAACAGAGATTTCTCAAAAGAATAAATAAAGATGGATAAGAAGCATCTTAAAAGATGTTCAACATTGTTAGCAATTAGGGAAATGAAAATTAAAACCACCCTAAGGTATCACCTTACCCTAATCAGACTGGCTAGGATCAAGAGAATAAATGATACCAAATTCTGGCGAGGATATGGAGAAAGGGGAATGCTCACTCACTGCTGGTGGAATTGCAAACTTGCGCAACCTCTATGGAAAACAGTGTGGAGAACTTTCAAAAACCTGAAAATGAACCTACCAGATGACCCAGTTATACCACTCCTTGGCATATACCCAAAGGACTCATCCTATTGGAGAGACACTTGTACAACCATGTTTGTTGCTGCTCTTTTCACAATAGCTAAGAGATGGAAGCAACCTACGTGTCTCTCAACTAATGAGTGATTAACAAAAATGTGCTATATTTACACAATGGAGTTCTATTCAGCAGTAAGAAAGATGAAATAATGAAATTTGCAGGTAAATGGATGGATCTAGAAACTGTTATACTAAGTGAAGAAACACAGACTCGGAAATGTAAAAGACATATATGTTCTTCCTCATTTGTGGGTCCTAGCACCAAATCCTTTTAAATTCAGGTCTTTTTAATAAAATGATGCTGTACAGCAGTCTCTTCTGCATGAAATAACTACCATCATCATTTCAACTGTGTCTTCTTACTAAACATCATCACAATTGGGCTTGTTGTCAGTTGTGCTCCTTCATTAAAGGAAGGACAAGCAGGGTCATTGGACCCTCACTAGAATATCCAGCGACTCTTCCCAGCCAACTGTATGTAATTTGGCCATAATCACACATGGGCTCCTTCATTTGAGGAGAGCTAAAGTGTACAATCTGGGGAAGGCTAGGAAGAGAAGGCTTGATCCATGCTAAGTAAAGGCTTTCCAGTGTGCATACTCTCAGGTCATTGATACACCTCAGCAACCCCTCAGTTATCTCAGTAACTAAGCTCAATAAAGCCATTTGTTCCCCAGTAAAACTTTAATTTGACAATAGAACCTTAAAAGGAACAATCATTGCTTAGTATCCCCAGGAAAAGAAGTTTCACAACTGATGGAAAATTTTTTTGTTAATGCTCTTATGTCTCACAATTATTTTTTAAAAAAAGAAAATGAGAATATAAAAGATGTTAAAAGGATATGGGACTGAAGATATTTTACAAAATAGATGGAAAAAAATGAGAGAGCCTAAGCAAGTGATGAAGGTCTGTGTAGGTTTGTTAT
>NW_008359327.1:0-252 GCF_000622305.1 Nannospalax galili
GGAGTGTGGTTGTGAAGAAGGGGCAGGTGGAGCCTTTGGCTTAGGTCAGCTCTACCATTAAGCTTTTGTACAATTCCCTGACCTGGAAGCTCTTGCATCAGATTTGTGGACTAGTTCCTTTTAATCAAACAGTGCTTCATTTGAATGTCACTGCTTCAAGCCCTCCTTGTTCATCACACCATTACACTGTATTATTTTCATCACGATAGTTAATCTTTTATTTTTTAAAATATAATACCTATTTTATGTCTC
>NW_008359328.1:0-716 GCF_000622305.1 Nannospalax galili
GGAGGCTTTGTATTACTGTTTCAATTTCTTTTTGTGATGTGGGTCTGTTTACGCTGTTAGTCTCTTCTTGGTTTAGTTTTGGTGGTTCCTATGTCTTTAGATATGCATCCATTTCTTTTAGGTTTTCAAATTTAGTAGCATATAGGTTTTTAAAGTATTCCCTTATAATGTTCTGTATCTTTCTGGTGTCTGTTGTGATGTTTCCCCTTTCATCTCTGATTTTGTTGATTTGGAGGTGCTCTTTCTTTCTTTTGGTTAATTGGGCTAGCGGTCTGTCAATCTTGTTTATCTTTTCAAAGAACCAGCTCTTGGAGTTGTTGATTCTTTGTATTGTTTTCTTTGATTCAATTTCATTGATTTCTGCCCTGATTTTTGTTATTTCTTCTTGTCTGCAGGGTTTGGGTTTTGTTTGCTGTTGCTTTTCAAGTGTGTTGAGTTGCAGTGGTGAGTCATTTATTTGTGTTTTTTCTGATTTTTTGATGTAGGCAGTTAGAGCTATAAACTTCTTTCTAAGAACTACTTTCAGCGTGTCCCAGAGGTTTTGTTGTGTTGTATTGTCCTTTTCATTTAATTCCAGGAATACTTTTATTTCTTTCTTAATTTCTATTTTGACCCATTCATCATTCAGGAGTGTGTTTTTTAATCTCCATGTATTCCTGTGGTGATATTGGCTTCTTCAGGTGTTGATTGTAAGCTTTATTGCATTGTGGTCTGAT
>NW_008359329.1:0-1446 GCF_000622305.1 Nannospalax galili
TCATATTAAGCATGGTTACGACACAGTGGATGATGGTAATATCACAACTGTACAGTTATTTTACAATGAGCACTGTGATATCATAATGGAACATTGCAAAGTCATATAGTAACATTGTGATGGTGCCAAGGATGATTGTGATGCCACACAGGGGCATTAAAAGGGGAGACTGAGCACTGGGTTTGCATATTGAGCATGGTGACAACACAATGGATCATGGTAATGACACAATTGCACCTAGTGATGGCACAATGGAGCATTGTGATGTCATATTGGAGCCTTGTTTTGTCACAACAGAATATGAGATGTCATATTGTAACATTGTGATGTCACATTGGAGCATTGTGATAAAAGAATGGAGCGTTGTGAAGTCATACTGTAACATTGTGATGCCATATTGGAGCAATATAATGGCACATGGAGAGATAGTGTTGGCACATTGGAACTTTGTGATGGCACATTGGAGCATTTTGATTTCCTATTGTAACATTGTGGTGGCATATTGGAGAAATATAATGGCACATTGGAGAATAGTGATGTCACAAAGGAGCACTGTGATAAAATAACGGAAAATTGTGAAGTCATACTGTGACATTATGATGGCAATATAATGGCACGTAGGGCGATAGTCTTGGCCCATTGGAGCATTGAGATATCGAAATGGAACGCTGTGTATTGATATATTAGCATTGTATTGGCAACATGGAGCATTGTGATGTCACTATGGTACATTTTTAAAACATATTGTAACATTGTGATGACACCATGGAGCATTGTAACGTCACATTGGGGGATTGTGAGGGGACATTGAGCACCATCTTTGCATGTTGAGCATGGTGATGAGACAATTGATCATGGTAGTGACACAATTGCCCATAGTAATGTAACAATGAGGATTGTGATGTTACATTGGAACACTGTGAAGTCACACTATAACATTGTGATGGCACATTGGAGCAATATAATGGCACATGGGGTGATAGTGTTGGCACATTGGAACATTGTGATGGCACAGTGGAGCATTGTGATGTCACATTGGAATTGTGATGTCACAATAGAACATTGTGAAATCATATTGTAACATGGTGATGTCATATTCAGCGATTGTGGGGGGACATTGAGCCCTGTGTTAGAATATTAAGCATGGTTAGGACAGAGGGGATGATGGTCATATCACAATTGTGCACAGTGATTTCACAATGAGCACTGTGATGTCATAATGGATCATTGTGAAGTCATATAATAACATTGTGATGGCAACAAGGAGGATTCTCATGTGACATGGGAGAATGTAAGGGGATATTGAGCACTGTCTTTGCATATTGAGCATGGTGATAACACAACGGTTCATGGTAGTAACACAATAGCGCATAGTGATGGCACATTGGAGTATTCTGATGTCATATTGGAGCCTTGTGATGTCACAATGGAATATTGAGAAGTCAT
>NW_008359330.1:0-799 GCF_000622305.1 Nannospalax galili
TCCTGATCCTTTGAATCCAGAGCAACTCAGTTCCTTCTCAGGTCCCAGGAGTGCTGCTTCTGAGCCTGCCCCGCCCTCACCTCCCTCTGCCTCCCTGGGTCTACACACCCCTCCAGCCTCTTTCCTGGAAGCCAGGGCTGACCTTTCCTCTTCCTGGTCCTATGCATCCAGACCAACCCAGCTCCTCAGTGCAGTCCCCAGGGGCCCTTGGGGCTGCCTCCCGCCCCCATCTTCCTTTGCATCTCTGGGTGGCATAGCTACCAGCTGCCCTAGACCAGCATCTTTCCTGGCCCGGCTCACAGGCCAGTCCAACCCCCAAATCCCTGAGGCCAAAATCTATCCTGAAAGGATCCAGACCTTAGGAGAAAGCCTGAGAGCATCTGATTCTCATCTGACTTGGGCCTATGGGAACTCCTGAAGACAAAAGCAATCCGGCCACTCCAATATAAAATAAGAGAGAACTGCAAGCTTAGACAAACCAGCTTTTCATGCCCAAAAAGTAAACCACAAAGACACATAAAGTTCACAAAAAGAGGCAGACCTAAACTTGAAGGCCTGAGTCTCACACAAGAATCAGAAACTACAAAAGAAATTCATGTTAAAATCACAGAGAAAAAATAATAACATGAAAAAACAAAATAACATATCCCCACCAAATACCAATAGTCCTCTAGAGGAGTACAATAAGAAACCCCTAGAGATAATGCAGGATGTGGAACTCAAAAGAACAATGATGAATAGGATAAAAGAATTCACTGAATTTAAAGAACACACAAAGAAATCAAAGAACTGAAGGAAG
>NW_008359330.1:1097-2998 GCF_000622305.1 Nannospalax galili
CAAAAAAAAAAAAATGGAGTATTTTGACAGCACAACTAAACACTGTGCTGTCATCATGGGGTTTTGATGCCAGAAGCATCATTGTGATGGCACACTGGGCACTGTGATTGCACAATTGAGCATTATGATGGCAAAGGGGAGCACGGTGATGAAATGTGGAGCATTGTGATATCACAGTATGGCATGGGTGATGTTACAATGGAGCTGTGAGTGCACAATGCCCTATTGTGATGATTCAATGGAACATTGTTACATAGAAATGGGGCATGTTGTTGGCAGAATGGAGCATTGTGATGACACACCAGCTGAGCCATCTCTCTGGCCTTTATTTTACTTTTTTTTTTGTCTTTTTGAGACAGGATCTTCCTGTAGCCCCAGCTGTCCTGGAACTCACTGTGTAGACCAGGCTGGACTTGAACTGACAGAGATCTGCCTGCCTCTGCTTCCCAAGTGCTGGGACTACAGGCATGCGCCACCATGCCCGGCTAATAAGTAAAATTATTAACCCAAATATTATTTAAGTGTTAAGACATATTATAGATATAGTCACTGAACTCAAGTCTTATATAGAATACCAGCAGACTGTCCCTATTTTATTATCACTGTCACTTTACAAAGTAACGGACACGATGGTCAATTACGGTTTACAATCTGCAGCAACAGAAGAGAAAGAAAGATGGTGGGATGTGGACAGTTTTCCTTCACCCTTCCGGTTTTATCAACCAACACTACCTTAAAAGCCCGGGCTTCAGAGTTTCTGTTAGCAACAGTCTGCGCCAACAAACTTTGCCACCCCATTGGATCTTCTTTGTAGGAGAGCTGGCCTGCTCTGAGCTTTACATATAAAACTCCATCCTTGGAAAGAATGGACCTGAAAGGAAAAAGGATAAATTTTATAGGAGGCATTATTGGTAGTTCTTGGCTAGAAATAGCATTTTTCAATGCCACATTTTTAGGAGATGAAGTCTTTGTCATTCTCTGATACAATTATTTACTGTGTACAAATCAATCAGTCCATGTAAGCAAGGACCTTCACTTTGCTTTGATATCTAGAATCATGGGACTTGTTAAATGAGTAAGCATTCTACCTGCTCAAAGGTAGTATTTTATGTCACACTCCTTGGTGTTCCCCATCTCCTCTGGCAATACACCTGTGACACTGAAAGGACTAATGATCTATTAACTGGTTTTCAGCAGAAAGAAAATTCGAAGACAGCACAAACAGAAATCAGCTATTGGAGAATAGGAAGATGCCAATCACAGTTAAACTATAAAACTTTTTTACATATTCTACCTGCTCAAAGGTAGTATTTTATGTCGCACTCCTTGGTGTTCCCCATCTCCTCTGGCAATACACCTGTGACACTGAAAGGACTAATGATCTATTAACTGGTTTTCAGCAGAAAGAAAATTCGAAGACAGCACAAACAGAAATCAGCTATTGGAGAATAGGAAGATGCCAATCACAGTTAAACTATAAAACTTTTTTACATTCCCGTTAAAACTTTCTAGAAATTTAAACACTTAATTTATACACTACCTAAGGTATAAAAGTATTAACATCCTAAATTACTTATATATAATGACTTCTACCTGAAAGCACTCTTCCATAATCTTATATTAATCCTAACAAGAGAATAAGGGGGTGTCTGACAAGTATCAACTGTTGCAAAAAATTTCCGTATGTGGACACACACATCAGTTCTTAAATAAATAAATAATAAATAATAAATAAATAAAATAAAACATATTGGTGTACCAACAGAAAATGCCATTACTGTCTAAAGCTAATTCAGTTCAAGCTTCTCAGTGAATAATAAATGTAAATATTTACAGCTTGATTTTCAAATTAAATTTTCTTACATTATGGGGCTGGAGATGGTTCAGGGGTTAAAAGAGCA
>NW_008359331.1:0-573 GCF_000622305.1 Nannospalax galili
TACATGCAGGCAGTACACAAATACACAGAAAATAAAAATAATAAATAAAAGGAAAAAAAAAGAGACGTTTGAAAGCTAACATGATTCTAGGACCCAAATTATGGTAAGTATGAATACCACTGTCACCAAGAAATGACAGTCCCTTGTAACAGACTGCATTTTTAAGGGATCTGACCAAGATTCACTTGCTGGTCTATATACTTCCAAGATCCCAAGGATCAAGTGGTAACTAGCTCAGTGGTAGAGTGCTGGTCAAGCATTCACAAGTCCTGGGTTCAATCCCCGTAAGTAAATAGATAAAATACTCTAAATAGCCAGGTGTGGTGGCACACGCCTTTAATCCCAGAGCTCAGGAGGCAGAGGCAGGTGGATCTCTGTGAGTTCAAGGCCAGCCTGGTCTACATAGTGAGTTTCAGGACAGCTGAGGCTAAAGGGAGACCCTGTCTCAAAAAAAAACAAAACAACAACAAAAAAAAAACCTCACACAAGAGACTGGGACGCCTCTGTGGGCATGAAACTCCCTCAGAACCTCCAACAAGGCAGCGCTGACTGTGATTCATAAGCAAAGTTCAC
>NW_008359332.1:0-252 GCF_000622305.1 Nannospalax galili
GCGCTGCACCTGCATCCACAATACCAATCCCGCACAGGAGACGTGCTCTCCGCTCCAGCAGTGGCTCTGCTGTTGGATTGGAGCCCCCTCCACAGGAGGATACTTAAGAATGAAATAATGTTTGCCATGTAAATGTTAAAGCCCCCAAAGTTCTTAAACCTATTTGTCTTTTTGTTGTTGTTGTTGTTGTTGTTGTTGTTGTTTCCTTTTTCAAATCAAATAACGGAAAAGCAGCACCTGGAGACTGGACTG
>NW_008359333.1:0-376 GCF_000622305.1 Nannospalax galili
CACTTGGGAAAGGATAGGATGATTCAGGAGGCCTGGAAAACAGAGAAGTAGGAAAAAGCTTGTTCTTCCTTTTGCTTTTTTGTTACATTTTTATATGTGTGTGTGTGTGTGTGTGCGTGCGTGTGTGTGTCTGTGGGTGTGGGTGTGTGCCTGTGTGCGTGTGTGTGCGTGTGTGTGTGCGCCTGTGTGTGTGCCTATGTGTGTGTGCCTGTGTGCATGTGTGTGTGCCTGTGTGTGTGTGCCTGTGTGTGTGCATGTGTGTGCCTCTGTGTGTGTGCATGTGTCTGTGCCTGTGTGTGTGTGCGCCTGTGTGTGCACATGTGGTGATCAGAAGACAACTTTTGGAAGTCAGTTCTCTCCTTCCACCTTTACATGG
>NW_008359334.1:0-387 GCF_000622305.1 Nannospalax galili
TCAAATGAGAGAACCTGAAGCCTAGACCAAACAGCTTTTCATACACAAAAACAACCAGGGAACATCAGTAATACAAACAGAATTAGAAGCAATTTAACAAAGGAAGGCTAGAGTTTCAAATCAGAATCAGAAACAATAATAGAAAACCACATGCCAAAATCACAATGAAAAAAATAATATGGAAAACCCAAACAATATGTCCTCACCAAACACCGCCAATCCTATAGAAGAGTTCTCCAATGAGAAACTCCTAGAGATAATCCAAGACACAAAATTAAAAGAGCAATTATAAATATGATCAAAGAATTCAATGAGTTTAAAGAACACCCAAGCAAACAAATCAAAGAACTAAAGGAAGATAGGGATAAACCTCTGAATGAATGCACA
>NW_008359334.1:3606-4588 GCF_000622305.1 Nannospalax galili
GACAGGATCAGAAAAGAAACTCCCCACAGAATATCACAGTAAAAACATTAAATGTACAGAACAAAGAGTACTGAAAACCGCAAAAGAAAAACAACAGGTAACATATAAAGGAAAACCCACCAGATTTACAGCTTTTCAATGTAAACTATGAAACCTGGAAGAGCCTGGACCAAAATATTCCCAGTTCTAAATGACCGCAGATACTAACCCAGAATTCTTTACCCAGCAAAAATGTCTATTGTATTTGAAGGGGAAAGAAAAATCTTCCATGACACAAATAGGCTGAAAGAATACATGTTCACAAAAAAGCCCTTCAAAGAATACTTGAAGCAATACAAAGAACAGAAAAAGGAACAACTATACCCAAGGGCAACAGAAAGAAACTAAATGAAAGTATAACTGTGGAAACACAAAGTTAGACAAAGAATGCAAGCAGTAACCAAAATGATGCCAACTAATACACATCTTTCAATAATAACTTTAAATATCAATGGACTAAACTCCCCAGTCAAAAGACACAGGCTTGTTGAACCGATTAAGAAACAAAGTCTGGGGCTGGAGAGATGGCTCAGTGGTTAACAGTGCTGACTGCTCTTGCAGAGGACCTGGGTTCGATTCCCAGCACCCACCTGGAGGCTACAAACCGTCCTTAACTCCATTTCCAGAGGAATCCAAGGCCCTCTTCTGACCTCTGTGGCATTTCACGACATGGGTGCACTCACATACATGCAGGCAATACACTCATATTAAATATTTTTAAAAAGAAAAAAGGAGAAAAAAAAGAAACAAAGTCCATCTTTTTGTTGTCTGCAAGACATCCATCTCACCTTCAAGGACAGGCACTACCTTAAGGTAAAAGGATGGAAAAGAACATTTCAAGCAAATGCCACTAAGAAACAAGGAGGGGTTGCAAATCTAATAACAATGTAAAGAATCAATGAATCTAAGAGTTGGTTCTTTGAAAAGACAGACAAGATAGACA
>NW_008359334.1:4946-5412 GCF_000622305.1 Nannospalax galili
TAAAAAGACTGAAACAGAGGGAGAACTTCCAAATTCCTTCTATGAAGCCAGCATCACTCTCATACCAAAACCAGGTAAAGATACAACCAAAAAAGAAAACTATAGACCCATATCCTTAGTGAACATAGATGTAAAAATTCTCAGCAAAGTGCTTGCAAACCACATATAGACACACATCAAATAGATCACCCACCATGATCAAGTAAGCTTTGTTCCAGATATGCCAGGATGGCTTGGTATACATAAGTCAATAAGTGTCATAAATCATGTGAATGGACTCAAAGACAAACATCACATGGTCATCTCAATAGATGCAGAAAAAGCCTTTGACAAAATTCAGCATGCATTCATGATAAAAGTCCTAAAGAAATTGGACAGAAGGGGACATACCTCAACATAATGAAAGCTACATATGACAAACCCACAGCCAACATTATTTTAAATGGGAAAAAACCAGAAGCATTTC
>NW_008359334.1:5836-10221 GCF_000622305.1 Nannospalax galili
GCAGAAGATGAATGTGGGAAGCGAGCACAGCCGAGCCAGCCAAAGATGGAGCCCTGGCTGGCTGCCAAACCTCGTGCTGTTTACTTCAACTCTTGGCTGATTGCCAAGGCTCGTGAATCCCGCTTGTTTACCCCAACTCTGAAGTATGGTGAGCCCAAAAACAGGTGCTGCCAGCCTGATGGTCTTGCTACCTGGCCAATGAGCTGCCACTCTGCCTGCCCGCTGCATGTGTGTGTGCCCTGATTGGTCCTGGCTAGAGGGAGGGCTGTTGGAAACGCTATATGAACAGCTGAGGTGTGTAATATGCCTGCCCGCTGCACGTGTGTGTGCCCTGATTGGTCCTGGCTGGAGGGAGGGCTGTTGGAAAACGCTAGATGAACAGCTGAGGTGTGAGATGAGAGAGTATGAAGTGAGAGATATAGGAGAACTACGAGAGACAGCATCATAGTGGGTGAGATAATGAAGAGACTATAAGAGAGAATAAAGGAAGAAAGAGAAACAGAAGCTTGAACCTCACCTTGGTGTCTGTGTCGTCTTTCCTGGACTCTGCTGGACAGAGTCCCGGCTGGCGACAGATGAAAGAACCACCCATGCTCATGGATTGGAAGGATTAATATTGTGAAAATGACCATCTTATCAAAAGCAATATACAGATTCGATGTAATCCCAATCAAAATTCCATGACATTTCATTCTTCACATAATTAGAAAATTCATATGGAAGCACAAAAGAACCCCAGATAGCCAAAGCAACCCGGAGCACAAAGTGTAATGCTGGGAGAAATACTATACCAGTCCTCAAACTATATTACAGAGTTAGAGTCATAAAAACCACATGCTACTCACAAAAAAAATTAGACACATATATCAATGGAACATAATTGAATACCCAAACATAAGTACATGAAGTATCAGCCGCACAGTATTTGACAAAGGGGCCAAGAACACATGCTGGAGGAAAGACAGCATCTCCAACAAATGGTGCTGCCAAATTGGATCTTCACCTGTAGAAAAATGAAACTAGACCCTTATCTTTCACCCTGCACAAAAGTCTACTCCAAATGGATCAAAGACTTCAAGGTGAAACTGAAAACTCTGAAACTATTAGAAAAAAACATTGCCAGTAACTTACAAGGTGTAGGTGGAGGAAAGGACTTTTTTTTTTCAGTGTACTGCAGCACTTTATTTTTCTTTACACACAAGGCTGTGTTGCTGGGGCCTAATGTTCTCACTGAAGAGTAGAAAACCAAAATTTGTCATTTCTTAAAGAAGTGAGTAAAAAATAAAACCTTACATATAAGGATGAATAAATTTACAGGTGTAAATGCAAATGTTCCCAACTCCAGGCAACTAACAACCCCTGGGTAAGGAGGGAAACATGAGAGTGGAAACTGGGTCCTAAGGCTCGAACTTTCCCACCGGGTTAGGCTGGTAAGTGCTAACTGGTTTAGGAACCCTTGCCAGTCTCGAGAAAACCTGGAACAATCAGCTCTGTCCTTTACAATGTGCCCTGCACAGATCACTGCACTGTGCTGACAGATCCACCAGGCTGGGGATTTCTCTTCCACTGGGTGCTGGCCTCATCCACCAGCTGACTGAATAGAACATGGCCTAAGGACTTAAAGGAAGCTATGTACTTGAATTCAAGCCAAAAATCAGCAACAAGGCTTAAGATCCAGTGTTGATATCAGATACAAGCTTCAAGGCCAGAATTCATTTCAAAGGCTTATTCCAGTTTCATGAGGCCAGCATGAGGTGTACATTTGCCAGGGCAAATTGATACTTCAGAATCAGCTCATGCAGCAGATGCCTGGCACCTGCTCAGTCCATCTAGAAGCATTTGCAGTGGACGATCTAGGGGGCCGACTTGTCATATTCCTACTTCCTGATCCACATCTGCTGGAAGGTGGACAGTGAGGCCAGGATAGAGCTGCCAATCCAAACTGAGTACTTGTGCTCACGGGGAGCAATGATCTTGATCTTCATTGTGCTGGTTGTTAGGGCAGTGATCTCCTTCTGCATACTGTCAGCAATCCCTGGGTACACGGTGGTGCCGCCAGACAGCACTGTGTTGGCATACAGGTCCTTGCAGATGTCCATGTCCCACTTCATGATGGCGTTGAAGGGGGTCTCAGGGATGCCGCTGGGGTGGAAGGGTGCCTCTGGACACCGGAATCGCTCGCTGCTGATGGTGATCACCCGTCCGTCCCGTAGCTCATAGGTCTTCTCCAAGGAGGAGGAGGATGCAGCACTGGCCATTTCCTGCTCGAAGTCCAGGGCAACATAGCATAGCTTCTCCTTGATATCAGGCACAATCTCCCGCCCAGCTGTCGTGGTGAAGCTGTAGCCTCGCTCTGTCAGGATCTTCATGAGGTAGTCTGTAAGGTCCCGGCCAGCCAGGTCCAGACACAAGATGGCGTGGCCGGAGAGAAGGGTGTAACCCTCGTAGATGGGCATTTTCGCCGGGAAAGCCAGCTTTGCACATGCCCGAGCCTTTGTCGATGACCAGCACAGCGATTTCTTCTTCCATGGTGGCTGGCAGAGCAACGAGAGAGACGGAGCAATGAGAGGATGTGGAGAGCAGAGCGGCCAAGGTGAGTGAGCAGGAAAAGACTTTCTAAATGAGACATCCGTTGCTCAGAAGTTAAGGTCAATGATCAACAAGTGGGACCTTATTAAACTAAAAATCTTCTGTACAGCAAAAGAAACAATCAAGAAAGTGAAGAGAAATCCCACAGAGTGGGAGAAATCTTCACCAGTGACACATCTGACAGAAGTTTAACATCCAGAATATATAGAGAACTCAAAAAAACAAAGAATCAAGGAACAATTAAAAGATGGGCTGAGGATCTGCTAAAAACATCTTTAAAAGATGTTTTAAACACCTTTAACATCTTTAAAAGTTTTCAACATCATTAGTAATAAGTGAAATGCAAATTATACCCACTTTAAGATTTCATTTTACCCTAGTCAGACTGCCTAAGATCAAGAGAACAAATGATACCAAATGTTGGACAGGCTGTGGAAAAAGGGGAACACTCATTCACTGCTGGTGGATTGCAACCTCATGCAACCCCTATGGAAGGAAGCTTGGAGAACTCTTACAAAAATAAGAATGAACCTACAATTTGACCCGATCGTACCACTCCTTGGCATACACCCAAAGGATTCAGCCTATTCTAGAGATACTTATACAACCATGTTTGTTGCTGGTCTTTTCACAATAGGTAAGAGATGGACTCAACCTAACTGTCCCTCAACTGACCAGTGGATAATGAAAATGTGCTACATTTACACAATGAAGTTCTACTCAGTGGTAAAGAAAGATGAAATCATGAAATTTGTGCATAAATGGATGGAGCTAGAAACTGTTATACTAAGTGAAGTAACACAGACTCAGAAAAACAATGTATGTTCTCCCTCATTTGGGGATTCTAGCACTAAATCCTTACATGCCTTATGTCACTGCAGGAACCAGGAAAAATGGAAGGGAACTAAGGAGGTAAAAGGAACCCGAGAAAGAAGTAGGAGACAGATGTTACTAAAGGAGAAATGTGTAAAATGGAGGTATTTAAATGGGAGATGGGAGGGAGGGTTACACAAGGAACTATGGGGATAAAAGGGAAGAAGCAGGTCAAGAGAGGTGGGACCATAGGATTCAGGTATTATCAAGGGAGAAGTGGGGAAAATGGGGATACCTTAAATGGGGATGGCGTGGAGTGAGGTTTAGACAGGGAGAGAGAAGAGAGATAAATAATGCATAGTTAGCTTAAAACACCAGAAGGAATCATATTAGCCCTAAAACCTACTGAAAAATTATACATACAATATCTCTACATGAGTCCATTCGTATAGCTGAAGGCTACAAAACAAGAAACAGGTTGCCAAACAGGAGTAACCTTCCTTTCAGTTGTTGGCCAGGGTAATCCGGGAGACTCCCAAATTGACACAGGCTGTTGCCACAGTCCTTGAGCACCTCCCAGAACTTAAAGGAAAGACCTATTCCTGAAGACAGGAAATACTTCGGATCCAGGATTTGGAGTAATGGAGCTGAAACTGACCTGGAAGCGACCTCCCCTGAAGGCTAGCTCTCATCATTTTGGAGAGCACTATGAAACCTGGTAAGTGAGAACATCAATTGATGGTCCCACTCCATCTTCAAAGCCTAATAACCACATCAGTGACTTTCACAACAAATGACATGGGTGCAGTAGTGGCATTTTGTCTTGGGGGTAATCAACAACTACCTAATTGGACTTAATGCCCACCCAATGGGAGGAAACTCGTGTGTGGTACTATAAACACAGCCAAAAAAAGCATGGCTGTAGAGTTCTTAGATCTTAAAGAAAACCCCAAGACTGTCACACCCCTAGACATATGTAATTT
>NW_008359334.1:12601-13265 GCF_000622305.1 Nannospalax galili
TGAAAAAAATAACAACTAGAAGTATTCTCATTAAAATCAGTAAACAGACAAGGCTATCCAATATCCCCATTCATTTTCATTGAAACTCTGACTCAAGCAATAAGACAAAAGAATGAAATTAAAGGGATACTAATTGGAAAAGAAGTCAAATTATCTTTATTTTCAAATGATATGATATAATACATAAGGGACCCCAAAAATTCCACCAGAAAACTTCTAGAAATGAATCTGAAAAGGCAAGAACACTTTCAGCAAAGTGGCAGATTACAGAATCAATCTACAAAAATCAGTAGACTTTCTATATACAAATAGCAAGCAATCAGAAAAAGAGTTTAGGGAAACATTTCCTTTCACAATAGCCTAAAAAAAATCTAGGGATAAACCTAACTAAAGACATTAAAGACCTATTTCAATGAGGGCATTAAATTTTTGAAGAAAGAGATTGAGGATGACAAAGGAGATGAAAAGACCTCCTGTCCTCATGGACTGATGGAATCACCATAGTGAAAATGACCATACTAGAAAAGCAATTTACAGATTCACTGCAATTCCAATAAAAATCCCCCATGATAGTCTTCACAGAAATAGAGCAATCCATCCTAAAACTCACATGGAAACTCAAAAGGCCCAGATAACTAAAACAATCCTGAGCACAAAAAAAAAA
>NW_008359335.1:0-614 GCF_000622305.1 Nannospalax galili
TATGCTCCTACCTAGCACCCCAGCCTGTTTTCAGTCCTCTTGAGACACCCCTAAAGACACCCAGCCTGAAACCTCATCTTGGGATTCCACACCCCTGGGATTTAAAAAAAAAAAACTCAGTTAAAGTCGACAAACACCCTAGATATAGGCAAAGCCCATCCCCCAAATACTAAAACTATGATAAACCAAGAAAATATGCACCCCCTCCCGCAGAGGCTCAGGTATACAGGTGGATGTTGAAATGAATGAAGGCAAAGGACCCAACTCTCAGGTCAAGAAAGGCAAGTTTAATTCTAAAAGTGCCTCTTTATACCTAAGAGCAGGATCAGTCAAGGATACAGTATGCAAACCATTAATGAAGCAATGCTCAAAGTAAAATGCTGTTCTACTTTTCTCTTACTAACGAAACCAAACCCTTTGCCAGAGCTCCAGTCCATGAGAAAGGAAAACACAATCTCATCCATTATCATTCTTGCTATTGCAAGTCAGGGTTCTGCCCTTGACGCTAGGAGGTGATGTTCCACCAATGTCCAGTCACTTGCTTTCAAAAGACAGCTAGATTGTATCTTGTCCTTCATTCACCTTCTACAGAACTGAGCTCCATCATCCCCCAC
>NW_008359336.1:0-2703 GCF_000622305.1 Nannospalax galili
TCACTCTGCATAATTGTGTTATTACTTGATCCATTGTGTCATCATCATGCAAAATGTCCAAACACAATGCTCAATGTCCCTTCACAACCTGTCAATGTGACATTAAAATGCTCCATGATGCCATCAAAATGTCACAACATGACTTCACAATATTCCATTGTGACATCACAAGGCTCCAATGTGACAACACAGTGCTACAATGTGCCATCACTATGGCTCCATGTAGCATTATATTGCTCCAATGTGCCATCACAATGTTACAATATGACTTCACAACCATCACAATGTTCAGTGAGCCATCACAATGTACCAATGTGTGATCACAATGCTCCGTTGTGTCATCACCATGCTCAATATGCTATCATAATGCGCCAATATGTCTTCAAAATGCTCCATTTTGACATCAAATTCCTCAGTGTGCCATCACAGTGCAGCAATGTGTCATCACAATGCTCCAATGTGTCATCACCAAGCTTAGTGTAACATCACAATGGCCCAATTTGTCATCACAATGTTCTACTGTGGTATTATGTTTCATGTGACATCACTCTACTCCAATGTGCAATCACAGTGCCCCAATGTGAATATGAATTCACAGTCCTTCATTGTGCCATCACAATGTTCAGTGAGCCATCACAATGCACCAATAGGTCATCACAATGTTCCATTGTGGTATAACCATGCTCAATGTGCCGTCTTAATGCTCAATATGTCTTCAAAATGATCCATTTTGACATCAAAATCCTCAGTGTGCCATCACAGTGCAGCAGTGTGTCATCACAACGCTCCAATGTGTTATCACCATGTGCAATGTGCCACCACAATGTCCAAATGTGTCATCACAAAGCCCTAATGTGCTGCAAAATGTGACATCACAATGGTCAATGTGCCATCAGAAGGATGCATCATGTCTTCACAATGCTCAATTTTGACATCTCAATTCAAAGTGTGCCATGACAATGCACCAATGAGTCATCACAATGCTCCAACGTGACATCACAGTGATTCAAGGTGTTAAGAGTATGCTCCACTGTGACATCCCAATTGTCCAATGTGTCATCACAATGCTCCAAAGTGACATCACAGTGCTCAGGTGCCATCACAATGATCCAAATGTGTCATAACAATATTCAATATGCCATCACAATGCTCATTTTGGGCTCACAATGCCCAAATATGCTATCACAGTGCCCCAAAGTAGGATCACAATGCCAATATGTGCTCAAAATGCCCCAATGTGCCATCACATTGCAGCAATATTTCTTCAAAATGCTCCATTTTGACATCACAATCCGCAGTGTGCTATCACACTTCAGAAATATATCATCGCAATGTTCGAAAGTGTCAGCACAATGCTCAATGTGCCATCACAATGCTGAATTTCCCCTCGCAAAGCCCCAATGTGTCAACACAGTGCTCAATATGCTACCACAATGCTGAATGTCCCCTCACAATTCACCAATGTGTCATCACAATGCTCAATATGCCACCACAATGCTGAATGTCCACTCACAATTCACCAATATGTAATCACAATGCTCAATATGCCATCACAATGCTGAATGTGCCCTCACAATGCCCCAATGTGTCATCACAATGTTCCAATGTGACAATACAATGCTCCAGTATATCATCACAATGTTCAATGTGCCTTAACAATGCCCCAATGTGTCACCACAATGCTCCAGTGTGAAATTACAATGCTCCAATGTGTCATCACAATTCTCCAAAGTGACATCACAATGCTCCAATGTGCCAACCTTATGGCCAAATGTGCCATTATATTGCTTCAATGTGCCTTCACAATATCACAGTATGACTTCACAATGTTCCATTGTGCCATCACAATGCTCATTGTGACATCACAATGCGTTAATGTGCCAATGCTATGGCCCCATGTGCCATTATATTTCTCCAAAGTGCCATCATTACATTACACATGATTTGACAATGTTCCATTGTGCCATCACATTGCTCATTGTTCTATCACAATGTGCCCTTCTGTCATTTCAATGATCCATTGTGTCGTCACCATGCTCAATATGCAAACACGGTGCTCAGTGTCCCCTCACAATCCCCCAAAGGGACATCACAATGCACCAATGTGTCATCACTAAGCTCCAATATGACATCACAATGCTCCATTGTGTCATTACAATAATCCATTTTTTCGCCACCATGCTCAATTTGCAAACACGATGCTTAATGCCACCTTACAATACCCCAATGTGAAATCACAGTGCTCAAATATGTCATCACAATGCTTCAATATGGCATCCCAGTGCTCCAGTTTGCCAACGCTATGGCCACTTGTGCCATTATATGGCTTCAATTTGCCATCACAATGTTACAATATGACTTCACAATGTAATATTCGGCAATCACAATGCTCTTTGTGCCATTGCAATATGCCATTGAGTAATTCCTATGATCCATTATGTCATCACCATGCTCAATATACAAACACAGTGCTAAATTTCCCCTCGCAATCACCCAATGTAACATCACAATGTTCCAACATGCCATCACTACATTACAATATGACTTCACAATGTTCCATTGTGAAATCACAATGCTCCAATGTGCCTACACTATCGCCTACTGCACCATTATATTGCTCCAATGAGCATTCAAAATGTTACAATATGACCACACAATGTTCAATTGTCACATCACAATGCTCATTGTGAAATCGCTATGCGC
>NW_008359337.1:0-371 GCF_000622305.1 Nannospalax galili
TAGGCAAACATTCTACCACCAAGCAATATTTCCAGTTCTTGATTTTTTTTAATTGTAGTTTTAATTTTATTTTATGTGTATGAGTGTATTGCCTGCATGTGTGTGAGTGTACCCGTTTTGAGCAATGCCGCGGAGGTCAGAAGAGGGCTTCGGATTCCCCTGGAACTGGAGTTAAGGACGGTTCGTAGCTGCCATGTGGGTGCTGGGACTTGAACCCGGGTGCTCTGCAAGAGCCGCTGAGCCATCCCTCCAGCCGCCCCCCTTTTTTATTGTACTTTTTAAAAAAAGATATTCCTAGTTTGTTTTAAAAGTTACACAGTCACAATTTCTTTCATTACAGAATTTTAAAGCTTTCTGCTTTAAAGTAAACT
>NW_008359338.1:0-254 GCF_000622305.1 Nannospalax galili
TGCAGTGCCCGCGGAGGTCAGAAGATGCTGTTGGATCCCCTGGTACTGGAGCTGGAGTACAGACAGTTGTTATCTGCCATGTGGGTGCTGGGATTTGAACCTGAGCCTTCTTCAAAAACAAGCAGTGTTCTTAACCACTGAGCAATCTTTCCAGCCACCCCCGCCATATACAAAGTTTTAAAGCAAATGGACTTGGTGAAATAAGGAATTTGGGATGCTGCATAGGGAATGAAATACGACTCTGCAGCTCACTC
>NW_008359339.1:0-1102 GCF_000622305.1 Nannospalax galili
AAGGGAGCGAATTTGGGTTTTTTTGGCGTGATGCTGAATTACCCTTTATAGAAAAAAAAGAGAAGTGTTGTCTGGCATTTAATGTTTCTGGGGCAGTCTGCCACCAGGGGATTGATACGTTCTGACGAACACAACCTAGCCGCAGATTTAAGGTTTACAGGAGAAAAATGGCTTTAAAAATTTTTTTTTTGTTTGTTTGTTTGTATGGCGAGAGCCACCTTGAATTTTTTTAAGTGCTCCACAGGGCCTAGTTAATTTAAATTCTCACCTAACGGTTTTATCTTTGGTTTGAGTACCCCAGGGGCAAGATAACAAAACAGATTAGGGAAGTATATTTTAGAAGTTGACTTTAAGGCTTATGTAAAGATCCCTTAGAGCTTTGGGGATTTTTGTTTTTAGGGGTGTTGTTTAAGATAAAAAAGGAAAGTGGGGTGAAACGCTGATTTCTAAGGGAACGTGCCTGGGATCAAAACCCCAGGTTATTCCAAGTAGTCCACAGCGCAAGCCTGCACGCAAATGTAAGAGATCCGGTGACCGCTCTAAGAACAGTTAACTGGTCGTTGCATTACCAGCTTTTTTCATTAGAAAGATGTATAGATAGGAGGTCTTGTCTACACCCGTGCGGGCAGTCGGGGTCCGTTAAGAGGGCTAAGAGCCTTTGGCTAACATCAGGGAGTAGCCCTGATCAGAAAGCCTCAGTTGCTCCTTTGTCTTTAACGGTCCCACGCGAAGACTCAGACCAAAAATAAAAGGAGGAAAAAGAGGAGAGACTGCGGATCCTCAAAGGTGGGACAGCTTGAAGGCAAAGCTGCCTTTATCCTCCTGATGGGAGGTGATAGGAAAAAGAGATTGCTAATCCTCAAAGGTGGGACGGCTTAAAGGCCACCAACTTCCTGAGACCAGCATCTATCCTGGGCCCTTCTCCCAGGCCAGCCCAGCCCCCAAATTCGTGAGGCAGCATCTTTCCTGTAGGGACCCATACCTGAGCCTCATCTCACTTGGGCCTCTGTGGGAACGCCTAAAGACAAAAGCAATTAGGCCACTCCAATAGAAAATCTAAAGAGAGAACCTGAAGCCTAGACCAACCAGCTTTTCATGACCA
>NW_008359340.1:0-764 GCF_000622305.1 Nannospalax galili
ACACCATACACAGATACACACAGACCACACACACACACATATACACACACACCACACACACACACATACACACACACATAAACACACGACACATACCACACACCCATACACCCACCACACACACCACATACATACACATAATACACACACCACACATACACACATACACACACCACACACACCACATACATACACATAATACACACACACTAAACATACACACCACACACACCACACACATACATATAATACACACACCACATATACACACCACACACACCACATACATACACACACCACACACACACCACGTACATACAATCACACCAGAAACACACATCACACATACACCACACACATACACACACCACACATGCATGCATACATACACACATACACATACCACATACACACCACATACACACCACACATACCACACACATACACATAATACACACACCACACATACACACATACATACACAAAACACACACACAACACATACCACACACACACATACACACACACCACACACACATACACACACACCACACACACACCACACACACCACGCATATAGACACCACACACAGCACATACACACACACACACATACCACACACACACCATACACACATACACACATACACACACACCACACACGCATACACACATACACACACCATACACATACCACACACATACACACATATACACACACCACACACACACTACACACACGCTACACACATACACACACACAG
>NW_008359341.1:0-267 GCF_000622305.1 Nannospalax galili
TTGGTGAGGGGGCGGGGCTATCTGAACCTTAACATTCCAGCCTTTTGTGTTGTAGGATAGGGGACGCCATTGTCATCTTGCTACTTCCTGCTGGAGAGGGTCGATGTGGGGGGGGGGGCTGGATTAAGGGTCAATCAGATAGCAGGGGTTCCCTCTTCATGTATCTCAACAGGGTTCTCGATGGTTGACGGGTGTTTGTATACATGTGGAGGGAAAGAAAGTAATAACTGATTAAAATTAGTATGAGAGTAAGAGTTAGTTTTTGGA
>NW_008359342.1:0-948 GCF_000622305.1 Nannospalax galili
TATGAACTGAATGCCGAGAGTTTTAATTGTAGCCTTTTCATTTATACTCAAATGCCCCCTTCTCTCTCTCTCTCTCTGTCCACACACACACACACACACACACACACACACACCCCCCCCCTCTCTGTCCACACACATACACACACACACACACACACACAGCATAACTTATGTGCACTTAAGACATGCCCTCTTGTTCTGTGCCAGATCTAGAATATCGATTCAGCTCGTAGCTCCCTTGTGTTTCTTTTGCTTTACCGCCTGCATTCTTGCTCTACACACATGCCATTTGATATTTAGTCAGAGACTCAAAGGTTTCAATGAACTTACACAGATTTTTGAAGTTCCTTCTCTATGTAATTGTCAACTCTCTAGAACTCTTGCCTGTATAGTAACCATGTTATCAGACTTACCTCCAGGCTTGTCATATTTGCTCATGAGCACCATGTTCTCTGATTCAGTTTTCTATCACCAAGCTGTGACCTGAAAAGAGCTTTGAAGCAAAACCTTAGAGCAATCAAAGGGATCACTTTGTACACATGAAAACCAAGGTGTAATGTAAGCAGTCTCCATCAAATGGTACCCTACTCAGTAGGCATATTCTTCAAACACATTGTATTAGTTACCTTCTTCATTGCTGTGGTAGAAGCAACTTAAAAAAGGAAGGATTTATTTTAGCTCATAGTTCAAGGATACGCTGCAGCATGGCAGGGGAGTTATGGTGCCAGGAGCTTGAGATGCCTGGTTATGCTACATCCACAGAGCAGAGATAGATGCTTGTCCTCCAGAGCATACAGTCTAGGACCCCACCCTATGGAGTGGTGTCACATACATTTAGGATGTGTCTCCCCACCTCAATTAACCCAGTCTAGAAACTCCCTCACAGACATACCCAGAGATTTGTCTCCTAGATGATTCTCAATCCTGTCAACTTGGCAGTCAGTACTA
>NW_008359343.1:0-264 GCF_000622305.1 Nannospalax galili
TCTGCCATCCCCCTTAATACTCCCCTGTTAGTCCTAGATATAAAAGACTGCATCTTCTCCATCTGTTTACACAATAATGATTGCCAACATTTTGCCTTCTCACTTCCAAAAATTAACAATTCTGGGCCAGCTGATCGATATGAATGGCGAGTTCTGCCACAGGGTATGGCAAATAGCCCTACAATATGCAAGGAGGCTGTTGCAAATGCACTTGCACCCCTTTTTAAAAAAAGGCCTACACGTTTATCATTACATGGATGACCT
>NW_008359344.1:0-259 GCF_000622305.1 Nannospalax galili
AATTCTACTTTTATTACAAAAATTACAAAGTATGATTATTAACAGGCAAAATAAATGTTTTATTGGTCATATAAGAGGACATACTAATTTGCCAGGTATGCTATCTTTAGGTAATAAAATAGCAGACTTGTTAACCAAAGAACAATTTATGGGAAACTCTCTGAGAAGGGCAGTACCAGCAAACTCCCTGAGAGGGGACTTGCATCCATCC
Organism: Nannospalax galili; assembly: GCF_000622305.1. Lineage (NCBI taxonomy): Eukaryota > Metazoa > Chordata > Mammalia > Rodentia > Spalacidae > Nannospalax > Nannospalax galili. The sequence continues at coordinate 212 of NW_008359344.1, forward strand.
CGGCTGCTTCTACTTCCCCAGTCTGACCTCCAGTCTCTCCCCCCACAC
>NW_008359345.1:0-291 GCF_000622305.1 Nannospalax galili
TCTTCTTGATTATTGAGTGATGTAGGAGGGTCTGGTCCACATGGGGCGTGCCACCCCCAGGCAGTTAGGAATATGTTGTATAAGAAAGCAGGTGGAGCAGGGGCCAGGGGAGAAAGCCAATAAAGAGCATTCCTCCATGGACTACGGCTTCAGCTTTGCCTCCAGGTTCCTGAACTGGGTCCCTCAGTGATAAAATGTGACCTGTGAGATGTGAACCAAATAAACCCTTTGCTCCCTAAATTAGTATTGATCAAAGTATTTTGTCACAGCAATTGAGAAGCAAACTAGAAC
>NW_008359346.1:0-380 GCF_000622305.1 Nannospalax galili
AATATCTCAGAATAAACCTGACCAAAGACGTTAAAGAGCTCTACAATGAAATTTTTAAAAAAGTTTAAAGAGATTGAGGAAGACATCAGAAGATGGAAGGACCTCCCATGCTCATGGATTGGAAGAATTAATATTGTGAAAATGACCATCCTACCAAAAGTCATTTATAGATTCAATGCAATGCCAATCAAAATCCCCATTTCATTTTTCATAGACTTGGAAATACCCATCCTAAGATTCATATGGAAGCACAAAAGACTTTGGATAGCCAAAACAACCCTGAGCACTATGAGCAATGCTGGGGGGCTTACTATATAAGATTTTAAGCAGTATTACAGAGCTATAGTCATAAAAACAACATGGTACTGTCACAAAAATAG
>NW_008359347.1:0-223 GCF_000622305.1 Nannospalax galili
TCTAAGAGTAAGAGGTGCTGGATGACTTCAAGGAAACAGAGTTGTCCAGACTGGCAGTTGATCATATGAACCAACAGCAATGGTGGCAGCATGCACAAGTCCCACATAAGCTCAACCCAGACAGAATCCCAGAATGGAAGTGGGGAGGTAGATAGGAGGCCAAAGACCTAGTTGAGGAGCTATAGGCAACTGGTGGCCACTGGATGAGGGAGACTCAGAATCA
>NW_008359348.1:0-331 GCF_000622305.1 Nannospalax galili
AAACAACTTAAACGCATTGTTAGAACCTGCTCTTCTTGTGCATCAATGATAGATACCCCTGCTATTCAACAGATGGGCATCAGTCCTAGAGGGCTAAAATCTAATGCCCTCTGGCAAGTTGATGTAACTCATGTCCACCAATTCGGCAGACAAAAATATGTATTTGTAACTATAAACACTTACTCTTACTTCCTTTGGGCTACTGCCCAAACTGGTGAAAGTTCAAAAAAACTAATAAATCGTATGCTCTCATCTTTTGCCATCATGGGCCTCCCTGCAGTACTAAAGATAGACAATTGCCCAGCATTTACCAGCTCCCCATTTAAAAATT
>NW_008359349.1:0-552 GCF_000622305.1 Nannospalax galili
TAGTGTTAGGCTTAGGGATAGGGTTCAGCTTAGGATTAGAGTTAGGGGTTATGGTTACGGTTATGGTTAGGGTTAGGATTAGGGTTAGGGTTACTCTTAGGGTTAGGGTTAGGGATAGGGTTAAATTTAGGATTAGCAGTTGGGGGTTAAGGGTTAGGGTTATGGTTCGGATTAAGTTTAGCTGTACGGCTAGGGCTAGGGTTAAGGTTAAAGGTTAAGAGTTAGAGTTAAGTGGAGTGGAGTGGCTGGGGCAAGGGAGAGGTCTAGGACTAGGGCTTGGTTTAGGTTTAGGGTTCTGGTTCATGTTCAGGTTTGGGTTCGTGCTGGCGCAGGGCCTGGTTTGGGGGATCTGTTTCGGGTTCAGGTTCTGGTTCGTCTTCTGTGTTCCGATTGGCTTAGGTTTCGGGTTTGGTTTTGGGGTCCGGTTTCGTTTGGTGTTTGGGTTCTGGTTAGGTTCAGGGTTAGGGATAGCGTTTAGGTTTAGGGTTAGGGCTCGGGTTTAGGTTATGTTTCGTGTTCGAGTTAGGGTTAGGTTTAGGGATAGTGTTCGCA
>NW_008359350.1:0-334 GCF_000622305.1 Nannospalax galili
ACAATGGAATATTGTGAAGTCATATTGTAATATTGTGATGGCACATTGGAGAACTGTGATGTCATTTTGGTGGAGTCTAAGGGGACATTGAACACCGTGTTTCCATAATGAGTATGGTCACGAAACAACGGATCATTGTAATGACAAAATGGTGCATTGTGATGGCACAAGGGAACTGTGGCAAGTCATATTGTAACATTGTGAAGGCACATTTGTGCAATATAATGGCTGTATTATAATGGCTATATATAATGTACCATGGGGCTAAAGTGTTGGCACATTAGAGCATTGTGATATCACATTGTAATATTGTGGTGTCACATTGAAGCACTGT
>NW_008359351.1:0-1191 GCF_000622305.1 Nannospalax galili
TTGTCCCCATACTCAATATGCAAACACAGTGCTCAATGTTCCCTCTAAATCCCCCAATGTGACATCAAATAGTTACAAAATGACTTCACAATGTTCCATTGTGACATCTCAACGCTCATTGTTAGGTCACTATGCACAAGTGTGTCATTACCATGATTCATTCTGTTGTGACCATGCTCCACACGGAAACACGGTGCTCAGTGTCTCCTCACAATTGCCAAATGTGACATCACACTCCTCCATGGTGCCATTACAATGTTACAATATCATTTCACAATATTCCATTTTGACATCACAAGGCTCCAATGTACCAACACTATTGCCCCATGTGCCATTATATTGCTCCAATGTGCCATCACAATGTTACTAACCCCACATGTGCCATTATGTTGCTCAAATGCGCCATCACAATTTTATAATATGACTTCTCAAAGTCACATTGTGCCATCACAACGCACATATATGCCATCACAATGGTCATTGGGCCAACGTGATGCACAATTGTGTCATTACCATGATCCGTTGTGTCATCATCATGGTCCATATGCAAGCATGGTACTCAATGTCCCCTCGCAATTCACAAATTTGACTACACAATTCTCCATAGTACCATCACAATGTTACACTAGGACTTTACAATGTTCCATTGTGACATTGCAAAACTCCAATGTGCCAACATTATCACCCCATGTGGAAATATATTGCTCCAATGTGCCATTGCAATGCTATAATATGACTTCTCAATGTTCCATCACAATCCTGCAATGTGCCAACACTATTGTTCCTGTGACATTCTATTGCTCCAATGCGCCATCACACTGTTACAATGTGACTTCACAATGATCCATTGTGAAGTCACCATATTCGAACATGACGTCACAATGCTCAAATGTGCCCACACTATCGCCTGATGTGCCACTATATGGCTCCAATGTGCCATCACAATGTTACAATATGACTTCATAATGTTCCATTGTGACATCACAATGTTCCATTGTGACTTCAAATTCCTCCAATGTGACATGAAAATGCTCCAATGTGCAAACACTACCATGACATCATGTGCCATTATATTGCTCCAACGTGCCATCACAGTGTTACTATATGACTTCACAATGATTCATTATTACATCACAATGCTCCATGGTGCCATCACCGTGTTACAATATGACTGCAAAATGTCACACTGAT
>NW_008359351.1:2283-3989 GCF_000622305.1 Nannospalax galili
TTAAAAGAGAAAATTAAAAAATTAATTTTGTAGCATTTTCATGGCCTATTGGAGCAATATATAGGCACATGTGGGGATAGTATTGCATCATTGTAGTATGGTGATGTCATAAAGGAACACTGAGAAGTCATAGGTTAGCATTGTGACGGTACATTGAAACAAGAAAATAGCACATGGAGCGATAGTGTTACATTGGAGCATTATAATTTCACAAAGGAACACTGTGAATTCATATTGTAACATTTTGATTGCACTATGGAGCAATATACAAGCACATGGGGCAAAAGTATTGGCATACTGAGGCATTATGATGTCAAAATTGAGATGACAAAGGAATATTGTGAAGTCATCTTGTACCATTGTCATGGAACATTGGAACAATATAAAGGCACATGTGGAGGTACTATTGTTACATGTGAGCATTGTGATGTCACATTGGAACATTAGAATTCTTACTCTGACATTGTGATGGCATATTGGAGCAATATAAGGGGACACGGGGCAATGGTTTTGGCACATTGAGAATTGGGATGTCACAATGAAGCACTGTGATATCACAGTGGAATACTCTAAAGTCATATTTTAACATTGTGATGGCACCATAGAGCACTGTGATGGGACATGGGGACAAAGTGTTGGCACATTGGAGCATTGTGATGTCACAATGGAGCATTGTGAAGTCACGTTGTAACGTTATGATGGCACACTGCACTGATATATTGCCACATGAGGCAATAGCGTTTTTCACATTGGAGCATTGTGATATCACAATGCAACAATGGGACGTCATTTTATAACATTGTGAGGGCAACAAGGAGCATTTTGATGTCACATTGGGGGATTGTGCACATTTGAGGATTGTGATGTGACAAGGGAACATTGTGAAGGCATATTGTAACATTGTGATGAAATATTGGAGAAATATAATGGCACTTGGGGCATTAGTGTTGGCACATTGGAGCATTGTGGTGTCATATTAAAGCATTGTGAAGTCAACATTACGTATTGTGAAGTCATATTGTAACACTCTGAATGTCATTTTGGGATATTTTGATGTCACATTGGTGCATTGTGATGTCATATTGGAGCATTGTGATGTCACAATGGAACATTGTGATGGCACATTGGAGCACTGTGAAGTCAACATTACGTATTGTGAAGTCATATTGTAACACTCTGAATGTCATTTTGGGATATTTTGATGTCACATTGGTGCATTGTGATGTCATATTCAAGCATTGTTACATCACAATGGATTATTTTGAAGTCACACTGTAAAATTGTGATGGCACATTGGAGCATTCTGGTGTCAAATTGGAGCATTTTGAAGTCACAATGGAATATTGAGAAGTCACATTGTAAGATCGTGATGGCATATTGGAGCAATACATTGGCACACTGGACGATAGTGTTGGCACATTGGAGCAGTGTGATGTCACACTGGAGCATTGTGATGTCACATTGGCACATTGCAAAGTGAAATTGTAACATTGTCATGAAACATTGGAGCAACATAATTTCACAAGTTGCATTAGTGTTGGACCTTTGGAGCATTGTCATGGCACATTGGAGAACTGTGATTTCAAACTGGAGCATTGTGATGACACCCTGGAGCATTGTGAAGTCATATTGTTGAACATTGCAAAATCATAATATAACATTGTAGAGCATTGTGATGACATAATGGAACATTGTGAAGTCATACT
>NW_008359352.1:0-209 GCF_000622305.1 Nannospalax galili
TAGTAAAATTTTCATATGGGATAGAAGTAATACATAGGCCAGGGAGCTTCTCTGCACACACCCCAACTGTGCCATTTGCCATGAAATATCCAACTGCTCTTGTACTAGATCAATGCGTTGACTGACCAACATAAAGCCTCCATGTATTTGAGTATTAACGGAGGTCTGCTTATCTATAGCCAGAAATACTGTGGCGGACAGATCATTAA
>NW_008359353.1:0-1094 GCF_000622305.1 Nannospalax galili
TCACTCCCTGGCATGAAACCTTCCTCACCCACATGTTGAACCCCCACAGGGGCACGTGCATTCCTTTCTCACTCTATGTAGGTTCCCACAGCTCCCCACTATGACACTGTCTCCTGTATGGAGCCCAGTGCTGCACTTCAGGCCAACTTCCCTTTCTTGCTCTGCCACCTGTCAGCTTTAAGACATCTACATATTCAGAAAAGGATGGGGAAGAAATGGAAGGAATACAAGAGGGAACAAGGAAAGAAGAGCTACGAGTTGTGTTTTAACCCGTTGTTCCGGTTTCTTATGCTTCAATTTCATGCTTCAGTTTAAATGTGTGTTTCATTAAATTATAGTAAGACAGGAATAAGAAGTTCTGGTGTGCCATCTCACAACAGGGTGACTGTAGTATAGTACATTATACATTCTTTAAAGCTATAAAGAAGGATTTTGAAAGATTTCACTATGAAAAATGTAAAAAATTTGAGGACATAGATGTGTTTAACTTGATTTGAATATCACATAAAATGTAGGTGAACTGAAATGTTATATATTCCCATTACTTTGTACAATTTTTGTGTTTTATGTGTCACTTAAAATGAATTTAATTTTTAACTGTATATTTTAATATGGCCTACATAAGATATTTGTTCTGACTTAATTTTATTTTACTTTATTTAAAAGAACATCCCACTCATTGAGAGTCCCACTTTTATAAATATAAAACTAGCCTACCTGAGGTAAAAAAAAATGAATCTAATTTGAATTAAAGGAGCCTGTGATGAGTGCTGTCCTCAACATCAGGAGAGAAGCCTGTCTAAGGATCAGGATTTGTGTGGTAGAGTATTAGTGGTAGCTGAAGTCATAAAAGCAAGTGTAAAGTTAAAGAAAGCAAGCCCAGGGCAAACCAATGTTTGAGGGTAACAAAGGAAGGAAAAATGATTAGTCGGAAGTGATAGGTAGATGAATCAAGAAATTATTAGATAATACCCAATATAAAAAGTAACTTTGAAAATGAAAATGCTACTATTTATGTGAAATGTCACAAATAAAAGATGTAAAAAGCAATAGCCAGCCGGGCATGGTGGTGCACACCTTTAATCCCAGCACTC
>NW_008359354.1:0-649 GCF_000622305.1 Nannospalax galili
CCATGGAACTGGAGTTATGGACAATTGTTAGCCACCATGTGGGTGCTGGAAATTGGAACCCAGTTCTCTGCAAAAGCAACCAGTGCTCTTAACTGCTGAGCCATCTCTCCAGCCCCAACACTGAATTTCTTAACATGTCTATTAAGTCATCAAAATTATTCTTCTTCACTTTTTTAATAAAGAATTCTCATTTCAGGGATATTTGCAAACAGTGTAAATGTAGAGATATAAATAATACCTATAGTGAAATATGCATATATTCAAAACTTATTATGTAATATCTAATTTATATATTACATATGGAACCTGAACCCTTTGGAAAAAGGAGAAGATAGCAGGGATGTTTGGGTAGATGGCGAATGTTCCAGGCCCTCTTGGAGAGATGGTGAAATTCCCTCATCAACTTGGCTAGATAAGAAAATTTTCAGGCATTATGATGCTATGTAACTGCTTCCTTGTGCAGATGGGGAAAGTCTGAGGTCACATAGGCAAAGAGGGAAATATCACACCATTTTAGTCAGAGGAGCACATTTGAGGGTCCATTGGCAGATGGGGAAAGTCTTGATGGCCCTAACACTGAAGGACAAAGTCTGTGGCTCCCTAAGTTAGATGGAACATGCTTCTGACCCCATTGAGTAGAAGTAAGATC
>NW_008359355.1:0-257 GCF_000622305.1 Nannospalax galili
TAAATAGGAACCACTGTGATAACTCAATTGAAATCTAGCTGAGGAGGACTGTCTCGGGCCTCAGGAAGCTGTGTATACAACAACGTATTTGGACTTCAGAAAAAAATTCAGTAATGAGAAATAAAAATTAGAAAGACAGATAAAACTATCATGACAGATATTGTATTATTTTTAATTTAAGGCCCAATTACAAGTGAAAAAATAAACTAGAATAAAGAGGATGAATAAGATTTAATAATAAAAATTTAATATTTTTA
>NW_008359355.1:5450-6167 GCF_000622305.1 Nannospalax galili
CTTTTTGAGACAGGGTCTCCCTGTAGCCCCAGCTGTCCTGGAACTCACTATGCAGACCAGGCTGGCCCCGACCATACAGAGATCCGCCTGCCTCTGCCTCCCGAGTGCTGGGATTAAAGGTGTGCGCCACCACCGTCCGGCTTAAATAACTTTTTATAAGGACTTAAACCTAATGTCTGAGAAGTGTAATCCTTTGAATTCTTAAAGCAATATACTGATGACTTTACTCTTTGCTTATACTTTCCTTTTGGGAGTTTAATACCATGCAGTTGCCCCAAATAAATCAATTTATATTTACACTTAAGGTCATTTGAGGATCTGTTCCTCAGGGGTCACATGGGTTTGGGAGGAGCCCCTGGCTCCATTCTTTCATCAGTTCCATCTATGTGAAGATAACTCAAAGGTCCTGCTTGAGCATGTCTGGCTTCACTTGGAAGCATGGATGAGATGTTTCCTCTGAGTTGACCCTCCTTTTTGTAGACTGGACACTGGTTCAAATCCACCTCGTGGGATCACCATGGCCTCCCTGAACAAGAGGACAGGTGACTCACAACAGTTACAGGACATTGAGAGACACATTCCATATTCTCCTGCAGTTTAGTTGATCTTGAAAGCAAGGGAAAAAAACTGTCGTTTAACTTCTTCTGACCAGATTAGTATAGGCTTCAAAGTATGGCTGTTAAACATCCAATGAGGTTAGTTCCACCAGTCTGGTAC
>NW_008359356.1:0-1020 GCF_000622305.1 Nannospalax galili
GCCTATATCTCCTTTAATTAAAGACTACAATAGTCAACAAGTCCAATAATGTTCTCATATAATAAATACTATGGTTAGAGATAATGTCATAACAAACCAGTTTTAAAACCAAGACTGATTTTTCTTGTTCCAAGGGAGAAGCACAGAGTCATATCTGAGCCAGCACAGTTTCCAAGGACGAAAAGCGTCCGTCCCCGAACAGACCGTATCTGCCTGCATACCGAGCAGTGCTGCGGGAAACAGAGGGAAAGGACAAGGCCAAAAGGATGAGACAGGGAGACCAGTCCCAGAAGTTATTTCCAGCAATGAAGATGAGTTAACATATTAGATCAAACCTATAACCAATAGTTTAATTTTCTCAAACCATTTTCAAGCCTTTAGAGGTCTGAAAGCAGTATAAACCAGACCAAGAATGTCAAACCCAAAATAACTTCCAAAGCGAGCAAACCAAAGAGATATTATGAAAGCAAACCCAAACCAAAAGGTATGCAATAAATAAGGACCTTAAACAACCAGTTCAGCCAATAAAATAAAGATATTTAGGGTTTTTGATGGAAACGTATGAATACAATAATCATAGACATACATGACAGAATTACTTGAGATCTCAGCACAGGCACCCATGACAAACACAGATACAAGACCAAAACACAAAATAAGACAAGCACAGACAAATAACATCAACCAGATTGCCATCAAATCCAGGTCCCAAAAGACAAGCTTTTGGGCTCATGGCCAGGTGGGTCCAGGGATGTCTCCTCCGGAACCCAACTAGGGGGAGATTTGCTGTGTCCAGCTTCCCACCTAGTTTCTCTGATCAGAGCCCAGAACCAGATGGCGACAGATCGCCGGCTAGCCAAAACCAAGAGAGAAACCAAAAACAAAAGTGGTTTCTTGAGCGCTCTCTTACCTTGCCAGTGGTGTAGGGGGGAGAAACCGGAGGTCTGACTGGGGAAGCAGAAGCAGCCTGGACTGATGCAAGTCCCCTCTCAGGGAGTTTGCCTGTACTGCCCAACAGCC
>NW_008359357.1:0-294 GCF_000622305.1 Nannospalax galili
GCAAAGGAAGTTGAGGTCGGGGTCAGGCCCAGAAGCAGTGCTCCTGGGGCCAGAAAAGGCACTATTTTTGTCTGGATGAAAAGGATCAGGGAGCAGTATTAGTTCCCCAGGTGTCTGGGGCCCCAAGACAAGGAATGGGGCAGGGCCCAAACTCGGAGGAGAGAATGGTGATAGAGATGTGAGGGTGAATGGGGCTCGGGGAGTCAAGGCTTAGAGGGTTCAATGGACTTACCCCAGAGAGAGGCCTGTGGGTAGGAGAGAGGCCTGTAGCTGGTCCTGCAGGCCCAGGGAACC
>NW_008359358.1:0-994 GCF_000622305.1 Nannospalax galili
TCTTGGTCAACAGCCCTTAGCTCATCTCCCTGTCCTGAGCAAATAACTCAGATATCCTTGGCTAAGAGTTTAGGCCAGGTTAAAGGTTTACTCCTGAGGTAAAAGCTAAAAGTTTACCATGCTTCTAGCTCTAAGAAAGAAAACATTGTGGCCAATAAATTACTGGATGAATATTGATAATTTTGAGTAAAAGTTTAAGCATTCTTCTGCCACCAACTAACAGATTATATGTCCTGTTTTTTTGTACCATGAATCTTTATATGTGACTACCATATCCCATGTGACTGCCAATTCCTTGCAATGTATAAAAACCATCTAAATTTTGTAATAAGCTACTTTTTGAAAAGACACAACTCCCAGGGTCCAAGACACTGTCACAAGTCAGTAATACCATCCTTCACGAGAGAAAGGTTCTCCTCCAAGCAAGGGACACTTGGGACACCCAATAAGAGTTTCTACCAGGCCACTTGATCTCTTAGACTGAGAGACAATTTTCTAAACTATGTACTTTAACATGATCAATCCACATCCCACTTGAACACTGAAAATAATTCAATGAAAAAGCTAAAGCTGTTTTTTTTCAAAAAAGGAATAAAATTAACTCAAGTAAATCACAGTGCATTAAGAAACATGGTGCTGGAAAGATGGCTGAGTGGTAAAGATCAGTTGCTGCTATGGTAGAGGACAGGTCTCAGTTCCCAGCAGCTACATGGTGACTGACATCAGACTGAAACTCAAGTTCCAGAGGATTCAGTGCTTTTCTGGCCTCCACAGGCATTGTATATGTGGTGCATTTACACAGAGGCAGGAAAAGTATTCATAGCAATAGTAATAATAATAATAAATTGGTAGGTAAGAAAAATTCATCCAAAAAAATTCATCTTACAGTAATGGCATTTAGTAAGAGTGAGTTAAATGAAATTACAGAGAACTCAAAAATGATTATAAGTGTGTTAAAAGAAATCAAAACTGGAAATAAGATTTTACTGAGAAT
>NW_008359358.1:5684-6388 GCF_000622305.1 Nannospalax galili
ATTGAATCAGATATATAGATAAATTCTAAGACTAGCCTTAGCTCATCCTTCTCTGATCCTGCCCTTCATTCTTTATCTCCTAGCACAAAGCTCTCTGTGCAAATAGATTATGGCCTGTTTTAAGAAAGACTACTTTTCTGGGAAACTTTGATATATCTCATTTTCTCTTCCCTTGAGAAACTCCTTTGTCCTTAATTCTCATGTCTAAATCTACATTCAAACTGTCTTTATTTTACTAGCTATTTTTAAAATTCTCTTCAACAATTGAAGCCAGGAATGGTGATTTGGCTTGAGTAGAGTTCTCTAATGCTTGAAACCCATCATTAGGAAATGATGACCATGCAACAGCTATGTGTCAGTCAGCCCTGAATCCTCTGGGTGCTTCTGGTGAGAGCCATCTTGAAATATTGTTGGTGAGTTTCTCATCTGTTACCTGTGTGATCTACCTTACTAAGCAATTCAGGTTCCTTTGCTTGTATTTCTCTGACCAAAAGCTCAAATAAAAATCTTGTAGACTCATCCATAGTGTGCTACCTGAAATAGACACAACACCACATACGTATTTCTGAGATTCATGAAAAGAGGTGACTCCCAAGAAGACCTAAGCCAGACACTTGCCTCCAAGAGAGAAGCCTGCGATAACCACAAAATGTTATTTTTAACCTAAAATCTTAATGTTTCCTTTACTGTCAATGCTATATCCT
>NW_008359359.1:0-786 GCF_000622305.1 Nannospalax galili
TTCTCCAGCACCCATGTTGTGAATAATTTTCATGTGTCATCTGAAGACATCAGAGCAGAATGGCCCTCATACACCCCCTCTGCTCCTGTCTACAAAGCAGTCTAGGAATGGAGTTACTCTGTACCTTTTTTTGCCAAGCACAGGAAGCTCTCTGGTAACTCTTTCCCTGGACCACTCTGCATGTGGGACACCTCTGTAGACACAAATGAATTTGTTGTTTCCCATTCTGTCATAGCTTCAGAACTGAACTTCTCAGCAGGACACCCCTTACCATGTGCCTTTGAAACTGACTCAGGATAGTTGGAAAGAATGAGAGACTAGATGTGGTGGTCATCCTGTTCCGTCCTTCATTCACCTGGAGACCAGGGGTCACGAGGACTAGGGCCACACACACATGACTCCTTTACCCTGGATCCCCTTTCCTTACCCTTCTTCCTTGGGTTCTGATGCTCCATCACCATCTCTGATGAATTTGCTGAAGACATCAGGGGAATCCCATCTTCTCTCGGTTGTCTTAGAACAGGTAAAAGATGGAATTCCAAACAGAAGAACTCTGTTTCCCTTTCTTTAAAAAAAGTAACTACAGGTGAAATAGAGGTACGTAATTTTTTTTCCAAGTTGGTGGGAAATGAACCTAGGACCTCACACATGCTAAGGAAATGCTCTTCCATGTGGCTATATCCCTAGCACTTCTTGATTCCTTATTAAAGTATATGTTGATCTGTGCTGAACCACCATCTCATTTAGTCCTTGGGATAGGTGAGAATTATTTGAATCTTGAAAAAG
>NW_008359360.1:0-712 GCF_000622305.1 Nannospalax galili
CTAAGTCTGACCCTAACCATAGCACTAGCCCTGAACCTAACCCTAACCCTACACTTAACAATAATCATAATCCTAAACCTACCCTAGACCTAACCTTAACCATAAATCTACTGTAGCCCTAGCCCTATACCTAACTCTAACACTAGCCTTAAACCAGACTGTCCTTAAACATAATCCTAGCACCGATGCTAATGTTAAGCATAGCCCTAATCCTTACTCTAGTCCTAAACCTAACCCTAACCCTAAACCTAACCCTAAACATACCACTAGTCCTAATGTTGACCATAATCCTTGCCCTAACCCTAACCATAATCATAACCCTAAGCCTAACTCTAGATCAAACCTTAACCACTAGCCTTACTGTAACCGTAATAATATTAAACATTGACCTTAGCTTAATCCTAACCCTAGCTCTATCCTGAACTCAAATCCTAATCTAAACCTGCCACTAGACAAAAACCTAATCCAAAATCCTAAACCTAACCCTAAACATAACTACAAACTTAACCCTAAATGTAGCCACACCCTATCTAAAATACTATGATTGTCCTCACCCTAAATTTAAACATAACACTGGCCCTAACACTAACTCTAAACCTAGCCCTAACACAGTCCCAGACACTAACCTACCCTAACCTCTTAACCTAAGGCTAACATTAATAGTAGACCTAAACCAATTCCTACCCTAAACCTACCCCTAAACCTCATGTTA
>NW_008359361.1:0-677 GCF_000622305.1 Nannospalax galili
GGGGTTTATGGAATATTTCTCAAAATATCCTGTAACTGTGGTGAGTCACCTATCTTCTTGTTCAAGGAGGAAATGGAGAACCCACGAAATGGACTTGAACCAGTGTCCAGTCTACAAAGAGGAGGGTCAACTGAAGGGAAACATCTCATTCATGCTTCCAAGTGTAGCCAGACATGGTCAAGCAGAACCTTTGACTTATCTTCACATAGTTGGAACTGGTAAAAGAAAGAAGCCAAGGGCTCCTCCCAAGCCCATGTGACCCCTGACGAACAGATCCTCAAATGACCTTAGTGTAAAAATAAATTGAATTTTTTGGGCCAACTATATGGTCTTAAGCACCCAAAAGGAAAGTAAAATCAAAGAGTAAAATCATCAATATATTTCTTTAGGAGTTCAAGGGAATACACTTCTCAGACATTAGGCTTAAGTCTATGTAAAAAGTTAGGCAATTATTTCTCATGGATGATTTTGTCCCTAACCAGAAAGTAGTGCTGCTCAGATGTAAAACTTCAAATCTTGGTCTCCAATACTGTAGTGCCCACCTGTAGCTAAGGGAGACAACCACTATTGTTCTAAAATGATGTATAATTTTTTTCTCCCCCTATCTAGAAACCCTTGAGAGGGAGCTGACACTGATTCTAAGCACTCCAACAGCTATCAAAATACCTGAAAGCAAA
>NW_008359362.1:0-278 GCF_000622305.1 Nannospalax galili
AATCAAGGACTGTGGCAATAACCTATGTAATTTTGGGAGTCTCTTGGACTATCCTGGCCAACAACTCAAAGGGAAGTTTCTCCTGCCTGGTACTGTTTCTTGTTATGTAGCCTTCAGCTATACACATTTAATATGTCCTTACAAAGCTTGGCTATATAGTATATCATAGCCTGAGATCCTGGGACAAGAATTCACACAGAAGACTGAGGCAGGGGGAGGAGGAGGAGCAATGGAGAACCCAATGTGCCAGAGAGAAAATGCGAACGAGATCGGAAAAG
>NW_008359363.1:0-622 GCF_000622305.1 Nannospalax galili
CTCACTCACTCCTAACTCACTCCTCACACACTCCTCACTCCTCACTCACTCTCTCTTCACTTACTCACTTCTTACTCACTCCTCTCTCACTCACTCACTCCTCACTCACTCTTTCCTCACTCACTTCTCACTCACTCCTCTCTCACTCACTCACTCCTCACTCACTCCTCACACACTCACTCCTCACTCAGTCCTCACTCACTCACTCACTCCTCACTCACTCACTCCTCACTCACTCCTCACTCATGCCTGACTTACTCCTCACTCCTCACTCACTCACTCCTCACTCACTCACTCCTCACTTACTCCTCACTCACTCACTGACTCCTCACTCACTCCTCTCTCACTCCTCCCTCCTCATTCACTCGCTCACTCACTCCTCACTCCTCACTCCCTACTCACTCACTGACTCCTCACTCACTCCTCATTCACTCCTCACTCACTCACTCCTCACTCACTCCTCACTCACTCCTCACTCACTCCTCACTCGCTCCCTCACTCCTCACTCACTCCTCACTCTCTCACTCCTCACTCACTCCTCACTCACTCCCTCCTCACTCACTCACTCCTCACTCACTCACTCCTCACTCACTCACTCCTCACTCACTCACTCACGCACTCA
>NW_008359363.1:712-1097 GCF_000622305.1 Nannospalax galili
CTCACTCCTCACTCACTCCTCACTCACTCCTCACTCCTCATTCACTCACTCCTTACTCACACACTCTTCACCCCCTCCTCACTCACTCACTCCTCACTCCTCACTCACTCTTCACCACTCAATCCTCACTCATTCGCTCATTCCTCACTCACTCCACTCACTCACTCACTCCTCACTCACTCGTATCTCACTCCTCACTCCTCACTCCCTCCTCCCTCCTCACTCATTCCTCACTCACTCACCCGCTCACTGACTCCTCACTCACTCACTCCTCACTCACTCCTCACTCTCTCACTCCTTACTCGCACTCTGAATCCTCACTTACTCCTCACTCCTCACTCCTAACTCACTCCTCACACACTCCTCACTCCTCACTCACTCACTC
>NW_008359364.1:0-413 GCF_000622305.1 Nannospalax galili
CAATTTTCCATCGGTACCTATACATGACACTAAGTTGGGTAAAAGCTCTTGGTGATTCACCTTTAATTCATTTGCAGGGAAAGGCCTGTGTACAGCCATGGTTATGTCTACACACGTGAAGGCATACCTGCTGCCAGGGTCCTTAATCTATGGGGCAGGTTGACTTATGCATGTGTCCTGCTGCAGATGGGATATGCTGTTTCAAGTAACCAAGGTGAGGCTGGTAATGGATTCCACCTGTTCAAAGCCTTATACACCACCAGCAATTGCTGTTCTAGGGCCTCTGTAGTTAACTCCTAGGGAGGTGACCCACCCCTAGTAGTGGGATTCTCAATATTCGTATTGCTTCTGGGAGCCTCTAGTCCCATTCTCACAAGATAGCTTTGTTCACTCTTTAGCATTACAGGCCCAGG
>NW_008359365.1:0-701 GCF_000622305.1 Nannospalax galili
AAATACCTTATATGCACATATGAAATTCTCAATAAATTTTTATTAAAAAAAGAATTCTCAAAACCCAGACCCAATGAGATGCTTCCTCCAGCAATGCTGCACTCCCTAACCGCCCCCCAAATTTCTACCCTGTAGATAAAATATCTAAATATTTGGAGCCTGTGACTGACATTCTCGTTCAAACCACCATAACAATATAGTCTCATTACAAACAAGTCAATATTTATCATTCCAAAAACTTGTGGGAATTTAATGTTGATGTAACTAAGAGACAGAATATTTAGGTTCTAATTCTGCATTTCACAGGTACTAGTTTTGGGATTTTGGTCACTCTGCTGTTTCTTGTACTATAAAATACAAATAAAATTATCAACTGCAAGTAGGATTGCAGCACAGTACATGAACTAATACTGCTGTTACTACTCTCTCTGTAAGTAATAATAAAACAAAAAATTTGTTATTTTCATTAATATTATGTTTTGTAATTGTTGTTGTTACTGCTATTGTTAACATCTTTCTTCAAGTCCAGAAACCTACATTCTGAGAGTTCTTCAGAAGCCTTCTGACAGACGTATTTAATCTCTGCTTTTGTGTTCAGCATCAATTTAAGTTTGCCTGATTCATGGAAATGCTACTTAGCAAACCAAGATGTTTTCCTTAAAATAATCCCTCCTGTGCTGGTAGACAGACTTTACATTGAT
>NW_008359366.1:0-244 GCF_000622305.1 Nannospalax galili
GGCCCTCCTTTAATGAATGAGCACAACCGTCAACAAGCCCAATTGTGACAAAGTTTAAGTCATGATGATGGTATTTATTTCATACAGAAGGGACTGCTGTATAGCATCGTCTTATTAAAAGGACCTGGAGTTTAAAAGGATTTGGTGCTAGGAGCCACATGTGCAGGAAAACATACGTCATTTGTTTTTCTGAGTGTTACTTAGTATAACGGTTTCTAAATCCATCCATTTACCTGCAAATTTC
>NW_008359367.1:0-799 GCF_000622305.1 Nannospalax galili
ATACTCTTAGGGCTTGTCTACAGAACAAATACTTTGTTGTTTTTTAAAGCTTCTATGAACTCTCTTATGTTTACCAAGTCCTCTGTGATTAGCAAAGACTTTCCAACAGTCTTCACATGTGCACAGTTTTTCTCCAGAATGAACTCTTTGATGTTTTTTTAAAAAATATTTTATTATTTTTATTTTATGTGTATGCGTGTATTGCCTGCGTGTAGGTAAGTGCACCCGTGTTGTGCAATGACCATGGAGGACAGAAGAGACTTTTGGATCTCCTGGAACTGGAGTTATGGACAGTTGTTAGCTGTCATGTAGGTGCTGGTATTCGAACCCTTGTCTTCTGCAAGAACAGCCAGTGTTCTTAAGTGCTGAGCTATCTCTCCAGCCCCTCTTTGATTTTTTTTCAATGTTTGAAGCTAATGAAATGTTTTGTTGCATTCTTCACATTTGTAGGGTTCTGTTCAGAATGAACAATCTTGTGCTGGGTAACAGCTGAAATAGTCGGAAAGGACTTGTCACATTCCTAACACTTGAAGGGTTTCTCTGCAGTACGAACTCTGGTGCTATTGAAGGTGTGTAAACTCCAGTTCCAGGGGATCCGACAACCTCTTCTATCCTTCGTGGGCATTGCCTGACATGAGTGTACTTACCTACATGCAGGCAATACACACATACACATAAAATAAAACTAAATAAAATATTTTTAAAAATTCTGCCACAGTTTTTGCATTTGCAGAGTTTCTCTACAGAGTGAATTCTTTGATGTTTTCTGAGTTTTGTAGTAGAGTAAAACATTTTGTCA
>NW_008359368.1:0-516 GCF_000622305.1 Nannospalax galili
GGCTTTTTAGCATGGATATACTTAAAGAATGTTTGTCTTGTCTGTCAAGGTAATAGGATGGCTTTTATTTTTTAATTGTTAATCAGGTTAGTTACACTGATATATTTTCAAAGGCTAAAGCAACTGTCCTTTTCTGGGATAAGGCCCACTCAGGTGAGTCTAGGGTCTACTGAGTGAACATTCCGTGTCAGATGGAGTTCTCAGTTCTAAGAGTTTGATCTGTGCTTACTAGATTTTCATGCTCTTCCCATGATGCTTCTGCTTCCCCCCCTCCCTCTCTGTCTCCCTCTGTCTCTGTCTCTGTCTCTGTCTCTCTCTGTAGTGTTGTATGTAGTATGAGTGTGTGTAGTGCATGTGTAGTGTGTGTGTGGTGCATGTGTGTGTGCACATGTGTGTGCAGCTGTATGCCTGTGAGTTTGCCTGCAGAGGTTAGAGGCCAGCTGTCTTTATCACTTATTTCCTTAATATATAACCTCTCATTCAATCTTAATCTCACTATTTTTTTGAGTTGTTCAA
>NW_008359369.1:0-381 GCF_000622305.1 Nannospalax galili
GCATTTCTAATCTCTATATACATGACTATCGCTGGTCACAGTCGCCCACCTCCTGAGCTCCTCAGCATCTGATTTTTTTTTTTTTTTTTAAACAATGCTGACATTCCCAATGAAATAGTGCCACCAAGTGATCTACCCACTAACAGAGTTAAGGGGGAAAACACAAACAAAAACCCAGATTCATACATAGTTTCAAATTTAGTGAGAGAGGAAATGCAACTAGAAAGTCTCACAAAAATACCAGCACTTACTCAGGTATCAAGTATAAATCTTATATTTAAAGGGTATTGTTTACATTGATCTAAGATTTTTAACATTTAATATTTAAGGTTTGAAGGTACCTTCCCTGATTTCAACTTAAAATACTTTTCTTACTTTTTA
>NW_008359370.1:0-245 GCF_000622305.1 Nannospalax galili
TTTGTTCTAGAATCTCCACCATTCACCATATGATTCCCTAGGTTCCCAGATAATCAGAACTGTGCCTCACATTGGGGATGATCCAGCCATATTCATCATTGTTGACACCAATGATGCTGGGGACGGCGTGAAAGTTCACAGAGGCCAACAGCTGCTGGGGGTGCCTGGGTAGGAATGCCCCATCCACCACACCGGGAATCGTCTTGAAAACCTGGAGGGCATTAGAGATCAGTGTTGAAGTTCAA
>NW_008359371.1:0-1173 GCF_000622305.1 Nannospalax galili
ATGAGTGTATTGCCTGCATGTGTGTAAGTGTACCTGTGTTGTGCAATGCCATGGAGATCAGAAGAGGGCATTGGACCCCTGGAATTGGAGTTATGGATGGTTGTTAGCCACCATGTGGGTGCTGGGACCCAAACCTGGATCCTCCTCAAAAGCAATCAATGCTCTTAACTGCTGAGTCATCTCTCCAGTCCCTAAATTTTAAATTTGTTTAAAAAATGTAATTAGTACAGACATTATGGAAAATAATATGAAGATTCCTCAAAAATTAAAAATACAAGTATTATATGATCTAACAACTTCATTTCTGTATGAAAAGAAAGAAGGAAAGGAAGGAAGGAAGGGAGGGAGGGAGGAAAGAAGGAAGGGAGGATGGATCTTGAATCTCTCCCTGAAAGGCCCATATTCTAAAACCTTGGTCCCCAGCCTGTGGCACTATGGGGAGATGGTATAACTGTAAGAGGTGGGGCTTAGTAGAACAAAGATAGGTCATTGGGAGTGTGTCCTGAAGGGAATCCTGTGACTCTTTTGCCTTCTCCTTTCTAGTTTCATTGCCCATCTGCCATGAGATGAGGTATTTTTTCTACCATGTGCTTTTGCTGTGATGTACTGCCTCACCATAGGCTATGGAGTCAACTGGGTATGGACTACAATCTCTGAAATCATTAGCGTATTTTAAGCACGTGCAATTTTTATTTGCCATCTATACCTCGGTAAGATTTGGAAAATCCTTTTGGTGATCAAAATTTATGTGTAAGTCACATTCTTATGCAAGGTATCAATGTGAGGGAAAATGATTTATAAGCAAGATAGGTTAGGAGGTGCACTCATTGGGAAATTATTCATAAATTTATATTATGCTATATTATAGTTAAAGAGAATTATATGTATTGGTAGTACTGAATAATTTGCAAATTTGCAAAGATCTAAGGGCACATATTTGTAAAGGCCTGAATGGGCTATAATAGCCAGGGGAATTAAAAAGACTGACAGAGTCATCTAGGTACAGTCATTTGTGGGAGGCAGGCTTGAGCCTAGGGTGAAAGTCTTATTCACAGGCATACAGCAGGCCTGAGGCAACGGCCGGACTGCTGGAGCCACAAGGAATACCTTGTGGCATTTTGTTCCCATTGGCAGATCATGAGACTGATGCCTAGAGTTCACCACTCCCTAATC
>NW_008359372.1:0-535 GCF_000622305.1 Nannospalax galili
CCATGAGGGGAGGGAGAGACCCACAGTTGGCACCCAATGTGGGGCTTCTAGTAAATCATGGAGTTTGTGAGTACCCCCTTTCCAGGAGGGTAGCGGCAGCTTTGCCTTGGCCATCCCACCCTTGAGGGTCAGCAGTCTCTCCTCTTTCCTCCTTTTACTTTTGGTCTGAGTCTTTGAGGCTTGTGCTATGGACTAGCCAGGAATTCCCTGAGGCCTTCAGGTCCTGGGAATCTTCCTGTAGGAATCGGCATTTCGCCCCCTTTCCTTTTCTATCTTGAACAACCCCCCTAGAAACAAATAATCCCCAAAGTTCTATAGTGCAGGGATTTTCACACACATTGAATTCAACTCCTAAGATAACAAACTTCCTTTTCTGTTTTGTTATCTTGCCCCAGGGGCACTCAGGCTCAAGCTAAACCAGTTAGGTGAGAATTTAAATTGACCTTCCCAGGAAAAAAGAGGCACTCTGGCTCAAAGTTAACCAATTGGGTGAGAATTTAAATCAGCCTGCCCCATAATGTAAACAAAAACAAGG
>NW_008359373.1:0-590 GCF_000622305.1 Nannospalax galili
TATCCGGACATGGAAAGACTACAACCCAAAACAGCAGGGGTCCCCAACACTCATATGTTGTGGGTCTGTTTAAACTGTTGATCTCTTCTTGATTTACCTTTGGTGGTTCCCATGATTTTAGATATTCATCCATTTCTTTTAGATTTTCAAATTTGGTAGCGAATAGGTTTTTAAAACATTCCTTATAATGGTCTGGATCTTTTGGGTATCTGTTGTGATGTTTCCCCTTTCATCTCTGATTTCGTTGATTTGGATTTGCTCTTTCTTTCTTTTGGTTAACTGGGCTAAGGGTCTATCTTGTTCAGCTTTTTCATCAAAGAACCAGCTCTTGGATGCACTGATTTTTGATACATTTGGCTAGCTTCTTCAGATAAGCCTAGACAAGCTCAGGAATATTGTAAATTTTTCCAGTTCTACCCCCCCCCGCCCCGGGATGCTATAGATTAAGCAAACCCTAAGCATATAAAATCCTTATAAGGTATGAACAATTATACCTTATACCATCCAATTATACCATCCAATTATTTTAAAAGATGCTTGGCCTGTCACTGGTCAGTGACCACAATTCAAGCCTGAGGGGCTTGGGGGCC
>NW_008359374.1:0-537 GCF_000622305.1 Nannospalax galili
CCTCTGCAAGAGCAGTCAGTGCTCTTAACCACTGAGCCATCTCCAGCCCCTCTTTTTAATTAATTCTGAGACAAGGCTAACACTGCGATCCAGGATGGCCTCTGTGAAGCTCAGGTTGGCATCCAAGTCATGACCCTCCTGTCTGCTCCTGGCACATCCTGGGGTTACAGGCTTGTACCAGCGCTTGCTCCCCGTTTACGACTGTTGTAAGCGACAGTGGCCTGTAGTTTTTTGTTGGTTTGTTTGTTTGTTTCTTTGTTTTTTTTGAGACAGGGTCTCCGTGTAGCCCCAGTTGGCCTGGAACTCTGTATGTAGACCAGGCTGGCCTCAACTCACAGAGATCCGCTTGACTCTGCCTCTCAAGTGCTGGGATGAAAGGTGTGTGCCACCACACCCAGCCTAATGTCTTAAGGAGTTTTGTTACCAATTTAGGACATGTTTGTGTTTTGCAGAGAATTATTTTCCCAGTGCTTACGTACTGTCTGCAAAGTATGTGTCGTTGCTTCTTCCTGTTGACAGGTTGTGCCAAGGTGTTTT
>NW_008359375.1:0-294 GCF_000622305.1 Nannospalax galili
GTGCACCTTATTACATATGTGGAGCACTTTAATTTTTCTTTATCTTTTTGAGACAGGGTCTCCCTATAGCCCCAGCTGTCCTGAAACTTGCTATGTAGACCAAGCTGGCCTTGATCTCACAGAGATCCACCTGCCTCTGCCTCCTGAATGCTGGGATTAAAGGCGGGCTCCACCATGAAAGAGAAATAATGAAATATAATAAAGAAAAAATATATAAAGTAAAAAGAGTATAAAATAATTGGGAAGTTAGAAACAGTACAACAGTGTCATGTTTACAAATAAGTACATAAACAC
>NW_008359376.1:0-413 GCF_000622305.1 Nannospalax galili
TAGTTACTTCCCCAAGTTCAACCTATCATTATTTGAAATATATTAATATATATTAAAGGGAATAAAAAGCACACTAATTTCAAGTTCACAGTCTGCCCAGAAAAGCTTTTGCTATTTTCCCTGGTGATCAGGAGACCTAGGGCTAGAGTGCTGCTTCCCTTGACTAAGGGGTGAGATCTCTGACTAGATTACCACAAAGCTCCTTCCTTCTTTGACTGCCAATCCTGTAACCCCATAAAACAATGAATAGTACTGATTCATAGCAACAATCTTTTCTTGCCTATTTTTATCAAATCCAGCTGTAATTATGAATCTTTGTTATACAATATTAACATAATTTATTTCAGGGAACAGCTTGGTATAGCCTATATTTGCTGTGAGTATTATATAGTCTCTGTTTCTTTTTAAATTTC
>NW_008359377.1:0-346 GCF_000622305.1 Nannospalax galili
TGAACCCAAAGAGGAACCCGAACCCCTACCCCAACCTCATTTACAAACCCCGCCAAAGCCCCAGCTCAGCTCCAGCCCCAACCCGAACCCTAACTCGAACTCAAACACAAATCCGAAATTGAACCCGAACCTGAACTCTAACCCTAAATCTAAACCTTGCCCTAACCCTAGATCTTGCCCTAGCCCTAGCCATAACCATAAGCCTAACCCTAACCCGAACCCAAACCCAAACCTAAACCCCATCCATAAACAAAGCCTTAGCCCTACCTCTTAAACCTAACCCTAACCCAAATCTAACCCTGACCACTAACCCTAACCCTAACCTCTAACCATAACCCTAACCCTA
>NW_008359378.1:0-377 GCF_000622305.1 Nannospalax galili
TCTCAGAAGTAGTATTACAGAATAGAAGGGGGCTAGATCTGCTTTTCCTCAGAGAAGGAGGACTTTGTGCAGCCCTACGAGAAGAATGTTGCTTCTATGCTGACAACTCAGGGGTCGTTAAAGATTCTATGACTAAACTTCACCAAAAATTAGATAAAAGACAAAAAGAACGTAAATCCAAACAGGGATGGTTTGAAGGCTTGTTTAATAAAAGCCCCTGGTTAACTACCTTAGTATCTACCCTAATAGGTCCCCTGGTAATTCTTCTCCTTCTATTAACTTTTGGACCATGCATCCTCAATAGGCTGCTACAATTTATCAGAGATCGATTGTCAGTAACTCAGGCTCTGGTTCTTACTCAGCAATACCATGCTTCC
>NW_008359379.1:0-553 GCF_000622305.1 Nannospalax galili
AAGAGGAAGTTAATGTGGTATTTCAAGGAATGGTAGGAATTGGCTTGCAAACGGTGAGGAAAGATATTCCAGAAAGAAGGGAACAGCAAGAATAAATGACTCAAAGCAGGGAAGGGCTTGGGTAGGCAATTTGTAGAACTAAGAGGTGGAACATGCTGGCTAGACTTGTGGAGCTTGTAGGTAAGCAAGGATACAGGGAGGGATGAGGTCACACAGAGCCTTCTAAGCCTGGCTGAGATCTTTGGTCTTGATTTCAAAAGTGAAGAGAAGTTACTGAAGGGATTTCAACAGGGAAGAGATATGACCACATTTATTTTAAGGAATATTTCTAAGTGTTAGCTGGAGACCTTTAGGATAGAAACAGGATCATTCAGATATCACCTCAGTGCTCTAGGTGAGAGATGACAGCAATTGAGTAGGATGGTGGCTTTGGAGAGAGTAGTGAGGCTCAAAATACATTTTCGCAGGGCCAGTGAGATTGCTCAGTGGATAAAAGTGCTTACTGTGCTGATGATCTGAGTTCTATCCCAAGAACCTGCAGAAGGAGAGAACC
>NW_008359380.1:0-556 GCF_000622305.1 Nannospalax galili
GGAGAGAATGGCTGTCTTTGAACTCTGCGGTGGTAAAAATGGTTTGAGCCACTCAGAGGGCTCCTCTATGGTCATGCGGGGATCTCGGGGCGCCAGCTGCTAGCGTGGCACCGGTCTCCTGCACACACCTGGGAAGCGGCAGGTCCCGCGGCTCGTCTGCTCCGCGTTGCTGGCGGGTCCCTGCTTCTTCGCGTCTCTGTGGGTCTCTGCTACTGGGCTGGCCCGGTCGAGTTCCGCCCCAATTTCACCCGTGCACTCTCTCTCTAAGTTCGGGACCCGTCAGCTGCGGGGTCACGAGGAGAGGTGCGGGCCGGCTAAAGCTGGATTTCCATGAGTCGATGACGGAAGGATAGCGCCCCCTGGGGAGGCTGGATCATAGGCAGTAAGACACAGAACTCAGCTCAGTCAGTGGTACAGCCCCTTTATTCAGTGACTTAACTCGGCTCCAAGTCTCAGTGATGCAGCTCTGATTATTGAGGGGAAACCAGGATATTTTATACTATGAGGGTGGTAGTAAAAACCTTAGCTGATAGGTACTCCTGGAATGCTTCATTTA
>NW_008359381.1:0-488 GCF_000622305.1 Nannospalax galili
CTTTATGCAGGAAAACCCCTGCTGCATGCTGCCTGGCCTCAGCTGCTCTCTAAAACCTCAGTGGAAGAACTGATGACCCCTTCACTCTTTCATCTTTTATGTCTCTAAATCCAGCACCTCTTGAAAGACAATGGCAAGTTTGACTGCAGGTTTGGAATGGACTCCAGCCTGCTTTATCCATTGTAGAAGCTTTTCCCTTCAGCGGTCCCTGCAGCATTTTTCTTTCACAAGTTGGAGGCTTCACTGGATGTGGTCTTGCCCTGGAAGTACTCTCACCATTGTTTAAGTTTGAATATCTAGGCCCCTTCTTAATCACTTTAATCTCCTTATCAAAGGGATCCTCTCCAGAACAAGCCAAGACTCCAACATTTATCTTCCTCATACCATTTTCAATCCAAGCTGTATTTCTTTCTGCCACATTTGCTCTTTTTCACTGCTGATCTGCATAATATTCACCATTAATAGCTGCACCACCATTTCTACATTAG
>NW_008359382.1:0-291 GCF_000622305.1 Nannospalax galili
ATAGAAAAGTGAGGAAGTTTTTAGAAGAGAGAAAGAGGTTAGACTACCTTCTTGAGAGGGAAGGGTACTCACGGATTCCTGGCGTTTTTGTGGGCACCAGCTCTGAGCTGGCACGAAGTTCAGAGGACTCTCACGTTGTCCACGAGGTTGAGAAGCCAAGCCCCACGTTGGGCGCGGGGCGGGTCGGTGGACCCCCAGCGTGGTGTGTGCGGGCACCCTGGGGTCTCTGCCACACCTGGTTAATCCCAGCGTGAGTCTGGCTGCAAGCGATGTGGGGAGCGCGCCTGGGCT
>NW_008359383.1:0-246 GCF_000622305.1 Nannospalax galili
AGCTTTGTTTTTGCTCTTTTCCTTATGCCGA
Organism: Nannospalax galili; assembly: GCF_000622305.1. Classification (NCBI taxonomy): domain Eukaryota; kingdom Metazoa; phylum Chordata; class Mammalia; order Rodentia; family Spalacidae; genus Nannospalax; species Nannospalax galili. The sequence continues at coordinate 32 of NW_008359383.1, forward strand.
ATCTTACAGTTAGAGATGCTACTGCTCAATTGCATAAATTATATGTCAATATAATAGGTGTAACAGGACCTCAGAGTAGGGGTCAGGTGGCAGCAATGAATTACCAAAGACAAGGTGAGGGTACTTTTCGTAATGGGCGGCAAAGGCAAAACAATACCTACAAAGGCATGACTCGAATGGACCTGTGGTACTGGCTAATCAATCATGGTGTTTCC
>NW_008359384.1:0-321 GCF_000622305.1 Nannospalax galili
CCTCGTAATGATTCCATGACATTTCCCAAACAGCACTGCAAACTGAACAACGGTTCAAATACTTGAGCCTAAGGGATCACTTCTAATTCAAACAACCATATGTTTAGAGTGAATCATCAAGGGAAATGAAGTTAGGAACTGAAGGAGAGACCATGGAGGGATGCTGCTTACTGGCTTGCTTCCCTTGGCCTGCTCAGCTACTTTTCTTATATCCCTAAGCACACCCACCTCATTATGGCACAGTCCACAGACGGCTGAGCCCTCCTACATGAATTAACAATTTTTTTTAATTAAAAAAAAATTTTTTTTGTTTATTAGAAG
>NW_008359385.1:0-689 GCF_000622305.1 Nannospalax galili
GTTTGAGAGAATTTAACATTCTAGGAGAGATCCCACAAACATAAATGACAAAACTGTTCACTCAGCCAAATGATTTACAGAAATATGAAAATTTTTGAACTCTTGTTATAGTTTTGGATGTTTATGAATCTACCCAAACTCACAGAAATACACAGAGGTTCAGCCTTTCCGGAACACAGTGTTTTGTGTTTTGTGTTTTGTGTGCACATATAAAGGTGCACATGTGGAGGTCCAAGGACAACTCACAAGAGTTGATGCTGTCCTTCTACCATATGGGTTCAGGAGATGTAGCTCAAGTTGGCTTGATTGGGCACAAGGACTTTCATCAGGTGAGCCATTGTATTGGCCTGAATCAGGCATCTGAATCATTGAAACTTTACATTCTTTAGCTACACTGAGCAAATGTTTCCCCATTTCTACCATTATTTGTACTCCACAGAACACTTCACTTGATGTTTTGAGTATTTGAAACAATTTTTTTCTGAAATTTTTTTTTTTGTCAGTATGATTTTATAGTCACCATGTTAGGAGAAGTCAGCTTTAATTCTGGGAAATATTGGACTTTAATATATGAATTATTTTCATTTAGACTGGTGGATAATAATTTGATGTGTGCCATTAGCTTGATATTTTATCAAATTTTACTTTGGGGAATTAATGGAGAGTCACATTACAAAGGAAATCAGATA
>NW_008359386.1:0-457 GCF_000622305.1 Nannospalax galili
GGAAAGGCATATTAATCTCATGACTGGGAGAATACAAGAAATTAGAAATTTTAAAAAAGGTGTTTTGATATCCTGTCCATCTAAGAACAAAGAATGAAATGGATAAATGAGGCACAAAGACCTAAATTTTGATAGCTAACAATATACAGTCAAAAATTGTAAATCTGGTGGTGGAAGAGATGACTCAGCAGTTAAGAACTCTCGCAGAGGATCCAGGTTCAGTCCCCACAATGTTCACCCATGTTGTGGTGAACAGCCATCCATAACTCCAGTTCCAGGGGATTCGACGACCTTTCTGGCCTTTGTGGGCATTGCACACACAGGTGCACTTACAAGCAGGCAAAACACTGATACACACAAAATAAAGATGAAAAAATTTAATAGTGTAAATCTAAAATTTATTATTTTTGTTTTCTGTAGCCATCTTTTTACTCCAAAGGCAATCTTATTTTAAATT
>NW_008359386.1:2277-5428 GCF_000622305.1 Nannospalax galili
AAACCACTCTGCAGTCTCTTATTCTCTAATTATCAGCACTTTAAAGACAACACCCCATATTCTTGGCACCAGTGGGAAGTGAATGAAGCCCTTCAAAATCTCAACCCCAAAGGTTTTTCTATTTGAGCAGTTATTACCTAACCAGGAAGATCCCAGTGGAAAGGCTTATCTTTACTTGTAATCTCTCTAAGTCCACAGGCTAAAAGCCTGTTGCTAAAGCGTGTCTGTCAAAAATACAGGTTAGTGTCTTAGTTTAGTGCTAACCTGGGGTGGTTTACAGTTTCTTCCAAAAATGTGCAATTTAAAAGCTTACAAAAAATGGTAAGGAACAATATGTCTTCGGGGTTTGAAAACTCTGGCCTTACTTCTGGGAATCTAAGGGACTAGTGGATACTACTGATGCACTCAGAAAATACTGGAGGAGGCCTTAATCTCCTGATCTTTATAGTCTGATCACAAGCAGGAAGTGAAGACTAAGGCTGAGCTGCAAGTAGGCTGAGTATTGAGGCCATATTTCCACATGCACATAGAACTCTTCAGGAGACCAGAGATGTTGTTGGTTTCCGACCTTGAGAAAAACCTGTTCAATCGTTGCTTGATTGGCCATTAAGATAACTGACTAAAGACTTCAGGGGCTACACATGGCACAATAGAGAAAAGAATAGGGACTTTGGAGAAAAGTCACTAAACTGTTTACTTTTGGGGAAATATGGACATTGATTTGAAGAGTTATCATATTACCTTATTAAAATGCCTAGTTTTCAGTAAAAAATGAGAAATATAAAGAAAGAATAAGCATGACCCACATACAAAAACCAATTGGACATCATGAAGCTGACAGTACAAAAACTGGAAAAACAATCACTTGAGAACTCCATGTTTTCAAAATATTTTTATTTATTATCCAAGAATTTTGTACTATTATTTTGATCACATTCAAACCCTTTCCCTCATCTCCACCCCCACCTTACTGTACCCCTGATTTCATGTCCTCCATTATTATTTTTCTTTTTTTAAGGCCTGTCGAGTCTTACCTGTATTCCCCAAATGTACTCAGGTGTGGGTCCCTCCCCTGGAGCCTGGTCAACAAACTTGGTATCACAAAGTTAAAGAAAACTGATTGTCCCTCTCACAGAATCTATCAGCTTCAACAACTCCTCAGGTAGGGCTAAGACTTCTTGCCCACCTCCTCCAATCATGTTGGGTTTTTATCTGACTTGGGTTTGCATAGATCTTGTGCATGCTGTCACAAGTGCTATAGGTTCACATGTGCAACTATCCTGTGGTATCCAGAAAACATAGTTTCCTTGTATTCATCTACCACCCCTGGCTTCCACAATATTTCTGCTCCCTCTTCAACAATGATCCATGGGCCTTGTGATATAGGTACGCCATTTAGGGATGAGCACTCTTTAGTCTCCTATTCTCTGCACGTTGACCAGCCATGTTGACCATCTGTTGTAGGAAGAAGCTGCTTTGGTAAGAGTTGAGAGATGCACTAATATATGGGTATAGCAGTACATCATTAGGAATCAGTTTAATACTCTGTTTAGAAGAATAATAGTAGCATGTTCTCTCCTACAGTTTATAACCTGTCTAGCCACAGGTTCTTGGCTCTGATCAGCGTATGGGCTCATCTTGTGAAGTAGGACTTAAATCCAATCAGAAGGTGGTTAGTATGAATAAAAGTCCCCAGAACAAAAAAATCCTTCCATCTTCAAACTGGACTTCTTCCTGCAAGGCTGATCAACTGATTAAAATGTCATTGAATGTGGAGAGTTTGAAATGTCGCAGGTCCAGAGTCTAATACCATTTATCTTGGGCCATCTTTAGCCCCATAAACAGCCACTCCTTGCTACCTCTGATTCTGATCTAACATCCTGTGACTAACAGATAAAAAACCTTTTAGAATGTATTATCCTAGCAGACTACCTGGCCTCACCAATCAAAAGACAAAGAATGTCATCAGATAGCATCTGAGACCTATAGTGAAAAACCACTAGCTTTGCTACGACCCGCCTACTGAATGTATCCTCCAATGTATTTGAAAAGTGTCTTGATTTATGAATTTTCTTTCTTCTGTTACTATAGAAATGTAAGACAACTGTTACCACGCTGGAACATGGTATTTGGGGGAAACCTAAATCTGTGTTCCCCGGGCCATGGTCACTCATACGTGGCTCCAGAATAAACCATCTCTTTATTCTTTAAGGTGAGAGCTGTTTATTTCGTTGACATTGGTTAGTCCCATAATATCTGACCCAGTATTGCAAGTAGGCATATCTTGCCAGGTCAGTCATTGTAGCTTGTAGGGTTCATAGCTGAGTAAGGTTGATAATTACTGTTCTCTTCCAGTAGCATATACAGCGCCTTCTAGCAGTATGGAAGCTATCCAGCAGAAATGAAGTTTTGATGTCAGTACCAATTTGATTTCTCCTTGTCTGTTCTATGACTCATGTATGTAGTGTCTTCAGCAATAAGTCAAGTTATGGAAGATAACTAAGAGCAATGGCAATAGCCAGTATCGTTTGAGGGTCTATAGGACTTCCTTGGTCAACAGTTACAAAAGAGGGAGTCTGTCTTTGGCACTGGGCTTTTTATTTGCTAGCCAGTGGTGTCTGGTAGTGGCATGGAGCCCCCATTATAGGGTAACTTCATTTAAAGTCTAGTTATATATGTATATATTTTAAGAAGCATTTACAGTAGTTGATTTCTATACGACTTTTTCAAAAAGCCTTTAGTGTTAGTTATCCTTCCCCCTACTTCCTCCTCCGCCCTGCTCTCTCATTCCTCACCCCATTTAAACCTTCCCATGCCACTATTTTCCTTTCTTCCTTTATAGCACTGAATTGTGTTTCACCTCCCATGAAAATCCCCCTTCCATGGCCCCTTATTAGTTTTCTGGCCTCTACAGAGGAAAAAGACCCCAAAGAAAAGTAGCCAGTTTCTTGGCTAAAAGTCAAAATGTCCTTGGGCCTCTTAGCAACCCACTCTGTTCCAAAGGCCAAAAATGTCAAAAGTATTTGGGAGCTCTTATCTAATCTTTAAAAGATTCAGGGTTACCTCTTCAGAGGGGGGAATGTTAGAGTAGGAAAAAGGCCCATAAAAACAGAAAGAAAGAAAGAAAGAAAGAAAGAAAGAAAGAAAGAAA
>NW_008359386.1:6260-8309 GCF_000622305.1 Nannospalax galili
GCTGGAGAGATGTCTCAGTGGTTAAGAACACTTGCTGTTCTTCCAGAGGACCCAGGTTCAATTCCCAGTACCCACATGGCAGATAATAACCATCTATAACTCCAGTTCCAGGGGCTCTAACACCGCTTGTAGTCTCTGCAGGCATTGCACACATATGGAGAACTTACACACACTCAGGCAAAACACTCATACACATAAAATTGAAAATAATAAGATATTTAAAAAAACATTTCTCAGCCATTTGTGTCTCATCCTTTGAGAGCTCTCTGTTTACTTCTTTGCCCCAATTTTTAATTGGGCTGTTTGTTTTTTATGTTTAGTTTTTTGAGATTTTTATATATTGTAGATGCTAACCCCCTATCATAACTGGTAAAGATGTTTTCATATTATGTAGGTTCCCTCTTTACTCAAATTATGGTGTTCTTTCCTGTATAGAAGCTTTTTAGTTTCATGGGGTCCCTGAGAGCTCCAGTTTTTAAGGCAGTTCAATTAAAATTATCCACATTAATTTTTCGAAAGAAAAAAATGAAGAAAAATGAACAGAGTCTAGGGAACCTACCAGAGCACTATTAGACACAATGGAAGTCTCAGGAAAAAAGCAGAATAGTTGGTGACACAACAGTTCAAACTCCTTAAGTTTGATTAACTTAAATAGATTGGAGATATAGGATAATCACACTGTTGAAATACAAAAACAAAGAGAAAATCTTGAAAGCATGAATCAGAGATGACTCTATATAACAGATCTTTACTAAGATTAACAGCAGACTTTTCATAAGCAAATACAGAAGACAGAGGAGTGGGATGACATATTTAAAATTCTGAAAGAAAAAAAAAAACAGCCCAAATTCCACGTCTAGTAAAACTTTTCTTCAAAATCAAGAAATTAAAACATTCCCATATAAACAAAAGCTGTTTGGGCTCTTCAATAGCAGGCCTATTTATACTACCAGACATTAAAATATAGTTTTGTTTTTCCAAATCTCTCTAATGCCCAGCTATCTCTGAACTTGTGATCTTCCTGCTCCAACCTTCTGAGTCAAAGGACATTAGACAATAACTTGACACAGAGAAACAACTTGTCAATGGCTATTGCACAGCAAAATATAAATGTTAGTATAATACTCTCTTTTAATTTTCTGTATGATTTAAAAGTCAAATATATGAAACAGTAATTATAAACCTATGTTAATGGACATGTAATCTTTAAGACAAAATATGTGGCAATAACAACAAAAAGAAAGGAATCAATCTTGCAGGAAACAAAGTTTTTTTATGTTGTTAAAGTGAACTTGATGTCAATTCAAAGTGGATTATTATAAATTTATTATGTTAAGTGTAATCTTCATGATAGGCATCACGAAATCCATGAAACACATGCAAATGGAAATATGATAGAATAATTAACATAGTAGTGCATATAGTTCAAGAAAATACAAAAACAAATATCAAATAGAAACTGTAGAACTTGTTTTTATAGCTGGCTACAAGACTATAATCAGATAGCAAAGAAAGATATAATCTTTCTTTGCTCCCTGTCATGTTTCCTTCCATTGATTATGTCATGATTCCACATAGTCTTATTCCTAAGCATTCTCCTAATCTTCTTAAAGAGATCAGAGAACTCTTAACTGATAATCAAATAAGGTTATAATGCTATAAATGACTACCAAAGGCCTTAATGGTTGTGTCTTTCTCACCCTTTCAAAAACCTCCACCAAATTCAGGTCTTGAAATCTTAACCCCTAAGGCAATGATATTAGGATGTGCAGTCTCTGGTCGATGATCAGGTGGCAGAGGTGTAACTCTCATGAAAAGGATGAAAGTCTTTATGAAAGAAGCCTGAGAGCTCCCTTGCTCCCTCTACTATGTGAAACAACAATGACAGCTGTGCCACTAAAAAGCGAATCTGCTAGTGCTTTTTGATCATGACTGTCTTCCAGAATGGTAAGAAATAAATTTCTATTACATATAAGCCACCTACCTATGACATTATTGTTGTATAAGCTCCAAAGGCTTGAGGCAATGATTATAAAATTGGGAGAGAGA
>NW_008359387.1:0-483 GCF_000622305.1 Nannospalax galili
GTTAGGGTTAGGGTTAGGGTTAGGGTTAGGGTGCAGGTTGGGGCTAAGCCTTGGCCTGGGGCTTGGCCTGAGCCTGGGGCTAAGGTTGGGTTTGTGTTTGCGCTTGGGTTTAGTGTTAGTGTTCAGTTTCGGGATAGGATTAGGGTTCTGCTTTGGGTTAGGGTTCCGGTTCTGGCTCTGGTTAGTGTTAGGGTAAGTGTTCGGGTTCGGGTTCGGGTTACAGTTTGGGTTACACTTTAGGTTTAGGGTTAGGTTTAGGGATTGGTTTCAGATTTGGGTTCGGGTTATGGTGAGGGTTAGGGTGAGGGTTATGGCTAGATCTAGGGCTAGGGCTAGGGCTTGTGCTAGAGGTAGTTTTAGGGTGAGTGTTAAGGTTTGGTTTTGCTTTCAGTTTCGGTTTTGAGTTCGGTTTCAGGCTCTGGTTCAGTTTATGGTTAGGGTTAGTGTTAGGTTTAGATGTTAGGGTTAGGGTTAATGTTAGCA
>NW_008359388.1:0-312 GCF_000622305.1 Nannospalax galili
AAGGTCTGTGTAGGTTTGTTATGATATATAAAGGATGAGACAAATATAATACACAGAATCTTAAAATTTCTAAGGTCATTGGGCATGGTGGCACACGCCTTTAGTCCCAGCACTCGGGAGGCAGAGGCAGGTGGATCTCTGTGAGTTCAAGGCCAGCCTGGTCTATATAGTGAGTTCCAGGACAGCTGGGGCTACAGGGAGACCCTGTCTCAGAAAGAAATAAAAAAATAAAAAATAAATTTCTAAGGTCATAGTTTAGTTAACTAGTTTAAGAAATAAAATATATATCTAGTCAAGGTTTATCTGAGAACA
>NW_008359389.1:0-331 GCF_000622305.1 Nannospalax galili
GGCTTGGGTTAGGGCTAGGGCTAGGGCTGGTCTAGGGTTCTAGTTTGGGTTAGAGTTTGTTTCGGGTTAGGTTTAGATCTAGCGCTAGGGCTCAGGTCTGTGTTCAGATTCGAGTTTGGGTTCGGGTTAGCATTAGAGGTTATCATTAGGGTTCAGGTTCGTGTTCGGGTTGGAGCTGGGGCTGACGCTGGGGCTGAGGTTAGGCTTGGGGTTGGGTTCGGGGTCAGGGTCGGGTTAGATTTTGGGTTTGTGTTCGGGTTCGGGTTTGGTTCAGGTAAGTGGTAGGATTAGGGTTCGGGTTACAGGTTAGTGTTAGGGTTAGGGCTAGGTT
>NW_008359390.1:0-236 GCF_000622305.1 Nannospalax galili
TCTGCAGTCCTTGAAAGATTGTTTACGAAGGATAGAATTCCAAGCAGCAGAGAATCTGACTCAGAACTAGAAGCTGTGCAGCAGAATGAAAGCGTAGGTCTGCTGACTGTTCAGTGAAAGGGTTAGAAAGGTACAGGCCGCAGAAGCACGACAGAGAGAGGAAGACTGAGAGATTGAGCAGAGTTCTAGGATTCATAGAGATGAAAACCAGTCATGGAGATAGAAAGTCCATGAGC
>NW_008359391.1:0-1263 GCF_000622305.1 Nannospalax galili
TTCCATTTGATAATGGATTGTTGCTGTGCATGGCCTACTTTATGGCTTGTGCAGTCAGATAACACCCAGCTCATGATGCGCAGCTCTGGTCTCATGGTGACTTGGTGGCCCATTGTCAAATGTTCAGTTTCCACTAAGGCCCAATAGCAGGCTAAGAGCTGTCTCTCAAAGGGAGAATAGGTGTCCGCAGATGAAGGCAAAGCCTCACTCCAAAATCCCAATGTCCTCCACTGTGATTCCCCTATGGGGACCTGCCAGCGACTCCAAACAGCATCTTTATCTGCCACTGATACCTCAAGCACCATCAGGGCTGCGGGATCATATGGCCCAAGGGGCAGAGCAGCTTGTACAGCAGCCTGGACCTGTTGAAGGGCCCTTTCCTGTTCCAGACCCAACTCAAAGGTAACTAGCTGCCTTCCAAGTCACTTGATATATGGGTCCTAGTAACACATCCAGATAAGGAATGTGCTGCCTCCAGAATCCAAACAGGCCCACCAAGCATTGTGCTTCTTTCTTGGTGGAGGGAGGGCCCAAATGCAACAACTTATTCTTCACCTTAGAAGGAATGTCTCTGCATGCTCCATACCACTGAACTCCTGGAAATTTCAGGGAGGTAGAAGGCCCTTGAATTTTGGTTGGATTTATTTCCCATCCTCTCATGCACATATGCTTAACCAACAAGTCCTGACTGTCTGCTACCTCCTGCTCACTGGATCCAATCAGCATAATATCATCAATATAGTGAACCAGTGTGATGTTTTCTGGAAGAGTCAGGCAATCAAGATTCCTTCAAACCAAGTTATGGCACAATGCTGGAGAGTTAATATACCCTCAAGGCAGGACAGTAAAGGTATACCATTGGCCTTGCCAGCTGAAAGCAAATTGCTTCTGGTGGTCCTTATGAACTGGTATAGAGAAGAAAGTATTTGCCAAATCAATAGCTGCATACCAGGCACCAGGAGACATATTAATCTGCTCAAGTAAGGAAACCACATCTGGTACAGCAGCTGCAATTGGAATCACTACTTGATTGAGTTTTTGATAGTCAACTGTTGTTCTCCATGACCCATCCATCTTCTGCACAGGCCAAATAGGAGAGTTAAAGGGAGATGTGGTGGGAATCACCACCTCTGCATTATTCAAATCCGTGATGGTAGTACTAATTTCTGAAATCCCTCCAGGGATGTGATACTGTTTTTGGTTCACTATTTTACCTGGCAGAGGCAATTCCAGTGGTTTCCATTTGGCCTTTCCAACCATAAT
>NW_008359392.1:0-608 GCF_000622305.1 Nannospalax galili
CTCCTCCTACTTTTTCTTCTCCTTGTCCTCTCTCTCTGTCTCTCTGTCTCTCTGTCTCTATCTCTGTCTCTCTCTCTGTCTCTCTCTCTCTCTCTCTCCTCTCTTGTATTTGGTACTTTACGTAGTTATTTTTCCTGTATTTTAGAATTATTTCCATTTCCTTTCAGGTAAATTATTTTATGTGTAAAGCTCCAGGGCTCACATCTACTCTCCTAAGCTACTTAGAACTGTCCCACCTGGTCCCCATCCACCCTCCTGGGGCCTAGATCCCTTATAGCTGCTGTTGAAGTGACTGACTAGGCTCAATCTATTGGGTAAGCCAGATCCTCACCACCAGGTCAACATCCCTCTGTGTTGGGACGATCCCCATTCACACATACCAGGGCTCACATCTACTCAAACTCAACTTAGTTAATTAGAACCAGGCCACCCTGTCCCCTTCTGCCAGTCTTGGGCCTAGCTTACTTCATCGTGTTGGAGAGCTCTGGACTAGCCAGTCAGGAACCATTTCAGTCCCTCCAATCAAAAAAATCCAAAGTAAGAACCTGAAGCACAGATCAACTAACTATTCATCCCTGATCAGAAGGAACTCAGAAACATCAACAATA
>NW_008359393.1:0-700 GCF_000622305.1 Nannospalax galili
AGAGAACAAGAATGCAGCTCTCAACTCTTATCAATGAAGCTCCCTCATGCAACAGAGGGACAGGAATATAAAAGGACACAAATGACCAAAGTGTAGCGAATAAGAGCCTCAGTGTTTGAGTCCTTGGACAGAAAGTCCTATATTAAAGTCTACCCACCCAGGGCTTGGAGACCATTGCAAGACTGGGAGGAAAGATTGTAAAAGTCAGGGGAGGAAGTGCACGTCCATATGGAAATAGAGCCCTACAGGCTCCTGGGCCCTTGCTCATGTGAACCTACAGCAATGTGTTAGTATGCACAAGACCCATGCAAACTGAAGCAGGCAAAAATCCAACATAGAACTGTGGAAATGGGCAGCAGGCCCCATTCATGCTAAAAAAACTGTTGGCAACTGTTTACTAGTGAGTGAAGAAGCATTGACCTTCTTAAAGGAAGGGTCTCTAGACAGACTTACTAGACCTCAGTGGATGATTTGCACTGAGATGTCTAAGGATGCTAACTTGACTGGAATAGCCTTAAAACAAATTACAGAATGCATGAATTCCAGTGTGGTTCAGGCTATAATATAAGTGTGCCAATGTGCAAAGGAGTATAAAGATGATTAAGATGTTCTGTATCAAATGCACAAAAATTCAAGATAAATTTACAAAAAAATTTTTAATTCAATTTTTAAAAAAATTAAAAATTGAAATAAATAAGGT
>NW_008359393.1:2495-3088 GCF_000622305.1 Nannospalax galili
CTATGTCATTTGCCTGTCGTGTGGAAATATCTGTGACTCCAAATCCCATGTGGCAAAAGAGACAAGAAAATGAGTCACATCTGACATTCAGCTCAGGATTCACATTAAAAATTTCACATCCCTCAAACCATTCAAAAGCTAGCTGTCTTCCACACATAATTTCAAATTCCATGATCATAGAAGAGAAACATCAGAAGTTGTTGATCGACTTGGATAGAAGTTATCACACCAAGACATCCCAAGATGTGTTTTCCAATTGTGGATTATTAAAGCATGATTGTGGGGGAATCCTGACAGTACTTTAATTGTTTAAATTGAGTTAGGAATAAGTGTAAAATTCTATCATGGAAGTAAGTTCACTTTGTTAACAAACATCAGACGTAAAAGGCCGTATATGTAATTCATATAAAGTACGTAAAATAGTAATATGGCTAGAGATTAATGAGAACCTATAAGTGGAAAGACTATTAATAGTTTACCTGTTAATGCAACCTTAGAATCTGTAAAACATTTTTTTCAAATACTCTCTGATATGAGTAGAGAGAGAAAGCCTTCAGTAGTATATGCTCAAGAAGCTCACCTTTCTCCCATTT
>NW_008359394.1:0-622 GCF_000622305.1 Nannospalax galili
TGGAAAAACACTCTTTGAATGTAAATAGTGTGATAAAGCCTTTAGGCCTCTAAGGAAGTTTTGAATACTGGAAAGAACTCACAGGAGAGAGACCTTATAAATGTAAACAGTATGGGAAAGCCTTCAGATTTTATGCGTACCTTTAAATACATAAAAGAACTCACATGATTGCAAACAATGTGGTAAGGCCTTCAGAGAACTCATTTCCCTTTAAAGACATAAAATAATTCATACTGGGGTAAAGTTGTATGAATTTAATCGGCGTGCTGTAGTCGTTATGGACTACACATGCTTTCAGTTATATAAGAGCTTGTCTGGACATTCTAGCAGTGGAGCACAGCAACTCACATGCCTTTGACCAAAGACCAATCCTTCTTTATTGAGAAACGTTGTTCTCTTTTCCTCTTCGATTGAGCACACAACTTTGGAAAGGACACAAGTGGAGCATTGAGGCAGGAAGATGACACCTGCCTAGCCAGCCAGATCAGCCTGGTGATCAATAGGGTGACAGATGTCACAGCTAGATTGCCTTCACATTTGCCTTCAAGTATATGAAAGAACCCGTACTTGAAAAAAAAAAATCATACGAACATTTTAAAATGTGGCCACTCCTTCAGATAGC
>NW_008359395.1:0-1594 GCF_000622305.1 Nannospalax galili
ACAGCTGACTTTTCAATGGAGGCTGTGCAAGGTAGAAGGGCTTAGACCAATATCCTACATCCAGGAAACAACACACATGCCACTTTCCATAATAGAAACCTTCTGTTAAGGTCTCTGAATCTTTGCTGAAGGCAATGTTGTGGAAGACCAAGCTGCCTGGCAGCCCTCCCTGTCCCCCAGGGCAAGCAGCCTCTGGAGAACTTGCTGATCAGTCCTCTCTGCCCCCTAAGATAAGCAACCTTTCCAATGATTCAAGATAAGCCTGAGCAACCACCAGTTTCCTTATCCTGCTACCAGACTATGGTGCCAGTCCCCTCATCCTAAGGGACATTCATTAACCCGTTGAGACAACACCTTCCCTTCCCCTTCCCCAGCTAATTTCCTGCTTCAGCCCCTATAAGAATCCCCGTGGAAAAATAAACTTTTGCAGCTTGATCAGAGTTCTTTGTCTTGCTGTCATTCTTCGTGTCTCTTGTCCTATCATTCCAGGTCCCTCGGAGTTTGAGCCTTGGTCTCCCGTCCTGCAGGTTGGGGCAACTGGCACCCAGAACGTGGGGCTAGAAGCCCCTAGGATCCCCTGGAACATCGCTGATTGAATGGGTGGGCCCACCTGACGGCACTGAGCCACCACAGCCTGAGAAAGGTTAAGCACCAGCTCTCATAAGAATCATCACAGCCTTACCAAGCTGTGATACAGATTCGAGGGAGATTTCTTCACGGCGACAATACGGTAGGAATTAATCATGGGACAAGAATTGAGTAAGGAAGATTTATTCATAAAAGGTCTTAAAGATTCTCTCAAGACACGGGGAAGTAGGGTTAAAAAGAAAGATTTAAAAAGATTTCTTGAATATATTGGGGAACTTTGCTCTTGGTTCCCCCAATAAGGAACTATAGATGAGAAACGCTGGATGTGCATTGGTAACAGCCTCCAGGATCACTATAATACCTTTGGGCCTGAAAAGGTCCCAGTCTCTGCCTTTTCACATTAGAATTTGATTAATGATATTCTCAAGGTTTATAATCACTCCCCTGACTTAAAGAGTCTTTTAAAAGAAGGAGAAAAAGTTCTTAAAGAACACTCCCGCCCTCCATCTAATTGTCCCTCCCTCCATTATAATTGATCTCTAGGACAATGGGGACTCACAGGAGGCCCCTACCTCAGAGGACCCCCCAAAACTAGTCACTTCCCAAAGTAACCTCTGCAAAAAAGAGACAGAAAATTCAGATTTTAAAAACAGCTCCCTTTAAGCAGATCTACCTTTACTTAAAAGATTTTCAACTAATACCTGAGGAGGAGGCCACCTTAAAAGATGAGACAACCAAATACCATAATTCTGACCAGTCTCCGGTAGGAGCTTTTGCCCTGCTTGCCCAGCCCCTGCCATTTTTTCCTCCTTCACATTCCTCTGCTATATGCGCTCCCACTTTAACAGAGGAACTTCTCCCCAATGATCTTCTGCTACAAAACACCCAAGGGGAGGCCCTTACTAAACTTTCAAACCTCCACAGGACATTAGCAGAATGAAAAGAGCAACTCCATTTAATGAGAGAGTTACAAGAAGTTACAAAAGAACTCACTTCCTTTACTTTC
>NW_008359396.1:0-1048 GCF_000622305.1 Nannospalax galili
GAGAGATGGCTCAGCAGTTAAGAGCACTGGCTGCTCTTGTAGAGGACCTGGTTTTGATTTCCAGTACCCACATCGTGGCTAACAACCATCTATAACTCCAGTTCCAGGGGAATTTGACACCCTCTTCTGACCTCCATGGGTATTGCATGACATGGGTGCACTTACATACATGCAGGCAATACTCTCATACCCATAAAATAATAAATAAAATATTTTTTTAAAAAACAAGCCTGCAAATGGTGGGTAGTAGTGATGATGGCATAAGGTATCCTGCAGGCCCATAATATTTGACAAGTTATCAACCCTCACAGTGTCAGTCATGTCTGCAGCCTTGTCAAAAAGGTTCCGCTTTAGAGTGGGTTGTGTGGCAGTTTTAGATAAGAGTTTGCTAGTGAGTCAGGATCATTGTCAGTATGTGTTTTTTGTAGATGTGTTTTCCATATGCATGCATGTGAACAAACATGTATATATGTATGTCCATTTTCTAAAGAATGGACACTTCGTGTGTATGGCACTTTCAGGCTATTTATTCAGCACTTATTCTGGCTCGTATTCTACTTTACCTGCAGGGTGTGATGCATTGTACCTGACAAGATGCTTCAACATAAGTAATTTTTCTTGACCCTTGTTACACATCTCTGTGGTGGATTGTTACCTGGTGTACAGGAGTCGGGCATTCTCAGGGTTGCACAGTGACAGTATTCAGAAGTAGAACGTTTTAGTTGCCCTCCTGCTAAGCCTGATTATGTGTATCTCCCCCAAGCCACCTGCTGCCCTGATGTAGATGTCCATGCAGGACCTTCTTACAGGACAGTGAGAAAAGCACCTCGGTGCTGGCTAAGAGAGTAATGCTGGAGTAGAGTCTGCACCTTGTCCTCGTCCTTGTTTAACCATTCACAGCCAGAGCTCTTTCATCAATGACTGTTAGTACTTACCGTGTGTCAGGTGCTGTTCTAAAAGCAAAGACCAAGGCCCTGCTAAAATGGAGCTAGGATTCCAGTGGGGTGATGTTGATGGCACATGAATCACATGGTAGGAGCTGTGAAGA
>NW_008359397.1:0-924 GCF_000622305.1 Nannospalax galili
TACTTTAAGAAGCTTCTACAGTGATAAATTTCCATTTGACTTTTTCAAAAGACCATTAGTGTTACTTATTCCCCCTTATTCCCTTTTCTACGCTACCCTACCGTTCCCCACCCTATATAACTCTTCATATTCCATTCCTCTCCTTTCCCCATTTATAAAACTGTATTCTCTGTCCCCTTCCAAGAAGCCTCCTCTAATGGACCCTGACTAGTTTCCTGACCTATATGGATTTTCCAATTGAAACACACCTATCTAAAGATTCAAAGCTAGCATCCAATTATGAATGAGAACATAAAATGTTCATTTTTCTGGGTCTGGGTTAACTGACTCAGGATGATTTTTTCCAGTTCTATCCATTTACCTGTGAAATTCATAATTTCAACTTGCTTAATACTTGAATAATATTCCATGGTGTAAATGTTCCACTTTTCATTATTCGTTTATCATTTGATCCATACCTAGGTTTCTTCTAGTTCCTGACTATTGTGAATAGAGCAGCAATGAGCAAAGATGAGCAGATATATCTGTAGTATAATATGGATTTCTTTGGGTATGTGCACAAAAGTGGTTTGGCTGAATCATGTGGTAGATCTATTTCTACCTTTTTGAGGAGCCTTTCTGAGGAATCTCCGCACAGATTTCCATAGTAGGTGCAACATTCTGCGCTCCCACCAGCAGCGAAGAAGTTTTCCCCTTTCCCAAAACCTTCCAAGCAGTTTTTTTTGTTCTTTGGAACTTAGCCATTCTGACTTGGTAAAGATAAATCTCAATGTAGTTTTAATTTGCATTTTCCTAATAGCTATTGAAATTTATCATATTCTTTTGTATTTTTTGATGAAAATTTGCAATTTTATACAATATACTTTGATGGCATTCAGAGACACTCCCCTTTCCATACCTTACCCAACTGTACTCTACCAAGTT
>NW_008359398.1:0-373 GCF_000622305.1 Nannospalax galili
GTCACCTGCCCACTCTGACGTGCACTTGGTCGTGTCACTTGCCACTCTGATATGGTGATGGTCCTACCCTCTCTGACATTCAAATGATTTTGTCACCTGCCCCCTCTGAAGTGCAGATGGTAGTATCACCTGCCCCCTCTGACGTGCACATGGTCCTGTCACATGCCCCCTCTGACGTGCAGATTTTCGTGTTGCTTGCCCACTCTAATGTGCAGATGGTCGTTTCACCTGCCCTCTCTGATATGCACATGCTCGATTCACCTGCCCTCGCTGACATGCACATGGTCATGTCATCTGCTCTTTTTGAAGTGCACATGGTCGTTTCACCTGCCATCTTTTTTGTGCACATTATCGTGTCACCTGCCCTCTCTGC
>NW_008359400.1:0-378 GCF_000622305.1 Nannospalax galili
ACTCCAGTGAATGTTCTTGGCCCCTTTGTCAAATATCAGATGGCTGAAATTCCATGTACTTTTATTTGTGTCTTCAGTTTTGTTCCATTGATCTACTGGCCTATTTTTTTTGCCAGTACCATGTTGTTTATATGACTATAGCTCTATAATACAGTTTAAAATCTAGTATAGTAATCCCAGAAGCATTGCTGTTATTGCTCAAGGTTGTTTTGGCTATTTGAGGTCTTTTGTGCTTCCATCTGAATCTTAGGATGGTTTTTTCCAATTCTGTGAAGAGTGTCATGGGGAAATTTATTGGCATTACATTGAATCTATATTTTGCTTTTGTTAGGATGGTCATTTTCACAATATTAAATCTTCCAATCCATGAGCATGGGA
>NW_008359401.1:0-308 GCF_000622305.1 Nannospalax galili
CATTGTCCCCTCACAATCTCCAACTGTGACATCACAATTCTCCAATGTGTCGTCACAATTCTCCAATGTGACATCACAATGCTCATTGTGCCACCATAGTGCTCCAATGTACCATCACAATGTTAAAATATGACTACAAAATATTCCATTTTGCCATCACAATGCTCATTGTGCTATCTCAATGTGCCATTGTGTTATTACAATGATACATTGTGTCATCACAATGCTCATCATGCCAACACGGTGTTCAATGTCCTCTCACAATCCCCTAATGTGACATCACAATGCTCCAATATGTCATCACAATG
>NW_008359402.1:0-271 GCF_000622305.1 Nannospalax galili
CAATAGAGTTGGCATATTGGAGCACTGTGATATCACAATGCAACAATGTGATGTCTTATTATGCCACTGTGAGGACACCATGGAGCATTATGACGTCACAGTGGAGCATTGTGGTGTCAGAATGGAATATTGTGAAGTCATATTGTAAAATTGTGGAGGGAAAGTGGAGCATTGTGATATCACATTGGAGATTTGTGTTGTCCATTGGATCACTGTGAATTCCCAATGGAATATTGTGAAGTCATATTGTAACATTGTGATGGTGTATTGA
>NW_008359403.1:0-1309 GCF_000622305.1 Nannospalax galili
TGGAGAAATAGATAGGCCTATGATGATAGGAGTAGGAAAATGGATAGACCTTATAGGACAAATAAAGATTCCCAGAAAAGCATTATTGCTGATATCCTCAATGGCTATTGCAGCTTGGAAGCACTTTCCTTCTCCTGGCTCTTTGCCAATGGGTATGAGAAATGTGAATCAAGGAGAGGAGGAACCTTATGAGACATTTGTAGCTTGGCTGACTGATGCAGTAACTAAGGTGATTCCCCAAGAAGAGGCCGCAGGATTAACTATTAAACAACTGGCTTTGAAAACACTAACACAGCCTGTAAGGCATTATTCAGACCTGTGAGAAGACAGGGAACAATTACAGATTTCTTAAAAGCATGTGCAGATTTTTTTCCTTCCTATGCTTTATTAACATCGGGAAGAGGATATGCTCATATTTTTTCCTAGAGCACTGAATCACCTATTTGGATTCCTCATTGCTTCATTTGACATTATGATGGGACTCCCCCCATGTCAACCCAGGTTCCTCCACCCTCAGACAGGAAATCCCAATGAAATTACACCTTCTCTACTGGAACAAAACTCGCCAGACGACTCTAACCTGGTCTCTCACCTGCTTCCTGACTTCCACAATCTCGCCATCTCAACACGACCGGGCTCCCCTAGCAATCGCTGCTCCTGTTCCACCAGACAGAGGAATGTTCCTAACCATAATCAACTTAAAGGAATTCGACAGAACCTTTCATTTTTTCACCGAACTTTTAATTGGAACCTTGCCAAAACTTTAATTAATGTGCGCCATCTTCTGGTTACACCTGAAAATTTGCTACTTGCTATGATTTCCTTGATCACCACCAAGGTATTTCTTGTTCTAAGTCTTGTTGCTAGTGCTAATGATGTTTATTTGACTTATTTACTTGCTCCTCCTATATTTCACATTGCTACACGGGAGCATGCTTCTGTTAAGGTTACTACTAATAATACTCTTCTCATGGGAGATGAAAGTAATGCCTACTTAACCATCAAAGGGGTAAATGTCACTTTTGAAGGCCACACTGATGGCTCTCCCATGTGTTTTTATACTGATTCTTCCTCTCCCTTGGCAGGTTGTTTCTTGCTCTCCTTAAGAACAGTAGTTGCTGATTCCCCATCTCCTGCAGGGAAATCTACAAAGTCTAATGGGCATTTGGGCGTTTATCCAGAGAGGCCCCCTGCTGGGGAAAGTAATGGAGATCTCTGGACATTAAAGTACGCATATTTAGACACTCCTCAAAATAAATATAATGCCTCTCAAAATCCTTTACCTGCCTTGATTTCCCCCTGTGAACAA
>NW_008359404.1:0-1032 GCF_000622305.1 Nannospalax galili
TCACAATGCTCCAATGGGTCATCATAATGCCTCCATGTGACATGACAATGCTCCAAAATAGCTCAATGTTGCATTACAATGCTGAATGTCCCCTCACAAGGCCCCTAATGTGTTATCATAGTGTTCAGTGTGCAAATATAATGTCAAAATGAGTCATCACAATACTCCAATTTGATATTGCAATGTTTAATGTGCCATTAAAATGCTCCAATGTGCCATCCCTATGGTTCCATGTGTCATTATATTGCTCCAATGTGACACCACAATGTTAAAATATGACTTCACAATGTTTCATTGTGTGACGACAATGCTGAATGTCCCCTCACAAGGCCCCTAATGTGTTATCATAGTGTTCAGTGTGCAAATATAATGTCAAAATGAGTCATCACAATACTCCAATTTGATATTGCAATGTTTAATGTGCCATTAAAATGCTCCAATGTGCCATCCCTATGGTTCCATGTGTCATTATATTGCTCCAATGTGACACCACAATGTTAAAATATGACTTCACAATGTTTCATTGTGTGACGACAATGCTCAATTTGCGATCACAATGTGCCATTGTGTCATTACAATGATCCATTGTGTCCTCAACATGGTCAATAAGCAAAGATGGTGCCCAATGTCCCCAGACAATCCCCCAATGTGACATCACAATACTCCATTGTGATTTCACAATGCTCCAATGTGTCACCACAATGCTCAATGTGACATCACAATGCTGAATGGCCCATCACAAAGCTCCTAATGTGTCATTACAATGCTCACTGTACAAATATAATGTCCCAATGTGTCATCACAATATGACAATTTGGCATTGCAATGTTTCATGTACCATCACAATGCTCCAATGTGCCAACACTATGGACCCATGAGCAAGTATGTTGCTCCAATGTGCCATCACAATGTTACAATATGACTTCAAAATGTTTGATTATGCCATCACAATAAGACGCTGTGTCATTACAATGATCCATTGTGCTGTCACCTTGCTCAATATGCAAAAACGGTGCTCAATGTCCCCCCTCA
>NW_008359404.1:5072-5824 GCF_000622305.1 Nannospalax galili
CATTACAATGATCCCTTGTGTTGTCACCATGCTCAATATGCAAACGCGGTGCTCAATGTCCCCTCACCATCCCCTAATGTGACATCACAAAGCTCCAATGTGGCATTACAATGCTCCAACGTGATATCACAATGCTCCAATATGCCAGCACTACAGTCCCATGTGCCATTATTTTGCTCCCGTGTGACATCAGAATGTTACAATATGACTTCTCAATGTTCCATTGTGCAATCACAATTCTTATTGTGTCATCATAATTCACCATTGTGACATTACAATGATTCATTGTGTTGTCACCATGCACAATATGCAAACACGGTGCTCAATGTCCCCTCACAAGCTTCCAAATTGACATCATAGTGCTCAAATATCTAATCACAATGCTCCAATGTGTCATCTTAATGCTCCAATATCACATCACAATCCTCCAATGTGACATCACTATGCTCAATGTGCCAACACTATGGCCACATGAGCCTTTATATTGTTCGAATATGCCATCACAGTCTTACAGTATGACTTCACAATGCTCCTTTATGCAATCACAATGCTCATTGTGCCATCACAATGCACCAATGGTTTTTACAAAGATCCTTTGTTTCATCACCATCCTCAATATGCAAACACTATGCTCAATATCCCCTCACAATCCCCCAATGGGATATCTTCCATTTTTCAATGACTATGCTCATTGAGCCATCAAATGTGCCATTGTGTCATTACAATAATCCATTGTTCCGTCATCATGCTCA
>NW_008359405.1:0-560 GCF_000622305.1 Nannospalax galili
TTTTTTGTCATTTTTTGTCTGGCTTGTCCTGTGAAAAGTTAAAGCTTAGAGTTGGAAGTGCTTTCATACAACTTTTTAACACAGATCTAAAATAGAAGCTTATAGGACTAAAACCATAAAAGTACTGCTAAAAGTTCTGTTCCTATATCAATAAGTACACATATTATTAGGCTTATTATTAGGAGTATGTAGGTTCTTATCAAATACATTTTTTGTACTTACTCATATACCACACAGAACAGAGTTATACTTAGGTCGTATATCATTAGGTCCATATTGGGTTAATTTTTCTTCATCAATATAAATAAGAAACAAATACCTGAATGAAATTAAACAGGACAAGGCAGGATATGAAAAATGAATTCAATAAATATACAGAAACACTAAGGAAATCATGAATTGAAATGAAGCAAGAAACTTAAACGGAATAAAGCGAAATCCTCAATGGAAGGCTTCACCACCAGAATAGATCACATAGATTAGAATCCAGAATGTCAGGATTTAAAGAAAGTAGAGGAAGTTGACTAAGCAATCAAGGAAAATGGTAGATTTAATAAAAA
>NW_008359406.1:0-753 GCF_000622305.1 Nannospalax galili
TAAAAGAATCAAGAAAAAAATTGCTGATTGGCAGCAAGTTACTACAGTTGTCATTTGCCAGAAAAATATGTGAATGAGCTACTATTTCCATAGAGCATGCCTTTGTGCATCCCACTGGCTAAACTTAGCATCAGGGCCAATACTGGCTGCACGATAAGATGAGAAATGTGGGTTGTAACTGTCAGGCCAATTGCTGATCTAAAACTCAGTGAGCTCTATTTCCAAAAGGAAGGAAAGAATCAATGCTGGGAGACAGTGGCATCTTCCAAACTTTCCAACAACTACCATCTCTGCTCAACTCAGTCAGAATTTCTTCTGCTGCTCTCAAAAACAGACCTTTGTGATTCAGAAAGTCAGAGAAAAGGAAGAAACTTAGAGCTACTCTTAACAGAGTTGCTAGATGCACCATATCTTGGACTCCACTCTGAAACTTACTATTGCGCTATATTCTTCATATATGAGCATAAATTCAATGTGTGGTTCTTATTTTTATCTATTTAAAAATTCCTCCTCCATCCCATTTTTAAAAACAACCCTAGGAAAATAATGCTTTCCAAAATTTTCTTCTCTCTGATTAGACTTAAGATTTAAATAGTCTATGCATTCTAGAGCCTATGGCAGCTGGATCACTACAAATTTGAGACCAGTCTGGGCTACATGATGAGTTAATTACAGGCCAGTCTGAGCTACAGTGTGAAATATTGTTTAAAAAAAACAAAAATAAAAAACAAAATAAACAAATTTTATTAAGTG
>NW_008359407.1:0-422 GCF_000622305.1 Nannospalax galili
CATTTTTTACCTCATTATCAGCAGTCATCGTTTCTGCATCAGAAGAGAGATCAGTTAGTTTGGTTTTGACTGGAAATGCCTGGGACAAGGTGTCCCCATTATCCTGTTGCTTTATTTGTTTATCTATGTTTTTTAGTATGAGATTGTTCTGCTCATCGGGGGGGGGAACTCCCTGAAGTGAGGCCAGAATGGCAGTCACAATGGGGTAGAATGGCCCAGATAATGGATGCCCCTCCCTGACTCCTCTCTTTCTGGCCATGTATAGCACACAAGCCCATTGCTCTGATCCCAACAGCAGGAATCCATAAACCAAGGAGCAAGAGCTAGCAATTCATCTAATACCTTAGTTTCTTCCTTCTCTGTTACCCTAATTTTCCTAGTCCTGAGGATAGAAACCAGTGCAGCAGCGTGGGGGCTGGCAG
>NW_008359408.1:0-227 GCF_000622305.1 Nannospalax galili
GGTCCTCTGCAAAATCAGCCAGTGCTGTTGATCACTGAGCTATCTCTCCAGTCCTCGGGTTTATTTCTTTGATGTTTTTATTATTTTAGAATTTCAAACACGGTATGTTGATTATATTTAAATGCCTATCCCATTGTCGACCCATCCCTATTACCACCACTTGTGACACCATGTCGTACATTATTACTATTTTTGAAACACATACAAAATGTGATTTGTGTTCCCCA
>NW_008359409.1:0-650 GCF_000622305.1 Nannospalax galili
GTGGTGAGAGATATAACTGCTGCTTCTTTTACATTACTAACTACATGAGGTACTACTTGTATTTTAACGCCCCTCCCTTCTTTCCCTTTGTCCCTTCCCGCCCTCCCACCCCTCTTCTTTCTTCCTCCCTCCTCCCCTCCTTTTCCTCCTGTCCTCATCTTCCATTATATGCTTTTACATTTTAATATGTTGATATTTTCTAGTTTTTACTCTAAGATTATCTTTGACTCATGTGTTGTCCTGATCTTATTTGACCCCACTGTATTTATAAAAAATAGAAATCTTCAAAGGAAGTTTTAAATTATTTTTATCAAGACAACTAAAATGACTTTTTTAATCTCCAAAGAAAGTTTTTAGATATCTTTCGTTCCCTGGTTTAGTTCTATTGCAATTAGAGAATGTACTCTGCATAAATTCCCTGCCTTGAAATTATTTTCAACTATAGTCACTTAAAACACACTCAGTGTTAATGTAATGTTTATCAGAATACTGTACAAAAATCTGTTACTTATGTTTTTAAAATCTGAATTTTATCTTTCTTCATATTATTATGATTTATAAAAATAAGTTTTTAAAGAAGTTATTAGTATGTTTGTGGAATTATGTACTCTCTTTTTGGAATATTGTTTTATGAGTTCTTAAGTTATGCT
>NW_008359410.1:0-413 GCF_000622305.1 Nannospalax galili
GATCCAGCCTTCCTGGAGAGGGCTATATCTTCATAAACCACGACTCACGGATACCCAGCTTTCGCCATCTCCACACCTCCCCTCCTGACCTGGTGGCCAATGGTCCCGAACTTAGAAAGAGAGTGCACGGTGGATTGGGACGGAACCCGACCGGGCCAGCCCCGGTGGCAGAGAGCCTCAACAATGCAGAGAAGCAGGGACCTGCCAGCGGTGGAGAGCCAGGGACCCAAACAGCAGACGTGGCCCGCGGGACCTGCCACACTCCAGTGACGTGTGGGAGACCGGCATGACACCCAGCAGCTGGTGCTCCACGAAACCCGCACACCCATAATAACATGACATAGATACTTCAGTGACAAAGTGCTGTTCATATTGTGAATGGTGGTTATGCATGCCTGTCTTCATGTACCTGA
>NW_008359411.1:0-430 GCF_000622305.1 Nannospalax galili
TTTTGCATTAGATAATCCTTTGTTGGAAAATTGAACTGAGAGCTGCCATGTGCCTTATAGGATATTTAGTAGTATCCCTGACCTTCACCCTTTACATGCCCGTCACATCCCACCTAGTTTCGTACTAAAGTTGAATCTGGAATTCCAAAGGCCTGTGTGGGTAAAGCTTGGTCCCCAGCATAGGTGCAACGAGGTAACTGAATTGGTAGGAAGTAGGGCCGGTTGAAATGTCCTCAGGTCGTTGAAGGCTTGTCCTTGAAGAGGACTGTGGGACCTTGGCCCTTTTCTCTTACTTTGTTTTTTATTTCTCTGCCATGAGGTAGCAATTTGCTCCACCACACACATTCCCGCCGTGATGTACCACCACAGGTCCAATCAACGGGGCCAATTGAACATGGGCTGAAACCTCTAAAATCTGAGCCAAAGTAAA
>NW_008359412.1:0-683 GCF_000622305.1 Nannospalax galili
CTGGCTCCACCTTCTATGGCTCCACCCTCTCTGGCTCCACCCTCTCTGGCTGTCCTAAGACACATGTTTTACTATAGCTTTTATCACTATAAAGAATAAGAGTTTGAAATGGGTAATAAAAGATTACTAGATTATTTTTCAACAAAATTCTCACGGCACCAGGAATTCTTTAATTCTATATAGAGGCGGCTTTGCTACACTGTTTCACAACTCCATGGGGTTAGGAGTTCACGTCCAGTAAACTGACAGTGGTACAAACAATAGTCGTCCATAGAAACGTAAGTGAGGTGCGTCCAGTTGAAATGAAATTGAGCATTATGCTCTGGGTACAAAAGTCTCTGCAGATTCATTTAAATGTTTCCTTACTGCATTATAATTCACATACTGGGTGCAGTGAAATCTTTAACACATATTGATTTTATATCTGGAAGTCATAGATCCTATCAATTCTTAAAAATTAGCCTATGATGTCACATTTAGTTATGGTCACAAATTCTCAGTTAATTAGTATCAAATTGGTGACTTAGTTGTTAGTGTTATCAAGACATGGACTACAGATGTGGCCTCCTGCTATGTGATTCAGCACCGGAGATAGACACAAAGTGGCTGACCTTAGCAACGCATGCTGCCTGAAGTCAGATCCAGGTGGAGCCAGCCCCGTTCACCTGAGTGTCCAGCTCTTT
>NW_008359413.1:0-288 GCF_000622305.1 Nannospalax galili
TTAGGCTTATGATTGAAGTCAAGGCCTCATTGCTAGGCAAGTGCTCAAATAGTGAGCCATACTCCCAGCCCACGAACAAGAACTTGAAGAATTGTCAACAGGTGAAGAGAAGTATAAACAACTTGACAGTTATATGATTGTGTATTATTCTTCTAGGATGGAAGATTTCACAAACCCTGAGGATATCCGAACAAACATTAAGTGTGACCGAAAGGTGTCTCTTTATGGTTATTTAAAAGGAGCATACTTGAAAAATAAAAGCCAGATTCACATGCCAGGTATCACTTA
>NW_008359414.1:0-326 GCF_000622305.1 Nannospalax galili
CTTCGTGGACAGTTTTTACCTATTGTTCTTCCTACCCCCCATGTATAGGCCACATTTTTTGTGGTTTTATTATTTTATAACTTTTTTGAAAACATTTTAAATGATAAAAATTGTCATCATCTGTAGCAGGAGGCCTCTAAAGATGGTGTGAACCCAGAGCCCTGGGATCCATCGAGAATTCACTTCACTTCTTGGTCTGCAAATAGCTCACCAATAGGAGCCCAGGCCTCCTTACCCTGCTCACAAGCCCAGTGACTGCTGACAGACTGCTTGGCGCAGACCAATCAGAAAACAATATGCTGACTAAAGGGACTTGGGGGCGGAGA
>NW_008359415.1:0-437 GCF_000622305.1 Nannospalax galili
TGCTGGTGTTAAGGATCAAATCTAAGACTATGCATATCACTGGGATATAACGTCTCTGGAGTTAGTTTTTCAGAAGTAGACTTCTTTTGTAAAAGGGAATATTATCTAATAATAAAGGAAATAACAATGTTTAAAAGTACATGTAATGTCCTGTACTAGTCAAGAATATCACTGTGTAAATTTTTTTAAAATGATCACAAACATAGTCCACAGTTCAAAGCTAGTGATAATTCCAATAATATCCATGGCAACTACTAGTTCAGCAATGCAATATCAACTGGGTTGAGAAAAACCTGGGCAAAATGTAGCTTAATTCACCTTCAAATTTCCAGAAAAATTGAATGCTACACCAAGAAAATATATAGTATCATTACATATATGAAGTTAAAATTTGTAAATAAGGAATATCTTATAAGACTGACTAATTCTGGAAATTT
>NW_008359416.1:0-306 GCF_000622305.1 Nannospalax galili
TCTGGGAAATGACATGAGTAAGAAGAGCACGAGAGGCCAATGGTCTGAAGAAGAAGACGGGTGTGGCTGGGTTGCATGAGCGAGGGGAAGGAATTAGACAGGGTAACAGAAACAGCACAGGTAGCGTGCCATGGGCCATGCCGTTCAGGCAGGGCTTTGTATGTCCAAGCAGTGGGGGTCCCTGGAAGGTTCTGAGCAGAAGGGGCCATGTGATGACTACTGGGTTGAGAAAAGACTGTCCAGATGGATTCAGGACCATGACAGCCATCCAGGGGAAGGGATCATCGCATCAGAGTTGGAGGCAAT
>NW_008359417.1:0-538 GCF_000622305.1 Nannospalax galili
CGGAGTTTGTTAGGAAGATAAGTATAGATTTTAGCAGACGGTCTATTGATAGAGAGCATTGTGGGAAGAGATAGCACTCCACCTCCTGTGGGTATTGCTTTTGTAAAGAGTCACACATGATTCTTTTCAAGAGTTATCTGTATGGTCTTGGTGAGTTCTAAGTCACATTTCAAAGGATCTTTCTGTGTAAATGAGGTCATTCAGGGTTTTCTGAAATGCAATCGTAGGATTATAACTGGGAAGGCAGAACTTAAGTCACTTGGGTTGCAGGGAAAGAGAAAGTTTTGACTGTCAGCAAACTTGGTCAACTCATTTGTGAGACAGACAGGAAATTGAGGGTGCAAGTCTAGGCAAGGAGTAAGGCCATGATTGAAGGTCATACCGGGTCAGGCCTGAAGCACTGTTCACTCTTATTTAATAATCTTATTAGAAAATATACAATATAAAAGAAATACTACCTCAGTGTGGGCAATCTTTTCAGAAAATTTTGTTACCTGTTCTGCATTCTTGACTTTCCCCTGGAAGACTTCATCCAGAC
>NW_008359418.1:0-297 GCF_000622305.1 Nannospalax galili
TTAACAGGAACTTCAATTAATCTGTAGTAAATGGTATTCTTAAACATGGTATTATTACATGGGCTGGCTTTCCATTAATTTCATCCAACAATGTTCTGTAATTCTGTGAACAAGCTTCAGATTATCTTCTATTAAACTTATTTTATAAGTGGATTTCTAAAACTCATTTCTAGACCCTACATTCCTACTACACAGGAATGGAATGGGTTGCCACTTATCGCTCTTGTTTCCCACAACTGAGCTCAGGGTTTTAGATCTCATAGTATGTTTATACATTCCTTGAGGTTTTCTACCTAA
>NW_008359420.1:0-492 GCF_000622305.1 Nannospalax galili
GGAAAAGAATGAACCACAAATGTGGTATTTACAGATTAGATCACAGCTCCTGAATATATTTTCACAATGGACAAAGAACCAAAATTTAAACAAATGTGGACTGTGATTCCATCTGTTTGTCAAATTCAGCAATTTCATTGAGTATTTATTAGACTTTTCTATGCAATAATATAAATGAAACAGGATGGTAATATGAATCCACTTGGACTGCAGATGCTGATTGTGCCAATTGACAGCTCTGATCTCTCTATAGATCAAAATTCCACAGGCTCAGGCTCCTTAATCCCAGGGATGATTATGAGGTGGCTGAAGTTTTCAGAGACATGGATGTACTGAATGTAATGGTACCGAAGAATAGATGTGAGGATAATATAATGAAGTATGAGATTCCAGGTACTACTTTATTCAATAGAAATACATATGACTCACATATGTACATATTGCTGGTTAGCTTCAGTTATCAACTTGACACACCTGGGTAGAGGAAACTCA
>NW_008359421.1:0-778 GCF_000622305.1 Nannospalax galili
GGGCATGGGAGATGGTCCCAACCCCAGCACAGGGGCCTTGGGGTTCAAACATAGAACATGAAAGTAATATTTGCTGAAGAATAGAGTCCCACATTGAGTCTAAACTCACAGCGAGAGAACTCTAAAGTGTTATCATTGTGTTACGCTCAAAGGTAGTGGAGTAAGTATTCTTTCCCTTAACATTGTTTGCTCAGGGTAGGTGTGAGCACTTTGGGGGTCACACTCTGTGGCTAGATGGAAGCACTGGCCCCGTTTTATGACTCAACTATGCAGAAACCAGACTGCCTATCAACAGCTGCTGTGCAGTAGCCGTGGACCAATGTGCTAATGATGTCTTGTCAGCACCTGCGCTGGTCAACGACTATGAGTGTGCCACTGACAACTGCTGGATGGTGTCACGGGTCACATCCTGCCGCTGTTCTGTCCATAGCTGCTGTGCCACCCCAGGATCATCCTGTGATCATCCCGTCGGCAACTGCACGGCAGCCATTGGACCCCTGTCCTGTGTATCCATGCCATGTCAGCATGGTGGCAGTTTCTTATTTGGTTCTAGTTGCCATAGAACTCTGAACTACATTACAGTGATGTATGTGCTCTCCACAGAAGGCACCCAGGCTCCCTCGGTGCGTCTGCAAAGCTGTGCTTGGCTATCAGGGGACCTTCACTGACAGCAAACACAGACCCCAGGTGCTGAAGCCCGAGAGGAGACAGGGAGGACCTGGGGCAAATGCTGTTTCCTGAGTCTCCAGTGGCTGCATGGCCGGCACACAGGACTGCC
>NW_008359422.1:0-493 GCF_000622305.1 Nannospalax galili
CAGGAGGGAATCCAAGAAATTCTCTGAGAAGACAGTGCCAGTGGAAAAGGATGTGCTGAGATGCAGGCTGGTTCCCGTGAGGGCCCCTTCCAGTCCACCAATCTGATCAATTAAGCAGATATTGGAAGGATTTTCTGGAAGGAAAGGCACGTAGATGAAGAGACATCAGGGAATGCATGCTGGCAAGTTACAGAACTCATGGCAACGGTTCTAGTTTCCTGGACTTGGATCCTGTCCTGTAAAGCCTCTATGAGAGAGTGTTACATGGACTTCTTCATGTAACTCTGGTTAATTCAGTAAAGTGTTTGCCACAGAAGCATGAAGTCGTGAATTCAATCCCAGAACCTAAGCAAAAAGCTAGGCATGGTGATGTGTACTTACAATCTGAGTACGGGGAATGCAAAAGCAGGTGGACTCCTGGAGCTCACTGGCCAGCTAGCCTAGCTCACTTGATGTGCTCCCGACAAATGAGAGACCCTGTCTCAGGTGAGAT
>NW_008359423.1:0-395 GCF_000622305.1 Nannospalax galili
GATGGTGGGACCCAGGTCACCTTGCAT
The DNA here is from genome assembly GCF_000622305.1 of Nannospalax galili. Classification (NCBI taxonomy): domain Eukaryota; kingdom Metazoa; phylum Chordata; class Mammalia; order Rodentia; family Spalacidae; genus Nannospalax; species Nannospalax galili. The sequence goes on from NW_008359423.1 coordinate 28, forward strand.
TCCCATTCAGCATGTCTAGCTATGCCATCATCAAATGGAACATCTTTTCTCAGTACCTGAGGTCCTGTTCTAGGTCATGGCCATGATGAGTGAGAGCTGAGGTTCCAAGCCTAGGCAGCCCCACAGGTGAAGAGGGGTGGAGTGTGTTGGAAGGGGCTCCTGGCCACAGATGCTGGCCGACGAGGCTGGGCTTCCTTGTCCCTCTTCTTTCCTTCACATCAGGACTCATGTCCCCCTGCCTCAGGCTGATTCCACAGTGAATTGAGATGTTGGATGAGATGTCATACTCGGTTGTTCTATATGACACGAAGACTTATGCTTCTGCAGCAGAACGCGGTCCTGGCACTGACTCAGGGCTCAGAGGGGCA
>NW_008359424.1:0-319 GCF_000622305.1 Nannospalax galili
TGATTAGTCAAAAGAGCAAATGCATTCCAAAGACACAACTGTTGAAAAATGTTGGCAGTTACAGGCTTAATTGAAGTGAATCAAGATAACCTGGAGAGTGGGGAAGAATTGTATGACAACTTTATGCAAACGGGATTTATATCCAAGAAGGCAGAGGTTATAAAGGGCCTTTACTTGCTATTGCACACAATCTCTAAGTCTTGTTTAATTAAGCATGACTATGTCCCTAACCCATAGTATACTCAGCCTACAAGTCATTCGTTAACACCTGAATGTGGATTTCAGCAATGCCCCTGAACACAGCAGCACACAGAACAAC
>NW_008359425.1:0-408 GCF_000622305.1 Nannospalax galili
AGGGAATTAAAGGGGTACCTTGTCCCCTCAGTGAACAAGCAAATAAAAAAACGGATGACTGAGGGTTGAAGAGGCCCAGAATCAGGCAAGGCACACACATCCCCACCTTTCTGTCTCCGTTTTGGGGTTTGGGGCTTTAAGAAAAATTCAGGAGCTGGAGAAATTGCTCAGCAGTTAAGAGCACTGGTTGCTCTTGCAGAGGGCCCAGGTTCAGTTCCTAGCACCCACAGTAACTCCAGTTCTAGGGGATCTGACACCCTCTTCTGGCTTCTGCAGGCACTGCATGCATGTGAAACACATATACATGCAGGCAAAACATATATGTAAAATAAAAATTAATTTTAAAAAATTTAAAACCAGTGCTGGTTATTGAGCAAACCCAGGGCCTTGTCCATGCAAAGCAAGTGT
>NW_008359426.1:0-563 GCF_000622305.1 Nannospalax galili
TCTCTGTCTATGAAACCAAAACTACTCTTTAAAAAACATAGAGCATCACATGTTGGTGGTGATGGAGAAGAGCAACAATTAGAAGCCAAGAATGATGTCTTGGATATTAAAAATATGTGCCAAGAGGGCCAGGCGTGGTAACACACTTTTTATCTCAGCATTTGGGAGGCAGAGATAGGCAGATCTCTGTGAGATCAAGAGCAATCTGGTCTAATGATGAGTTCCAGGCCTTCTGGGGCTTCGGGGAGACCCTGTCTCAAAAAGACGCCCCCCCACACCAAAAAAGATATTTGCCAAGGGCTGGGGCTGCAGCCCAGTGGTAAAGCACATGTGTGGCATGGGTAAGGCTCCAGGCCTAGGTTCAGTCTTCAATACTACCAAAAAATGGTTTTGCCAAGCCTTAAATTTTATTTATTTATTTATTTTTTTTTATTATATGTGTATGAAAGTTTTGTATATATATATGTAAGTGTACCCATGTTGTACAATGCTCATGGATGTCAGAAGAGGGCATTGGATCCTCTGGAACTGGAATTACATGTGGTTGCTGGCCACCATATGGA
>NW_008359426.1:1209-2215 GCF_000622305.1 Nannospalax galili
GTAGCAGAAACAGATGCTTCTAAGGGATGTAAAGCTGACTAGATTTATATACAGATTTTTCATGAGCAGTGCTTGAAATGAAAAGAAAACTGAATAGTTCTTCAAACTTTCTGAGTGAAATTCACTGTTAATCCGAATCTTACATCCAACCAAACAGCATTGTGTGGGATAGAGTAGAAACATTTTTAGAGATATATGATATGGTATTTTTCGAACATCCCTTCTTAGAAGATTACCTGAGATTGTACTTACATAAGTCAGCTGTCTATCTTAGCTTCCCTGATTGTGGAGCTTGAACAAAGGGCAGCACTGGAGTAATTTATTTGGGGATTCATCCCAGGAAGGAAGAGTGTGCGGCAGAGATCACACTTGTGTGTATGCAGGTGTACACAAGGCCTAAAGATTAATAGGCTCACAACTAAGATTATAATAGTGTAACCCGTTTCCACCACGAAAATTCAGAAATCCATTTCCAATGCTGTGCACCCAAGGGGATGGTGGCATTTGACAAGGTTTGAACATGACTTTGTAGATCCAATGAAAAGTATTTTGGGTCCAGTGACGTGATAACATAGGTAATCTAGCAGGGTGATCTAGAGTTTTCATCCTGCGTATAAGAAGGCAGAAACAGGGCTGGAGAGATGCTCAGTGGTTAAGAACATTTTCTGCTTTTGCAGGTGCTCTGGGTTTGATTTCTAACACCCATATCTGAGGGCTCACAACTGCCTATAACTCCAGCTCCAAAGGACCTGATGCCATCTTCTGGCCTCCCAAGGCACCTGCATTCATGTGTACATGTACTCACACAGACACATAAATACATAAATAAAAATAAAATAAATCTTTAAAAAAGAAGGAAGGAAGCCGGGCGTGGTGGTACACGCCTTTAATCCCAGCACTCAAGAGGCAGAGGCAGGCGGATCTCTGTGAGGTCAAGGCCAGCCTGGTCTACATAGTGAGTTCCAGGACAGCTGGGGCTACAGGGAGATCCTGTCTCAAAAAGATC
>NW_008359426.1:2231-8486 GCF_000622305.1 Nannospalax galili
AAGAAGGAAGGAACAAAAAGCTGGTCAGAACCAAAGACATCCAGCGAGGAACGGCTTTTTAATGAGGAAACAGTGAAAAGTAAAACTTTTCTTTATTTGGTTAGCTTTTGAGACAGTGCCTCATGTGGCCCAGGCTGGCCTTGAACCTACTTGGTAGCCAAGGATGACTTTGAACACTTGATCGTCTGCCTCTACTGCCCAAGTGCTAGACTTATAAGCCTGGAACCTCCAAACTTGAATTAAAACTTTTACTTACCTGCTTGTTTGAAGAGCCATTTAAGGTTACTTGTGTGTTGCTTTCCCAATGGTCTGGGGGAGTTGTTTTCATGGGAAGGTCTCCTTTCTAAGCTTAACTTGGGAGTGATGGATCAAGCTGCCAGTTCTCAGGACCTTGATGGCTGTAGAAATTAAAGAACATGGGAACGAGCTTTTCCAAAGTGGAATTATTTTCTGGTCCTAAGGGCTTTGTGTGTGTGTGTGTGTGTAAGTGGGGTATGCATGTCAATGTCAGATGTCTTCCTCAGTCGATCTCCATCTTTTTTTTTTTTTTTTTTTCAGACAAGGGTCTCTCACTGAACTGGCTAGTCAGAGTGCTCCAGAGACCTGCCTATTTCTGCCTTCTCAGGTCTAGGGTTACAAGTGCATACCACCATACCTGACTTTTACATGGGAACTGGTGATCTGAGCTCAGGTCCTTATGCTCATTCTGCGAGTACTTTGCCTACTAAGCCCTCTCCCCAGCCCCAGCCTCCTTATAAATTTTAGCTAAAACCTGTTCCTCCCTCCTCACTTTGAAGAGGTTTATCTCGCTTTTGCAATGGATTAAGCAGTCTCTGTAATTCCTATTCTTTGATAGCAGGCTGAAGTTCATTGAGTCTAGAAACAAACTAACTTAAAGATCTGGTGTCATTATCTAATAACAGATCTGAATATTATAAAGCACCTCAAAAAGATTCAGGTCAAAAGCTGAATGAGGGGTCTACACAGGCTATAAAGAAGACTTTTGATAACATGATCCTTCACATAATTTAAGTCTCCTTGCAAAGCTTTGTAATGGAGAACTTTAGGGTCCATCTTTCCACAGGACTGCGGTCTCCAAGAGGAATGAAGATAATATCCAGTTCTCAGAGATTCCACTACAGACTGAGTGACCTGGGCAAGAAAAGGACACTATCACTTTGACAAGATCTCAGGAGGCCAAATCAAGGAGTAATTTTAATGGCCAGTATTGGTGTACCACAGGGTAACTGCCAAGGAGTAGAAAAGCCTTTATCAGAGGAATTTGTTGGCTAGAGATTTGGCTTAGTTTGCCCTTCTGCTGTTGTGATAAACTCCATGACCAAAAGGAACTTGGAGAGGAAAGGGTTTATTTCAGCTTACAAGTCACAGTCCATCATTGAGGGAAGCCAGGACAGGAGTTCAAGGGCAGGGACCTGGAGGCAGGAACTGAAGCAGAGACCACAGAGGAATACTGCTTACTGGCTCGCTCTTTCCGTGGCTCACATTCTGCTATCTTATATATCCCAGGCCAACTGCCTAGGGACAGAACCATTTACAGTGGGCTGGGCCCTTCTACATCAGCAAGCAATCAAGAAAATGCTCCACAGATATACCCACCGGCCAGTCTGGGGAGGGAATTCTTCAACTGAAGGTCCTCCCAGGTGTGTCAAGTTGGTAACCAAGATTAGCTATCACAGATTGAAATCCCACTAAGAGCTTCAGGCCAGAGAAGATATTATTTATGGTTAGGGAAAGCATGAGATTCTTTTACTTTGGCTGTAGTTGGGGGTGTCTGTGATTGCCCTGTCTCGCATGTCAGCAGTCCAGTCATTGTCCTTTCAGGAGAGGTAACCATAGCCATTTCTGTGGAATTTGTAGGGGGTTGAAGAGAACTTGGAACCCATTTTTGTGAGCATGTCTCTGACCAATAAAGGGAGATAACCTTTAGGCATTACTAGGAAAGTATGGGTAAAAATTAAGTTATTCCATAGACAGAATAAAAGTGAACTGAAATGTTCGCTCACGGGAATCCCATTGATGTCCATTACCTGATGACAGTCAGAGGCCAGTTGTCTGGAATATAAGGTAGGAACAGAATAGAAGGCCCCAAAATCAAGGAGAAAAATTGTGGTTCCACCTGTTAGTTCACAATTTGCCCAAGGCTCTGCCCTACCAATGGTGATGATCAAATCAGAGGCCAACTGAAGCCAAGATCTGCTCATTCCAAGGACAATATCTGGGACTCTGATTCTAGGTTCCTCCAATCCTCAGGTAAACCCTCCAGGGTCCTACCTTGCCATACTGAGGGCAAGGAGGATGCGTGATAAACGGGCAATTTTTCTTCCAGTGACCTGTCTGCTGACAGATATTGTATTTATTTGCTGGTCTGTTTCTTCTGGGAGAGGAGCCACTGGGAGAGCTAAGTCACCCTGAAAGCTGCAAGAACTTTCTCTGTCTCTTTCTCTCTGTCTGTCATTCTCTCTCATAGCTTTAGCATATTTTCATCCCCTCTGTTCCTCCTCTAGATCCCAGTTATAGAAAACAGAATTTGTTATAGTTAGTAGGCCATCAATGAAAATCATGGTTCCCAATGACAATTTTTGTAATTTCCTTCTGATGGGAGAAGCACATTAAGAAATCTGCCCCAGAGAAGGATTTTGCCTTCAAAGGAGGAGAGATCAGTTAAAGTCTATTTTGTATGGGCTCCTTAAGGCACTCTAAAAAGGCAGTAGCATTTTCACTAGGCCTCTGGTTCATAGCTGCCAGTTATTGATCATTTTCTCTGACATCTAACTTAAAATGCTTGGTTATATTGTTTGAACAAATCTGGGTCTTTTACTCTAGACTGTTTCCTCAGTCATTTACAAAAGAGATGAAAAGTCAACCTCTCAGTCCAAGTTAACCTCTTTCTTTTTTAGTTTAGCATCAAATTGTTCCAGTGATGGATACACCTGAAAGGTAAATCAATAGGAATTGAAGGGGAGCTTGAAGGATTGGGGCATCCCCTTTTGCTCAGGAGCCTGGGGATTAGAAGTAGCGTACACTGCCTGATTCCAGAATTATCTTGGTAGAAATCAAGTTTCCTGGCCAGTGGGGACCAAGGTCCAGAAATTTCCTGACAACGAGGAGCATGCCCTGACTAATCTCCCTATCCTCCTCTCCTCTTCTTCCTCCTCCTCCCTCCTCCTCCCCCTCCTCCTCGCCCTCTTTCTTTCCTCCCCCTCCCCTTCACAGCCTCTCATACACAGAGTTAAACGTATGACTTTAGGGGGATATAGCTTGACTTTCATTCCTGTAAGAATCTAGAGAGATTGGGAGGAAACACACAAAGACAGAGCCCCTTATCCTGGCCCTAGTGTATCGGAGGCTAATGGCTACAGGAATGTCTAATTCCCTTTAGGACTGAGCAGTTTATTATTCAAAATAGGTACCTTAAAAACAAGACAAACAAAGCTGGTCATGGTAATACATGCCTTTAATCCTAGCACTCGGGAGGCAGAAGCAGGCAGATCTCTAAGTTCAAGGCTAGCCTGGTCTACATATTGAGTTCCAGGCCAACTGGGGCTACAGGGAAACCCTACCTCAAAAAGACCGAAAAGCAAGACAAACAGGCTAGGAGATGGCTCAGTGGGTAAAGGGGCTTGTTGACCAAACCTGAAAACCTGAGTTTTATCCTTGGAACTCATAAACGTAGAGAGAACTGACTCCATAAAGTTGTCCTCTCTGACTTCCACAATATGCTGTGGCACAGTCATGCATACACACACACACTCATACCCACACACTAACAATAGCAATAATATTTATATATGAAAGGCTGGACAAACCTACCACTCAAGGTCTGTTATTACTTATTTAACCTGATTACGTACAAAATGCCTTTATCTTATCACATGGCTATAGTGACACTCAGATAACGTTATTTGAACATATCCTTCCCCCCCTTTTTTTTGAGACAGGGTCTCACTGTGTGGAACCTGCTGTAGATCAGGCTGGCTTCAGATTCATAGAGTTCCACTTGCCTCTGCCTCCTGAGTGCTAGGATTAAAGGCATGTGCCACAATGCCCAGCCTTGCCATTCCCCTTTAAAGGCACCTGAGTTAGGCTAGCATAGCTGTGGCAGGAGACCGAAGTACAAGTGGAGGAAGAGCGAATGAGCTGAGGCCTCTAGTCCTCCAGATGGGCGAGTGCTGGAGATCCCACAGGCAGACACAGCACAAACTCAGGAAATGTGGAAACATGAAGGAACGGAGAATGTCATCATCTCAGCCCAAGGGAGGGAGTCCATGCCTTGCCCGAGTTTTTTTCAATATTTCTGTCTCTTTTGCGAATTCAGTCAGAAGTTTATCCCTGTCTACTTTTAGTTCTTTGATTTGTTTGCTTGTGTGTTCTTTAAATTCATTGACTTCTTTGATCATGCTGATTGTTTCTTTAAATTCTGTATCCTGGGTTATCTCTAGGAGGTTCTCACTGTAGAACTCATATAGAACTGGTGGTATTTGGTGGAATCATATTGTTTTGGTTTTTCAAATCATCATTTCTTTTCACTGTGTGCGAGCTGGCTCTCAGAACTGTGGTTTTGGCATATGGATTTCTTTTGTTGTTTGTGATTCTGGTATAAAACTCAAGCCTTCCTTTGTTGAGTTGAAGTCTGATTCTGTTTGCATTATTGATGTACCTTGGTTGTTTACTGATAGAGCATAAAAAACTGATTGGTCTAGACTTCACGTTCTCTCTTTTGATTTTATATTGAAGGGACCAGGTGGCTTCATTCAGGCTACTCAGGAGCTCTCCAGGAGAGCGGCTCTGGCTAGTTAGGAGCACTTCAGAAGCCTCAGATGGGTAGTGCCAAGGTCCAAGGAGAGGAGATGGGAGATGGAAGTGCTGGTTCCCATTGGTCAGCAGGGAAGCCTAAGCCCTGGAGCAGTGGGAGGGACTGTAGATGGTCCCAGAGCCTGATTTGGGAAACTCACCACACAGATGCTGGAGTCAGGCTCTCTCAGGCAGTCTCCCAAAGTCTGGGCCCCTACTAGCCAGTGTAGAAACCTGGCCCTGGGGCAGTGGGGTCCCAAAGTAGGGGGATGGGCAGGGCACAATTTAGGAAGCTCACCACAGGGAGGCCAGAGTCAGGCACTCTCCTAGACTTTATTATTTTTTTATAGCAGTTTTGGGTTTATAGCAAAATTGAGCATAGGGATCAGATATTGTCTACAACACCCCCCCCCACAGTCTCCTCCATTACCACCTGACTAGCACATTATTACAGTTGAAGAAAAAATACTATATTCAAATATTTATCTGGGAATTGTATATAGTGGTACATACCTGTAATTTCTGCACTCAGAAGGCTGAAACAGGAGGATCCACCAGCTCCAGGCCAGCCTGGACTACGTGCTGAGGTCCTTTCTCAACAAATCTCTGGCCTCTCCCTTGGCCTAGTCCTGCTGCCCTTCAATACTTTTCTTTCATAATAATAGCATCTTTAGCTATGTGCAAGATCCCCTCCTTTCTGCCCCCTAATAGAATACAGATTGTGTTGCCTGGCTTCCCTTGTAGTTAAGGGTAGCCATGTGACTAAGCATCAGGACTCTCCGCTAAGAGATGGTGGAAGTGCATTCTTTCCTCTTTATTTTCTATTCTCCATCATGCTTCCTGGAACACAGATGACCCTATATGAGATGAGTGCCCTGTCCTAGGACAGAGAAATCATGAAGATCAAAGATGCCTAGGTCTCTGGGATCTCCCTGAATAGCCTAAACAAACCCCTAATGGGATGGAGGCAGACAAGCAGAGGGAAAGCTTAGCAACCTAGGGTTCTTCTTGGCTTGAGCTACATATGTCCCTTTCCTATCAGCAACCATACTTGCATTGAACTGCAGGTACACTCCACTCCCAACAACCCAGTAGATCACTTATACTTGGTAACTTCACTTTTGTAACCACTTACATATATACTGTTAGAAAAGTCCTGATCAGGACTCTGTGGAGGTCCATTAGAATAAGCCATTTCTCTTACCTTTGTGGAGGCCTAACATTCCAAGCTACCTAAAACATAAAGAGTTAATCCAGTTGGGCAGGTCAATCACCTGGCCAAGGGACCACCCCTCAGGAAGGCAGTTGTGATGTTTTGAATGAGAATGTCCCCCGATAGGCTCCAAGTAGTTGATGTCACTGTTTTGGGACGTCTTAGAAAGTGTGAACTTGCTGGAGGAAGCATGCCACTGGGGGCTGGGCTTAGAGAGTTCTTAAGCCTTG
>NW_008359427.1:0-600 GCF_000622305.1 Nannospalax galili
GTGTATTTTCATAATTAGTTGCTCATTTCTTGCTAGCACTGAATTCCAGTTGTCTGTACTACAGTTTATCCATTTACCTGCTGCAGGACAACTTGGGTGCCTTCAAGTTTGAATAATTAGGAATAAAGTTGCCAAAAACATGTATACAGGGTTTTGTGTGAATATATCTTCAGCTCAATTTCACAAGTACCGGGGAGCACAATTGCTGATTCTTAAGGTAGAGTATGTTTAATTTTGTACAGCACTGCTTGTCCAAAATAGCTGTACATTTACATTCCTACCAGGAAGGAGTGTGAGTTCCTGTTGCTCCACACCCTTGGCCTTATGTGGTGGTGTCAGTATTTTGGATGTGACTGTTACAAGAGGTATACAGTAGTTTCTCATCTTAATTTGCAATTTCCTAATACATATACTGTTGAACATGCGGCTGATCTGCTTCATGTATGTATTGGTCACATGACTATTCAGGTCTTTTGCTTTTTCTTTTATTTTCAAGTAATCTCAGATTTTAAAAAATTGCAAAAACAATACAAAGAATTCATTTACATCGGCCTCCCAGCTTTTCTGAATGCAAATGTTGTTCATGACTATGTATAGTTA
>NW_008359428.1:0-449 GCF_000622305.1 Nannospalax galili
TCAGCTGTCCTGGAACCCACTATATAGACCAGGCTGGCCTCGAACTCACAAAGATCAGCCTGCTTCTGCCTCCCAAGTGCTGGGATTAAAGGTGTGCGCCACCACGCCTGGCAATAGTTTTTTGTTTTGTTTTGTTTTGTTTTTTTACCAATTAGAAATTTCAGTAAGGAGAATTTCCATTACATCCATCAGGAGAATGTGGCCAGAATGCCCATATTCAACCCAAAATCCTGCCCACCTACATTAAGAAACAATTCAAATCACCATCAATATCAAACTGTGAACAGTGTACATACTGGTAACGACCTGCAAATACATTTTGGACAATAGGAAATTGAGAAAAAGAAATGTTAAAATGGGTTAAGTAAAGGAGAATAAAAAAAGACAAATCTAGGCAAGGAGATATAATATAGGTAAAGGCATCATCAACAGGAAAAAAAAACTTACCC
>NW_008359429.1:0-1240 GCF_000622305.1 Nannospalax galili
CAGGAAATAATCTCCTCAATACAAATTTTTTGCAAATTTGTAAAGGAAAACGTAATTGAGACTGTTAAAAATACAATGGAAAGCTGGGCATGGTGGCACACGCCTTTAATCCCAGCAGTCAGGAGGCAGAAGCAGGTGGATCTCTGTGAGTTCAAGGTCAGCCTGGTCTACATTGTGAGTTCCAGGACAGCTGGGGCTACAAGGAGACCCTGTCTCAAAAAGACCAAAACAAACAAACAAACAAAAAGAAAACCAATGGAATATGGTTTTGGGTTGAGAGCATAGGGCAAATGGATTCTGGAAGGAACTGGTTGTTTAGACTGTGAAAGCAGATATAAGACTGTGAGTATTCATATTTACTTGATGCCTTCTTTATTTTGACCTCTTTTCCAGGGAGAATAGAAAATAGACACAATTTCTTCTCTCTTCCAATAGCTGTGTAAAGGAGGTGAGTGGAATAAAGCTAATTATTCTAAGTAGTTAATTGAATTACTCTTATTTAATTACACAATTACAGACTTTTAAGCTACCAAGATGATTATAAGGTGAAAACTGAAAATTATGAGAAATAAAAGGTCAATTTTCATCCTTTTATATTGAACATAATTTTGGTTTCGGCACTTTCTGATCGTAGATAGCAAAGGCGATTTATTTTGTGTCAAAGAAATATTAGATGCTAACAAACTATTAAGGATGTTTTAAAGTCAGAAGAGGAGTTTTATCAACACTTTTCTAATTCTATGAAGCTAAACTTTTTTTCTTTATATCGTATGTTAACAAAAAAAGTGTGGAATTGGAACAGCTTGTGATTTTACCAACAAAAATTGCCTCAAAATTAGCTTATTAATAACATACATTCATATATGCACTTAAAATATACTGTCTGATCATTTCATATGTAGTTACCACTAGTATATCTATTACTATTTTATTATTTCAGACCAAACAATGGACAACTACAATGTATGTATACAATATTTTATATGTGTCTTATTTATTGATTCCACTGTATGTAATATTAGCAGACTGTAAGGAGAATAAAAAAGCTTTGTAGTAAATAAAATCAAGTAACTATAAAAACATCACTTCTTGGATGTTTAACAGCTGTACTTTGAGGCCTATACTAATTTGGTAAGAGGGATTTAAAGGAAAGATTTTGCTCCTTGCCCTCCAAAGTCGACTATATTCTAGGGGACTATGAGCATCTTTCAAAATATCCTGTAACTGTGGTGAGTCACCT